>NW_024063377.1:0-440284 GCF_006381635.1 Hibiscus syriacus | reverse complement strand
GCAGACAACTTTCAATATTGTTTATCTTTATCACAGCTCATCCTGGAAACAAAATAATAAAAACTTGTCCAAATATAAGATTTAGCTGGTTCTTCTATAAGCAAGAGGAACATAATGAAAATCTTACATCCATTGCTTCCATAACTGTACGAAGTTCAATCCCATCCATCTTATCACATAATGTGTACTTCACTCTAATTAATCTAATCCTGCTCGAACCGAACAGCATTTTCCATCAACTTGGAAAACAGTCTTGCCCTACAAACCAATACAATTCCTCTAAAAATGTAAATCACCAAAAAATGAATAATAGAAAAAAAGAAGAGGAAGAAAAACCAAAGATCAAAACTTTAAACGTCATATTTAATCTATTTATGTCTCTCAGTTTGCCTCTTTTCTCTGTAACCAAACATACTTTCCTCATCGAATAATCCGCCCATTGCTTCCTCAATAAATTATAGACTATAGGCTCTCCTTCTTCTTCATCGCCAATTCTCAAAGCCTTCTTCAACTCTTTAACTTCTTCGGCGGCGAATCTCAGCCTGCCATTACTCAAAGCCAACCGCGCCTTCTAATCTCTCGCAAATCGCTACATTATCCTCAACAATCCTAACATTTCCCTCTTTTCCCTAGCCTTCGTTGCGCTACCATCTCACAAACCAACTTACAGATCTCGACTCGATCGGGCGGTCGGAGATCGAAGAGAGATATCGGAGAGATTGTCAGAGACTTCGTTAGTCTTCGAAACGGCATCGTTGCACTGGGAAAGAGTGAGCAAAGTCGTTGCGGTGAGAAAGAAGGTAAACGGACTTTCGATTTGATGTGAAGAGAGTGGATTCAAGGCGGCTGATAAGAAGGCGGAGATCCGGTGCGGATAGCGGCGTGGAAGGGTCGGAGAGGTCGTGGCGGAAGAGGATCGCGGACATTGATCTGATCAAGAGTGGTCCATCTTCAAACGCTTCGAAGATGTGATGAAGATCTCTATGTAATAGGATATGCAATCCAATAATGGGAAAAGTGAAGTTCCGATCAACTGGGTTTCATGCTTGCTTGTACTAGTTCTCTTCAACATATGGCACCAAGAGTGATGCTTCTACGTTGCTTTACATAACCAGAGGAACATCTAAACCTATTGTGTTGTTGAAAACCCTATTCTTTGATCTATTAAATATTTTTCCTTCAGAAATAAGAAGAAGAAAGAAACAGTTAATTGCATAAGAGGTCTCCAACCATGACACTTATTTAAATTGATCCTTAGACTTTAAAATATATATCTTGGGAAAACAGTTATTCTAACATTTCATTCATAAGATGATACGTGTCACCCTTATAAAGTGAAAATTATTAAACTAAATAATTAAAAATTAAAAATTCTTTCTAACTAGGTGTACACATATCGCTATCTGATTTGATAATTAAATTTATTAAATTAAATTATAATTAGGATCAAATTGGTTGTGTAAGTATAAGGATCAAATATGTAAATATATCAATATATTTAACTATAAGACAAATGACTTGATTGATAATATTTATATAGTTAATAATCTGATTAATAAATTAAAAGATCAGTAATTAAAATAAAAAGGGTAAATAGCTAAATGATCATTGATATAGTTTCCTTTCATAAAAAAAAGGATATGTATTAAAGAGGAAGAAAACAGTTAATTGCATAGGAAATCTCCAAACTATAAGATTTATTTTAAATTAGTTTTAAATTTAAATATTTACCAATTCCCAAATTATAAACTAATTCTAAATTAGTCTCTAAACTTTAAAATATTTTATATTGGTCCTCAAATTATTCGTATTATTCTATTTTGATCTTTTTGTTAAAATATCATTAATTATACATGTTTTTAAGGTTTTGGGAATTGAACTTATGACATTTTAAAGACAGGGTAAATTATACCTATTACTACCTAATTATTATCCATTTTCATTTTGATTGTTGATCTTTCAATTTTTTTAATTAGACCACTCAACTATTTAAATATTATTAATCAACCCCTTGTTATTAACATTTAATGGAGTAGTTGATGTAGCAGTTTAAAAATTGGAAGTTTAAACATTTGGTCCTTATTAGTTGCACATTCAATCAATTTTGCCATAATTTTAATTTAATTCATAAATTTAAAAAAAATCCCTCTAATCAGGTGTGACACATGTCAATATTTGATTTGAGAATTAAATTAAAATTAAGATCAAATTGATTGAATGAAAAATAATGAGGACTTGATGTGTAATTATCAATATCAATATTTGAGAAGGTCACTGGTTTAGTTCAAGAACCCTCAAAATATATGAAATCTTTTTATTAATAGAGTTAACGACGTGTTAGTAAAGGAGTAAATGGAATGATATTAATAGTTTGGTTACATATAAATATTATAAAGTTTAGAGATTAATTTAAAATTATAATTATAGATTGAGAATCTCTATATAATTATCTCAAAAAAACCATATTAATTTCTAAGACCTTGAATTTTAGACTAGAGTTATTGTAAGAGATAATATAGGTGTTGAAGAGTAATTTTCTTACATTTAATGTTGTCCAGATCATGTTGGTTTCGATACTGCTTGCATTAACTCAAAAAAGTCGTTAGAATCACAATGAGTATCAATACTCTAAAGAGAGTATCAGTACTCGATAGGACAATTTTTCTCTAGTAAAGATCGATATTATTTTGAGATGGAATTAGTATATCATATAGTTTGAGATGAAATTGAATTGTTCAAGAAGTTTGGGATCAATTTAGAATGACTGTCATAGTTTGGGACAATATTGAAATATTAAAAAGTTTGATGACTAATTTAGAATGATAGTCATAATCTAAAGATAGAATTAAAATTTAAAAGTTTAAGGGTCTATTTAAAATGAAGTCATACTTTGAGGATATGTGATATAATTAACTAAAAAATAAAGATAACATATCATTGATTTCACCTCTAGGTCCCACGACTGCCGATTTCAAACCTAAATCCAAGAGGTCGAGGGAAAAATACAAAAACCAAATAAAGAGGTAATTACACGTTTAGTATCTAAACTATTATTTTTATTATGTTTAGTATTTAAATTTTTATTTTTTTAAAAAATTCATACCTAAAGTTTACTTTTTATTTCATTTTCATACACTGTCGTTAAAAAATTAACGATAGAGCTGACACATCAGTTTAAGTGAACATAAATGTAGGTGTAATTTAGAAAGATGAAAATTTTGGTACTAGAATGGAATAGGAGTGCTAATTTAGATACTGAACGTGTAGTTTATCCTAAAAAAGAAAATTAGTTTCAGAAATACCCTGGTTTAAGCAGAGAACCACGAATTCAAGCCCCCCGGCCTTATAAATGCCCTAAGCCTTCCATTTGAATTGGAGCCGAGTAAAGAACCACAGTCCTGGCTTATGGCCAATTATAGAAGAGGAGGCTCCATCTTTGATTCTTTTCTCTGAGTCCGCTGCCTTACCCATTCTGCTGATCCTGGCGGTGACATCAATATTTCTCGGAATCATGGTATGCCAACTATGAATCTGTTCTGGAAACCGCTGAAGAGCAACTGAGTTGGGTGCTTTTTGCCACACCGTTTCTGCTCATACTCTTGGCTCGTTGGTTCTCCTCTGTTGATACTAGTGATATGTGGTTATTCAGTTCATCACCGTGGGAACGTCGCCGCCGAACTCACCATCTTCCTCCGGAGGGTAGCTCACCGTGGGCGGTGGCTGCTTTCATTGTGCTGCTGCTGATTTTGGTGCAGTCAGTCAGTTTTCCGCGTGAGCTGGCTGAAAAACTAGTTGTGAATTTCCTTTTTGGTTGGTTTTAGGTGTTTGACGTGTGATATACTGAACTGGGTTTGGCTTTATCAGATCATATGATATTGTCTTAAAATGATACTGCAAAACTTAGAGATGTTACTTGTATAATATAGTTGCTTTTGGTTTTAAGTTTTGATCATATAAATATTTTTTGCTTAGATAATTTCAGCTTAAAAAAACTCGGACCCTGTTTCGGATTTTCAGAAACCGAATGAAACACGAACAGACTTCAGTAATAAAGAATTGTTAGTATTTTTTAAAATTTTGAGTTTGAATATCATAAATATCAAAATATAAATATCTAATATTAAATAATTAAAAATTATCTTAAACAACTATTATTTATAATTACTCTATATAATAATATTAAAAACGGATGATATAATATAACCTGAAGATTCAGTCAAAGAAGGATTTTTTCTTTTATTTAAAATGAAGGGTGGGGTAATTGCAAGTTAAATATCTCTACTTACAAGATATCTGTAACTTATGTAGCAAGGTGTCAGTAGTTAGGAAAATTACGTCATGATCTTAAATTAATATGATAATAAAATATGAAAATATTGTGGGTGTATTTATTTCTGAAAAATTATTTTGAGATCTAAATTATTTGTTATAGTATAAATAGGATTGTGATGTTTACGTGAAGAATTTATAAAAATATTAAAATAAAATTATTATGAATTAGACGAAATTATATGAAATTTATCATGAATATGTGACGAATTTAAATTATTTATTATATTTTGTGGAATTTATCATTTTCACAAGATCGATTTTAAATACACTATAATAAATAGTTTAGATCCCGAATTAATTTTTCAATACTTACATTTTCTATTTTTTTTCCTAATTAGATTATTCAGCTAAGGAATACAAATATTAATATTAATTTAAAAAACATTTTCTAATTTTTATTTGAAATAATTGAAAGATAATATTTATTTTAAAAAATAATTTATTAATAATACGCACACTATATAAATGTTATGACTTGAACCTAATTTTTTCACTTTTCTTTTTTTGATTAATCTAAAGTAAATATAAGATAATATATATTTAAAGATAATTCTTAATCATGACATTAATATAATGACATTTTTAAAATTTTTAATTTTGTAACTTAAAATTTTAAAAAATAACAATAATTTGTTATTATTAAATTCGCTTGGTTGATACTATTACACATATTTTTAAAGTTACATTTTAGTATTTGTCTGATAACATCAATAAGCAGGTGGGACCATGACCCTTATCATGGGCTGCACGTCATATATTTAAGAGTGTCTGTTCCAATTTTCTATTAAGAATTAATTAGTTTTAAATAAAGGGTAAACTGTGCTAATAGTATTTTTTATTTAGGATCTTGTCGACTTTAGTCATTAATTTTAAAATTAAGGGTAAATAGTCACTCACATTATCAGTATGTCCGGTTTAAGTTTTTTCGCTATTAATTTTTGTTAACCCTCTTTTGTTTAAGTCTCTAACACTGTTGAGGAACTAAAATTGAACCGGAGTTAACGACTGAGGTACTAAAATCGAACGAATCGATAACATTAGGGATTAAAATTGAACTGATCGATAACGTTAGAGATCTTTCTCTTTAATTTTTAAATTGGTGATCAATTCTGGTCATACTGAAAATATAGGGGACTATCACATAGTTTACCCTTAAATAAATGAAAAAAAGGTGCAGGAACATGAGAAAAGCAATTGAAAAAGTAGCAACGTCGGTCGCGCTGGCCAAATAAACGTTCCTTGCGCTTATTATTATGTTGGAGATTATTATTATTGAAAACTCGGATTATGCTGCTGTTATTGCTCCATTTGTCTTCCAAATTAAACATAATAATTATAGGGATTTGAGCCTCCAGCGGTCGGTAACAGACGTATGATTTTTATTAGGAAAAATAAAATTTTAAGATTTTAAGTATAAAAAAATTTATAAAATTTTAGTGAATATATTTTTAATAAAAATATAAAAAATTATTTAAAAATATATAATTTAAAACTTTTAGGAAACGAATGCCTTAATCCACTTACTTCGAGTCATCTAGGTCTATCCCTACATGCTGCACTACCACTACCACTACCACTACCACTACCACTATCACTACCACTTCATTATCCTACCACGTGTTTCTACTTAGTTATTAATTAGTGCAACAATTAATTCAACCAGCTGAACCTATTTGTAGCTATGCGTCCAGCGCTTATCCAAACTACTTGTACGGCCGGTGCTACTTTAAGTCGCATTGTCAATGGATGACCTTTCAGAGCACTCAATCACAGGTGCTTGATGAGCATTTGATTTGGTAGTGTAGCTCTGGCCAGTTATGACCTCATCATTATGACTAATTGTACTCTATGCGACTTATTCCAAAAAGTATAATATGAGTTTGATTCGATTAAAAAAATTATGAGTTTAAAATTATTAAGTTTGACTTAATTTAAAATACAAAATTGAAGTTTGACTCGAAAGCTCGTGAGCTTAAAATTTTTAAATTTGACTCGAAATAAAAAAAATAAAGTTTGATTCAAGCTTAAAAATCTTAAACTCAAAATATTCTCAAACTTAACTAGATTAAGTTCAAACTCAAGGTCAAATCTAAACCTTAAGTACATGAATGTATATATGTATATTTTAAAAAAAAATAAGAATAACATATAAATATTAATATATTATTTTTAGAGTTGCTCATAAATGATACAAAGTACAAAATATAACCCTCTCAAACCGATGCGAATAGCCCAATCCGATCTGGGTGTCATAATAGGGCCATCGGAGCGATCTATTATAAAAACAGCAGAAAATTTAAAACTTTTATTAAAACATGTAAAATCATAAAATGATTTATTAATATTCAGAAATAGAACATATTTTCATACTCATATATAAAACAAAATACAATATACATGCCCCCTAATCACATGTACCATACTCTGCAAGCAACGCCAGAAGAACTCCCTTATTGATGTCGATAATTGCATTGGTACAATTCTTTTAATCTGCAATGGTGGGTAATAGAGTGAGCTTCGGAAGACTCAGTAACACAGAACTACCAGATGATGCTACATGACATGCAGATAAATGGAAAGCCATATTATTTCCTTATTGAATCAAACGTATATCGGTTTTTAGGATAATCTGGGATTCCACTGGTAGTTCATCAAGTAGAAGTCATGAAGATCTTAGTTCATAGGAAGCGCTCATAGTATAACATTTTCAGGAGAACAAATAGGATGTCTAGTGTGTTCCAACAGTACGATAAACTCATAATAGATATACTAATCAAATAATAGTTCATTAAAATATCATAAATCATAATGTAGTTTAGCTTTTTAAACCCATAGTTTAAACCCATTGTATAAGGAGTTAACCTAAGGGAATATTTTAGGGTCTGAGAGCATACCCAAGAAAGTTTTGGGGCCATGAGGCCTACCTAAGAACACATCTTAGCAGGGCCTACTCGAGAATGATCTGAGGGCTTCAGAGCATACCTAAGAGTCACATTAGGTCCATAAAAACTTTCCAGCTTGATCAGAGCTGTACTTTTCAAAAATACAATTGCACCGTGACATAATTTCCATAAATCCTTAATCATTGTAATCATATAACAGTGAAAACCAATAATCAGATAGCAGTCATAATCCATAAGCTATCACCATTAAGTCAGTGCATCAATAAAACAATAACCATAGATTTCAGTGTATCACATGTTAAAACAATAAAACGATTAAGTAATATATAAGGAACACACTAAAAAGTCCAAGTATTTTTCAACGACATTTTGTAGTCTTCAATATGGATAACAGTAAACTTATGCAATTTAATCAAATTCCAGGAACAAGGTCCTATTGAAGAGAATCGATTACTAGCCGATCTAATCAGATTCAGGTGCATACAGAAGGTGTTCAGGAACTTTTATACTGAATGAATTTTAGATTCAGATTTATGGAGAGTGATTCCATTACTCAACTTATCTGAGGTATCCATAATCCTTTGCATCTGAGTTACTTGTGTGAATCAAATATGTCCTGAGTGATTTGAGCTGATAAGGGAGAAAACGCAGATTCAGAACATGTACCCTTTATATTGATCGATCAGATTATCAAACAACTCCCAGAATTGATGCCTGTTGACTGGTCAATTCCTTTCCCTACTAAGGTATTCACTCTTTAATATTAATAACTCTTGTCCATAAATCATCTTCATAATCATCACGTAATAGATATTCCAATAGTCTTTATTTATTCCCACGTTTCAACGATATAAATAATACTGACGTATTTGATTCGTGGTTCATAACCCATAAGGGCAATACATCATGTAAGTTTAACAGCATTCCAGACTCAACCAAATCACTTATTTAATCCGCAATCATTGAGGTAACTTAGTTCATTTAGTAATCAATTATATCCCAGTTACTTCAGGGTTTTTCAGAGTAATTTAGACATTTCTGAATTTCATATACATATTGTATTTCTGTTCAATTTCATTTAGTCATATAATAAAGTCATTCTGGTATTCGTGGTTGATTTGTCTCACGAATATCCACTTCTTAGTATCGAATGCGCTCTAGAGTTGAGCTGAGCTAAGTACTTCCAGAATTATCATCGATCCAAACTTGAGAATACGAACACGCATTCAAGTGATATCTATGTCATTCAGGTATTGACATAATATTAGGGTTGATCTACTCACTTAAGTTATGTTCCATAACTTTTAAGGGTAGTACAACACCTATGTTATTTGGATTCTTAATTAATCCAAGACATTTAATTAGTCTAGGTCTGTAACATCCCAAAAGTTGGGTCAATGACAAAAATAGAATTTTGGTAGTTTAGTGATCAATCTCAGAAAAGATTGAAAGTTTAGGGATTTAAATGAAAAGTGTTGATGTTGGATTTAATAACAAAGTTTGAAAGTAATAAGGGTACTATGGTCATTTTTAGGGAGAATTTTGTTTCCCTTTATAAAGGGTAATAAGCACGTGGGAAAGGAGATAATTTCTCCAGATCATTCTTCAGTCTTCTTCTTCCTCCTCTCCACCGTGAAGCCTTGTATAAGGTAAGTAGGTCATCAGTTGGTTAATTCTTTTCTTTTAAAGCTTGTGTTGATTCTTGGGATGTTAAGAAATATTAAGGAAAGCTTTAGGTGGCTTAAAACTCAAAGATTAACAAGTTATGAGAAATTAAGAAAAATGAGTTTTTAAGTGAATTCTTGAAATAGAAGGAGTTAATAGATTTTGAAGTTGAATTTGACTTGTCAATGGTTAAATTAAGAGATATGAAGTGATAGAATGGGTTTTAAAACATGTTGAAAATTTAGTGTGATTCTTGAATGCCATGTAAAAGATAGAATTTTGAGGTTAAAGAAGTGATTATGGAATAGAAATGAGTTTAAGTATGTGTATGAAAGTTAGGAATATTTAATGAGGTGAAAGATGAGGATTTGAGATGAAAGAGAGTGAATTTTGTGCTTAAAATGGAATTTATGGGTTGTGCGCATCGATACATCTTCAATGTGTATCGATGCACTATCAAATAAATGAACATCGAATGCAATTAGTGCATCGATGCATAAGGAGTGCATCGATGCACCCCCTTAAGAATAAACATCGAAGATGATTTGTGCACCGATGTACAGGTAGTGCATCGATGCACACGTTAAGGAATGCATCAATACACTGTAGAATGCATCGATGCATACCTCTATTAAAAGATGAAAATAGCCTTTCTTTTAGTATAATAAATGAAAGATTAGAATATATTAATTAGCATACTGATATGTATCAATGTATACTATGTAGATATAGAACGTAATCCTGTTCCGGAACAATCGAAGGATTAAGATTGAGTCAAAGCAAGCAAGGCAAGGTGAGTGCATACTGTTGGAATATATGTATTTTTACATGGGAAATGGACTTGTGATGTAACACCCCCAACCCGTATCCAACCCGGATCCGAGTCTGAGGTGTCACATCAACTTTTAAACCTTTACTTGTTCAAAATAATGAGAAAAAAATCCCCGTTAAATAAAACTTCATATTGTTTCAAGATAAAAGTTTTCACACTTATCAGAGCATATACAATTCAAATCATTTATATTACATGTCAACTACATCTAAAAGAATAAAATACATATCAAACATTTCTTTTCTGATCTGAACTTTGTAAGGAAGATGTTGACCTGTCTTGCTCCACTTATCTTCTCTTCGATCTTTCCGAAACCTACGTGTGAAACACTCACACGCTAAGTCGAAGACTTAGTGAGGCATATAAATCTCATAATTGAAACTCTAATTCCTAAAAATGCATGAACATATCATACAATAATATCATACAAATCAATATAACATTTCATATAATCACATGAATACAAATATATAAATCTTATCTTAATTATCAATAACCTCATTTCATAATCAATATTCCATCCATTTATGTCTTTTAGTTATCTATTCTTATACTTAAACTTCTTAACAATCATATCATTCATTTAATAATTAATATTTTCGACCTTACATATAACATATATTACATTTCACATAGCAAAGCAGGTACATTACATATAATGTATTTGTTTGTATTTCTTTATTAGCCCATGTACACCTATGAGAACTATAGATATTTGAGTCTAGAGAGGTTGTGCACTAATGTTGTCACCACAGCTCGTATAAATGCACCGAAGTGCCACGTAGAATTGCACCGTAGTGCCGCGTAGAAATGCACCGAAGTACAATATAATATGTCCCTAAGGACCACGTAGAAATTCCTTAAGAATCATATACATATTCCAAGGATCAAGTATGTGTCTCAAAAGACCTCACACATGTTCCAAAGAATACATATATGCCCCGAAGGACCGCATAGACCCTCGACTCTTGGCATGCCAACTATACCTCTAGCTCTCAATTACATAACATGGGCATTATCTTTTATCTTATTTCACATAATCATATCACTTAATGACATATTCTCATAGTTCCTTATCACATCATGTGATCATATCACTTATAAGCGCATAGCTCATATTCATATATCTTATCTACATGTGTACACATGAATCAAATGGCATATACCAAATCATATGATATATATATATATATATATATATATATATATATATATATATATATATACACACACACACATATATATATATCTTATGCAATCACATTACTTATACTCACATGGATCAATATCATAGAACTTAGTTCACTTTTTCATGTTATCACACCGACATATAATCTTATATAAATCCTATAGGTAAAAACTATTTATCTTTATCTCATTTTCCCTTTGTACCGGCTTACATGATTTATTATACTAATCTATACAATAACATGTAACCCTTATCACTTATCTCACCTTATTTAATTAGAGTTATTATATCCATTTAATTTAGTTCTACATAACTCCTACAACCTCTTCATAGAGTTTTATAGTTCTTCGTGTTATAACTCCTATAACATAGTTTCCTTTTAAAATATATTACTCTTTCTTATAGCGCTTATCCTATAGGTTCGTATCATTGTTATGTTCATGTCCCCTAATTTATATACCATTTTCAAAGAGTCTCTTAACTTATGATCTTTTGATTTATATTTTATTCTCTTAAATATTCTCATAGTCATATATAGCTTCATGACTTATCACTTATGTAATTTACATTGCATTCTTATATATATGTATCACAATAAACCTTGGCTTAATTATTCTATCAGTAACATATACTTACATGGCTTGTCTCTTACGATAATATCTTTACACATCTTATTTTAAGATCTCCCATTATCTTATAATAATAATTTACTTACATCATGTATCATATACAAAACATATCAACATACAACATATATACTCATATAAAAACATGCTTATATTCATTAATTTATGCATTCTAATATAGGAAATAGACTCGTCGCAAGTCATATTTCCATTACATATCATATAACTAGCATGCACTCATCTGGCCTCACTAGTCAATACCAATCACTAAACTTTCCCCTTGATCGATCTTACTTGTCAATGATTCCAGAACTTGTTTAGGCTATGTATCTACATAATTATACAATTTAAGGTAATTATCAGATACCTACACCTTGTAATCCGATACTAACAACTTAAATGAACTTAGTAAACTAATATTCATTTTTTCCTTTAGGGGTGTACCGATGCACTATAGGTGCATCAATACCCAAAATATCTTTGAAATATTCATGCATCGATGCACCCCTTAATGCATCGATGCACTTTCAAGATTTGTCTTGGTGCATCGGTGCATACTCATAGTGCATCGATGTATTCCTGGCATTTGATGTTTCTTCTTTTAAGAATGCATCGGTACATATTGAATGTGTACTGATGCATCTTGCCCATAAATTGCTCTTTAGGCACAAAAATCCATTTAATTCAACTCAAATGCTTCATATTTCACCCCCTTTCAAATTCCTAACTTACATATACATGTTTAAACTCATTTATATTCATTTATCTTATCTTGAACCTTAATATCCTTTCCTCTTTATTAACTTCAAGAATCATACCAGATTTTCAACATGTTTTAAAACTCATTTTATCGCTTCATATCTCTTAATTTAACCCTTGACAAGTCATATTCAACTTCAAAATCTATTAACTCCTTCTATTTCACCAATTCACTTAAAAACTCTTCATATTTAATCCTTCATAACTCATCCATTTTGAAGTTTCAACATACTTTAATCTCTAAATAATCTTTCTTAGCACCCCAAGAATCAAAACTAAGCTTAAAACTCAAGAATTAACCAACTGAAATTAAGCTTACCTTCGCCATAGAGCTTACGGGAAGAGAAGAGGAAGGAGACAACCCAAGCTCTAGACTTTTCTTTTCCTTTCTCGCCTTTTCCACGTGTTTTATAAGCTCAAAAGAAAGATAAAAATCTTTCTGGTCAAATGACCATTTTACCCTTTATTTCCTTTAATAATTACCAACAAACATCCATTAAGTATTCCAATTTAATCACTAAACTTTTAAATCTTTCAAAATCAGACTTCAAAATTTCAAAATTTCTATTTTAGTCACTAACCCTGATTTTGGGATATTATATGTGATAAGTTTGTTCCCGAGATTCTGAATATATGATAGCATGAGTCGAAACATGATTAGGATTGTGTGCTATGTGAATATGACATGCTTGCATTACATGTTATGTGATGTGCATTTAGTGCGTTATATGATAATGATCTATGAAATAATACAAGAATATTATCTAAGTTACTTATTAATAAGTTCTAAGATTTCATGCATATGTAATATAAGTTATAAGATGAGAAAGAATATATTTATATGTATATGAGAAGATATAGGAACAAGAAATAAGTCAAGTGATAAAGGAATATGAAATTGTATGAAATGTGACATAAGCTATGTGATTGATAAAGTCATAAGCGATGAAATGAACATGTGGCATAGGTTTTAAGTTAAAGAATTATTTGATATAAATAATTGTGCTCATAAGATAATCAATTGTAAGTTATATTATATGGGATAAGGGTTTGTATAAGAAAAGGGTTATAAGACTTTAGGATAATAGTATGTAAATTAGGGTGCCTAAATATAAATGATGATATCAAATTATATGTTAAGTGTTTTGAGAAGAATTATATTTAAAAGAAACTAGGATATAGGAGTCATGTGACATGAAGCTAGATAAATGGATTAATTTAATATATAAATTATATGTTATGGTATAGATTTCATGATCAGTATAAATATAGGATAGTGTAATAAATCGTATAAATTGATATAATCAATTATGTGAATAAATGGAAAAGTGAGTCAAGATAAGTATTGACTTATAGGATAAAATGAGATTATATGAACATATAGTATAACTTTATGAGGAAGACTTAGGGGTTATATGATTTAGGTATGAAAATGATATATGTGTAAGTGAATTACGTGATTATGTGGCTATGTGTGAAATGGAGTAAAATATGTAATTATAAAGTATATATGAATATATGTTTATTAGATAAGTCATGTGATTATTGAGCTATATGAAATCAAGTGATAAGAAGTTATAAGAGTATATGTTTATGATAAAATATAAGAATAAGTTATAAGTCATGTGATATGTGATTTAGATGAAATTGTTCTACTTGCAAGTGATTACATGCATAATTTATCCATGTTTTAATAGGACATTATGTGTAATAAGCGGTATTATCAAAGGATAATGCTAACTGCTACATGAAAAGATAGAGTGATCATATTTGTATATGTGAAGTGAATAATGTGTTTATATGATGAATGATAAGAGAGATATGAAAATGTGAAGTGTATCCACATTTAATCCCATGTTATTTAATATGAGAGTTGTAGGTATAATTGACATGCCCAGAGTCGAGGGATTATCAGTGGTCCTTCGGGACATAGTGGTCCTTCGGGACATATCAGTGGTCCTTCGAGACATAGTGGTCCTTCGGGACAAATATTTAGTGCCCCTAGTGGGAATTATTCGAGCTGTGGTGACAACATTCGTGCACAACCTCAGTGTACTCACGTACCTTCTGTTCTCAATAATATACATGGGCAATTCAAAGATAAATTGAAATGAAATTACATCAGAAGATTATTTTCATATGTGCATAATATGATCATATGTGTTATAGTTTAGTAGACAAACGTGAATTACACTGTTATATTTGATTCTCTATGAATTGCTCTAAGAGATAGATGATGTGCACATTTAGTGAAGATGATAATATACAGGTGCATGTATGTATATGTTATATGAAATATTATATGGTTATGAATGATAGAATCATATTAAATGTTCATGCATTGTTCCGAATTATAGTTTTTATATATGTTTTTGTATGCCTCACTAAGTCATCGACTTAGCGTGTGAGTGTTTCACACGTAGGTTCTGGATAAACGAGAAGAGAAGCGAGTTGAAGCTAGACAGGTCAGACTCTTCTTTCCACAAATCAGATCAGAATTATAGTTAAGTGTATGTATTTGGTTGTTTATAGTGTGTTGACATGTAACAAAATTGTGAATTTCTAATGCTTTGATTAATTTGGTTCAAATTAGGTCCAACTTGTGTAAATTAACATCTTTTATTTTAATGAAAGTTTAAAACTTTTCATGATTTTCTTTAATAGTCAAAGTTTGAAAAATCAATGTGACACTTCGGACTCGTATCTGGGATGGGTACGGGTTAGGGGTGTTACAAGGTTATAAGGGCATTTTGGTTATTTTGGTGCTCAATATTTTTCCATTTATTTCAAAACTTGAGGATATCCATTTATTCCTGGGCTTGGTGATATTCTTGAGTCATTCCATTACAGGGGTATTTTGGTCATTTTACAGATCTAATGTATTTAAATCATTTCCTTTCGTCCGATCTTATTATTTAATTCAGACTTATCATCTATTCCATTCCCTTCGAACAATTCTGACAGAAGAGCACCCTCGATAAATTATTCTTCAGGTATTTACTCATAATTCAGAGATTTCCAAGTTAAAAGTCTTTTCAGATGTTACTACTGAATTATCATGAATTTTCCATACAAAAGTAGGATCTCAACAATTAAATCAGTAATTTATCGGTTTAAGTACAAATTCTCAGGTAACTTTCTCATTCAGAGTCAACTTGGACTATTTTTACCTCTCAATGGCATTTTCGTAATTTTATAACCAGATAATTTCGGTGTTAAACTCTTAACAAGGATAATATAATTTGGAGATCCTAGGGTTAATCATTTTTCTTGATAATCTCTAAAGTGTAAATTATTCCTTAACAAACCTCTTATCCAACTTCCAGGGTCAATTCTTATCTTTTTTACAACATAAAAGTATTTTCGTAATTTATCACTTAAACCGTATTTAGTTCAAATTCATCTATAATCAAACATACATAATAGACCAATCATATATATATATATATATATATATATATATCCATGCATTTATCTATTATCAACATGTTCTATAAAGCATAAAGAGGTATTAATGTATTACCTCGATTTTCATGCCATACTGATCGACCATATAAATTTCATTCGATCATCCTCGATCTTTAATTCAACTTCCAATAATTCCTCAAATACATAACAATAGAAATTTCACAAAAAATGGGGCTTAATTCTGGAAAACGGATCGAATGGGGAGATAAAAAAAGTGAAAAACAGCTTACCAGGTTTGAATTTGATGAAACAGACCCCAAAAATGAACTCAAGAAGTCAAAATGTCAGGATAGGAGTACCAGGAAAAAGTCAACGCCAGTCAAAGTTCTGGTTAACGTCAATCAACGGTGGTCAATGGTCAACGGTCAACGACGATCAACAGGTCGGGTCGGGCAATCAAGTCGGGCCGTGTCATACCGGTTTTTTTACTGTTCACTCACGTCGTACGATCCCCACGCGCAGGGGCAGCGCGTGGGGGACATGCGGTGGCCTGGGTGCCCTGAAAAATCCCAGAAAAATTTCTAAAAAATATTTTAATGCATTTTGAGACACTTACCAAGCTCTGTTCACAAATTTGAACGGCGAAGAGCTCGATTTTGAAACATAAAAAACTTTGACTTCCTCACCCCTCCATGCGCCGATGATGACGGAGGACACCGATGGACTCGAAACGATACAAGGAACACGATAGTGCGGGAGGTGTCAAAAACGAGTAGCCTGATCGACGTGAATCAACGGAAAACCAACGAAAATTGTGTTAAAATTGACGATACTTCTGATTGAGATATACGACGAACGATAATAATTTATGATGAGAGGTTTGGGGGTTTTGTTCTTCGGTCGACAACGAACACAATGGTGGTTTTGGTTCGTCGAACGGTGGCCAGACGATGCATAGATCGGAGCTTAAAGAAAGGTTGAGAGAAAGAGAAAATGGAGGAAATTTTTACAGAAAACATACGGGGGGAAGAGGTTTATAATTCTCTCATAAAGAAAAATTGTTAAATTATGAGTTTAGTCACTGAATTTCCTGCACTTTATAAAATGGTATACTAACTTTACGATTTTACACTTAAATCCTAAATTTCTTCCAAAATACCATTTTAAATTTTACACTTTAAAATTCCTAAAATTTAGCCCCTAAATTGGGATGTTACAATTCTCCCCTCCTTAAAAAAATTTCGTCCTCGAAATTCATTTATGTCACTTAATTGTAGAAATGAAAATTTCATCAGTTCTTTCATATATTCAAATATTTTTTACAGAAGTACAAATTCTTTACTAATCCTTAATCAGCTGAGTATATATTCTCATCAGAACTCTCCCTCATTCCAAAAAAAGAATCAGAACGGAAATATCCTCGAAGAATCAATTCAGAATTGGTTACGAGAATAAGCCCATAGAGCGATAACATATCCCAATGTCATTTCTGGAGTTGGTTCAAAATTTCTCAAATGAGTAACTATCACATGACTCGTGAAGTACTTTACAGAATTTAGACAGACGTTACTGGTATTCCTTTATGTAATGGTAGAATCCTAACGGACAGAAAATATAGGTTTACTCGTTACAGATAGGGACTCAACCTTGGAGTTCCGACTCAGAGAAGTACGATTGTAATCTAGGGGCATGTACTGATCAGACATCTTTTAACATTAGATCGGCTGGTCTATTTGAAAAAGTTTAACTCAAACCTAAGCTCTGATACCACTAAATTTAACCCACTCAGACCGATGCAGATAGCCCGATTCGATCCGGGGCTGTAAAAACAACGAAATATTTTATTAAAACATATAAATCATAAAATGATTTATTAATATTCAGATATAAACCAAAATACAATCTATATGCCCATTAATCACATGTACTGTAACTTCCTCAATATCGGGTTAATGACTAGATTGAAAAATTTCAGAAATGGGTGATTAAAGTAGGACAATCAAATAGTTCAATGATTTATTGGAAATATACGATGAAGGTTATTTAGTAATTATGGAATGAATTAAAGGGTAAAATGATCAATTGACAAGTAAGATTTTTATTCTTCCTTTATAAGAAAAGGGAACCACGTGGAAAGGGAGAGATTTCTCTAGAGTTCTCTTCGTCTCCTTTCTTCTTCTTCACGTGGAAGCCAAGAGCAAAGGTAAGTTTGATTTAGTTGTTGATTTCTTGAATTTTTAAGTTGAATTTGAGTCTTTGGGGGTTATATAAGCTTAAGGAAAACTTATATAAGTTTAAAACACCAAGAAGAGAGAATTAGAAAGGAATTTCTATTAAGAGTTTATAAATGAACTTTTATTATAAAAAGGTTTTTGAAGTTCTAAGGATGAATTTGACTTGTCAAGGGTCTAATTAAGAAGTTAGAATCAATATAATGGAATTTGGAACATGTTGAAAATTTAGTGTAATTCTTGAATTACATATGAAGAATAGGATTTTGATGTTAAAGATATGATTAATGAATAGAAATGAGTTTGAATATGAGTATGTAAGTTAAGAATAAGAAAGGGGATGCTATATGAAGTAATTAAGCTGAAAAGAGTGGATTTTCGGGCATAAATTGGAATTATGGGCTAGTGTGCATCGGTACACATTCATCATGTACCGATGCATCAAGGGTAAATTTCCAGAAATTGTTCAGTGTATATCGATGCACAGGAAGTGCATCAATGCACCCATTAAAAATGGAAACATCGAATGCAATTAGTGCATCGATGCATAAGGAGTGCATCGATGCACATGTTAAGGGATGCATCGATGCACTTCAAGGGGAAATAGAAATAAACCTTTCTTTTGGTCTAAGAAATTATAGATTAGAGTATATTAATTGGATACTAATATGTATCAATGTATGATTATGTAGATATCAAACACGAACAAGTTCCGGTATGATCATCAAGTTAAGATTCGATCGAAAGAAAGGATATCATAAAAGGGGATCGAAACTTAGTGAGGCCAAGGTGAGTGCATAGTGTATTGTATATGGTGATTCATGGAAATAAGACTTGTGTTAAGTCTATTTCCTATATTAGAATGCCTAAATTAATGAATATAAGCATGTGATTGGTATAAGTATATGTGTTATATGTTATGATATATAGGGATATATGTTAGAGTAGTAAATCATATGAATATATATATATATATATATATATATATATATATATATCTAATTCATGTGATTAGATAAGAAGATGATATAGGTTATATGATAATGAACTATGTAGATAATAAAGATTTAAGTAAAAACAAGAGAAAGTGGTATACACTTGGTGGTATAAATACCCAGAATTATATGGACATGTAATATAGGTTAGATAATGGGGAATTATGGGTCTATATGACTAGGAGAAGATATATGAACCATGGGTAAAATATATAATAAGTATACACAAACTCTAGGAAATGTTATAAGTGGAAGGGAACTATATGAAATATAGTATATTGAAGGGAAATGATTTATGTGAAATATGATAACCAAGTATAGGTTATGTAAATTAGATTCTATGTAACTAATATGATGGACTCATATGATTAAATGAAGACTGAAATAAGTTGAGTAACATTGATGTATATATATGATAGAAAATGAGAAGTAGATGTAACTAAGAAACACTGCATAAGTTATTATACTAACATTTAATAGTAGTTATATAAGAATTATATAAGAAATCATATGTGAATATAGGTTTAGATAATAAAATATGTGAGGTTGAATTAAGTAAATATATGGAATTAGTATAACCTTTGTATGTTGTAAGGGATTATGTAAATCGGTAAGATAAGTTATATGGTATTGATATAAGGGTATATGCATAAAATTATATGAGATGAGTTGTGATGTTATGTGATATTCTATGAGAAATGAACTATGTGAATACATGAGCTTATATAAATTAGTGATGCGAATGTATATGTGAATATAAGTAATATGAGTTACGTGCTTATGAGATATGAATATGGAACATGAGCTATGTGAAAATAAGTTAAGTAATTACATGTGCAAATGGAAATGTTATTGTTCGCGTGTTGTGAGTACTATAAAATATACGCAAATAATGTGCAAGTATACACAATCGCTCAAGTAATATAATGATGAGTGAGTATCGTCTCTACAGGGATTGGGTGAAATCACAAAAGTCTAACCAAAGCAATGCACTAAATTATCTAAGTATAGTTAGTCTTGATATATACAAATGTCACGACAATGGATATGTGTATGCTGGTCGATGCGGATTGATGGTGTGATGGTGTAGCAAATGGAAATGCAGTGGCAATGATGGATGTTTAATGTTGAGTATGGTGAAATGTTGAGGCAATGAGAATTGGTAAAAACAATAACTAAAAAGATAAGTAAAATAAGAAGAAAATAATCCTCACGTGACAAGCTTCCAATGAAATGAATGGTAAGGATTGGTCTAAGGTTGCTAAACTTATTTCTCAAGTATATCTAAGCTATATTGTCTTTACTTACTCGACAGGGCTTTCCTAAGGTGTTCAAAAGAACCTAACAGAATAGGATGCCAAGGCATCTGCTCTCACTCAACGATGTTGGACAGCCTACCCTATTGATGAAGACACCCTTTTTAGTCGTTAAAATCCTATCCTAGTCTCTTCCGAGATCTAAGGGATTAAGTTATAATATTCCTAGGCCGGTTCAAAGCCCCTTGAAAATAGCATAACCCATTGCTTATGAGGATCTTATCTTGCGTTTCTTCCGAATACTTACAAGTATTTTTAGTTTAGGATTCTTCCGAATACCTAACCTTCATCTAAGAGATGGACATTTCCATGCCTCTTACAAGCCTAGATGGTGAAGCATTCATAAGCAAAGCAAATAAAGAACCAAAATAAACTTAAATATACCATTAAAAATAAAGTTTAAACAACCATTCAACAAACCACCACCAAATAAGTTAGTTCATGGTGGGGTTCGAAATATCCAAACACAAAGTCATGAAAATTCGTTCCAACAACCCACAAAATAATATAAAGAAATAGCAGCAAAAAGGGAGTGAGAAGAAGCCTTCGACGCGCCACCGGAGGTCTCCTCTCGGCCACCACGAACCACCTAGCTCGCTAGCTCCTTTCGGCGCCTAGCTTGCCACTCCTTGGAGCTTTATTAATGGAGGAATATTCCAAGGAAGAAGAAAGGAAAAAGAGAAAATAAAAATCTGATTTTTCTGCTCTATGCGTGTGCTCCCTCATCTCTCTTCTCTCTCCCATGAGGTGTCATATATAATAAATAAAATATCTAGGGGTAATGATGAGTTTGTTGGGTGTAAAATACCCCTCATACCCCTAGAATCAAATTTTGTGCATGAATCTTATCCTCCAAGTGGCAGTGGTCCATTGTTAGCTCTGGCAGGCGGTTACAGCAGTCCTCCACGTGCAGGGACAGCTGTCCAGTGCCAGCTGTCTTGATGCAGAAATATCTTTTTATCCTTTTCTGGGCCAGAAATACCAAGGCATTTCAATCTGCTCTAGCAACGTGTGATGCCGCGGCATTACTTCCCAAAGAATCCTTTTTCTTGCTATTCCCTGCACACCATAGACAAACTGCACCTTTCCCTCAAACAGCACCATTGAGAAATAAAATAGTACAACCACCACAAATGCAACTATATGCAACTACATGATCCTAAAATAACTAAAATGAGCTTTTAAACAAACAATAACTTAAGTGAAAAAGGCTTTAAAAGTAGCATTTTTAGGAAGTTAACACACCCCCAAACTTAAGCTATTGCTTGTCCTCAAGCAATGGATAGCAGTTACATAAGCATAATGTCATGGCAAAGTTTGATAGTAAGACAGTAGGACAAAATTGAATTTCAACCCTCAGAACGATAGACTTCAACATGCTAGACTTATCAAGAATTCAAGTACTTTTCTCTAGGTCAAAATCCTTTGTGGTAGTGTGTGTGCGTGATTGTATCCAATCTATACTTTGCGAATTTAGACAATTTCTAATCAAGTTCTCTAGTTTTTGTCAAGGCATTTACTTATCATTAAGCACATTTTTACTCCTTTTTTTTAATGCTGTTACGAAGGGAGTCAGCTCATCACACCTACTCTCCCACACTCTAGATGAAAGGGAGCATACCTTCCATCCCCGAGCTAGTTAAGTAGAGTCATCCCGTGACTTCTTTCATTCACTCATATGCACGAGGCTTCCATTTATTAAAGAAAGTTTCAGGAAATGCCACGGCAAAGAGGAGTGTCCCTCTACAGCTATGCTTAAGCATTTATTCACAGTTTCATTTCTAAGGGAGTTTATTTTTTATTTTCCTTTTAAACACCATACTATATTTCAATGCCAAGACTAACTAAAGTTCCTTCATAAAAATTTCCTAAATTTTCTAAGTATAGAGAACATACAAATCGTGTAAATATTTTTCACCAAGCATCAAGCCCTAGAGTGAGTTCTATCATTCTCAACAGTCATTTACATTCAGATTCTAGCCTAACAAAATTATCATCATCGGGTATCCTCAAAACATTTTATCTAATTGTCCTACCATTTACTGATGCCATGGCATAATACTATGCTAATGATATCATGCATATGCCCTACCAAGAATAATACCTCCCCCAAACTTAAGGGAAGCATTGTCCTCAATGCTTTAAAGAGAACTAAACTATCTATAAACTATATGTTATGCAATGAAATGAAACTAAATGAAAATGGATGCAAAAGAGGTACCTCAATGTTTACGTGATGGTGGTGCTTTGGAGGTGCTAGCAGCTCCTCGTCGGGTGCGCTTCCGGATAGGTGCTGGGCTGGACTTGGAAGAATTGGAGTAATAGTGCGCAATGCGTCCAGCCGTGGTCTTGGTGCGGCAAGCACTATGTTGTCCAGGAGAAGGATTGGGTGCTGGGACGGGGCTGGTTGTTTCTTCGACAGGGACAGTGGGCGGATATTCAGGAGTCTTGGACCGGTGTGTATCATGAGTAGGGTCATCAGCAGGAGGATCTGGTGCATCGTGCTCAGGCTCTGGAGATGCCTCGGCATTAAATGTCGGCAGAATTTCGTCTGGGAATCCAGGAAAATTCCGTTGTCCGTGGGGAATGATTTCTTGAAAGAATGATTCCACCACAGCATCTCTATACTTCACATATCCAAAGAAGTTACGGATGTCACCGTGTAAAGCATGCAGTTGAGCTTGAGTCTGCGTCACAGCTTCCTCGAGAGCAAGTAACTTTTCCTCGGCATTCGATTCTGTATCACCTGCAGATTGCTCATGAACAGGGTCATTAGACTTGGGATTTTCAATTCCCAACAACAGTGGAAGTATAGCCCTAGTAATGCCCGATAATCCAGGTAAAATTTCATCAAAAGCATTTTCCTCAACCTTTTTCTTACGACATAAAGCGGTAATTAAATTAGGAAACACCAAAGCACTTGCCTTTTTACCCAAACAGTCGTGAACTTGCTGAATAATGATACGACCCACATCGATCGAACGAGATACCATTATAGAAAGTAAAAGCAATAAGCGTGAAAGTGATACCGTAGTATTGTTGAGGTGGGCATTAATTTATGCTTGAGAAAGTGATTCCATAGCTTTGCGCGCGGCTGAAGACGTTCCCGGTTGACCGAGTATCGGCTCGTCTGGCGATCATTCCACTCAGTGTTTTCGAAACAAAGGTCCTCCAAGACCCCATCGTATGTGTTGCTATCGGCTTCCTCTTCGAACGTGGCATGGTTATCCACAACATCCTACAATTGAAAATAACGATTAATAGCAGTGGATGTAAAATGGATTTGCTTACCTCGAACGAAGATGGAGTGTTGATTGGGCTTGGAAATATTCACATAGAACTCCTTAACTAATGAGGCGTTCACCGAACCAGGATGACGAGCAAACTTCTGCCATTTGAGTGGCGTCACGATGTCTATAACATCGGGTCCAAAACCACCATCGGTTTCCTCGGTAAAAATAAATCCTAACTCAAAAAAGAGTTTTCGGTTCTTGAAGTTTTGGAACCGAGCCTTAGCCTCATCGTTCTCAAACTGTTGCCAAGCGGTCGTGTCGGTTGGAGCTGGTCTTGAGCGCACCATTTTCAGTGTTTTTGAAGTAAGAAAAATGAAAAAGGAAGAAGCTTTTGAAAGATTTAAAAACTTGGATGTATTTTGGCTATGGAGAAATAACAAAGAAAGAAGATGAATGAAAGAAAGAGAAAAGGTAAAAGTTAAAATGAAAGAGAAAAATTAATAATGAAAGATAAAAGAAAAAGTTAAAAATTTGGGAGGGAAAAGGGGTGATAGGACGGTTAAGAGCGAAATTAGTGGGTGGGGGTTGTGCGTGTATGGGGAAGGAAAAACTGCCAAAAAGCAATGATGTGATGGGATAAAAACTGTGGAAAGAGAAAAGAAATGTCAGAAATTAAATTAAAAAGAAACAAATCAAAAGAATATCTCTCCAATTAATGCTTTGTCCTTTCCTCCCTTTGGTAACCGCTCCTTGTACGGTTTGCAGCAGTGTGGTCCCTACAAATCAGATCAAAAATTAATTAAAAAATAAAATAAAATAAAACTAAAGAAAAAAACTTGAATGTTAAATTTTATTTATGCACAAACACAAATTCAATGCCGAGGCATCGAATTTTGGTTCTCCTTTGGGCACGCTTCAATATCGTGCAGCCGTAACACGTCCTTGTTGTGCGGTGGTGGAATTCCATTATAGGCTTTCAGACGTTGGCCATTGACCTTGAAGATCTTCCCATTGTCTATTCTCTTGATGTCAATAGCTCCATGGGGATAGACATAATGCACCTCAAATGGCCCTGACCATCGAGATTTTAGCTTCCCAGGAAAGAGTTTAAGTCTGGAGTTGTAAAGCAAGACTTGTTGCCCCACATGAAAATGCCGTGGCATCAGTTTTTGGTCATGCCACTTCTTGGTTTTCTCCTTGTATATCTGAGCATTCTCATATGCTTGTGCTCTAAACTCTTCCATTTCATTAAGTTCTAATAATCTCTGTTCCCCAGCTAGTTGAGCATAAAAATTCAATCGCTTGATAGCCCAATAAGCTTTATGTTCAAGCTCAACCGGGAGATGACAAGCTTTACCATACACTAACTTGAAGGGTGACATCCCCTAAGGAGTTTTGAATGCTGTTCTGTACGCCCAAAGTGCTTCATCCAACTTTGGCGACCAATCCTTTCGCTTTGGGTTCACCACTTTCTCTAAAATCTGCTTGATCTCTCGATTAGATATCTCAGCCTGGCCATTTGTCTGCGGATGATATGTCGTGGCAATCTTGTGTCGAACTCCATATCTCAACAATGCCTTGGAAATCAACTTGTTATCAAAATGGGTTCCTTCATCACTGATGATAGCACGAGGTACTCCAAACCGAGTGAAAATATACTTGTGCAAATACTTGAGTACGGTCTTGGAGTCATTCTTTGAAGTTGCTATTGCTTCCACCCACTTTGACACATAATCCACAGCAAGCAATATATATAATTTTCCTTCAGAAGATGGGAATGGTCCCATGAAGTCGATGCCCCATACATCAAACAGCTCTATCTCCAAAATATTTTGCAGCGGCATCTCATGTCGTCTGGAGATGTTTCCAGTCCGTTAGCATCGATCACATCCTTTGTAAAATGCTTGGGCATCTCTAAACAAAGTTGGCCAGTAAAAGCCTAATTGTAGGACCTTAGCAGCAGTCCTTGTTCCACCAAAATGGCCTCCACTTGGGGCCGAATGATAATGGTACAAAATATTACTTTGCTCCTCTTCAGGTACACATCGTCTAATGAGCTGATCGGCACAATGTTTGAACAGATATGGCTCATCCCAAAAATAGTGCCTTGCATCGTGCTTGAACTTCTTTTTAGCCTGACTATTCAAATCAAAAGGCAGAATTCCACTAACAAGAAAATTAACAAGGTCAGCGTACCACGGGATTGCCAAGGCATATAAAATTTTCTCATCAGGGAATTCTTCTTTGATATCTACAGTGTCATGGCATTCAGAATTGTTCTCTAGCCTAGATAAGTGATCAGCAACTTGATTTTCAGTTCCTTTTCTATCTACCACCTCTAAGTCAAATTCTTGCAAAAGTAAGATCCACCTAATAAGTCTAGGCTTGGCATCCTTTTTGTTCACTAAGTATTTTATAGCCGAATGATCAGTGTGAACAATAACTTTAGTGCCTATTAGGTAAGGTCTAAATTTATCAAAAGCAAATACCACGGCAAGTAATTCTTTCTCAGTGGTGGTGTAGTTCAATTGTGCTTCATTTAAAGTGAGGCTAGAGTAATAAATAACATGAAAAATTTTACCTATGCATTGCCCCAAAACAGCTCCTACGGCATAGTCGCTTGCATCACACATCAGCTCAAATGGTGATGTCCAGTCGGGAGGGACTACAATGGGTGCCGAGATCAGTTGTCATTTCAGCTCAGTAAATGCGCCGAGGCATAATTCGTCAAACACAAAGGGTTGGTTTTGTTGAAGCAATGTGCACAAGGGCTTAGAAATCTTGGAGAAGTCTTTGATAAATCTTCTATAAAATCCAGCATGTCCAAGAAAACTTCTTATTCCCTTGACCGAAGTTGGTGGTGGCAATTTTTCAATCACTTCAATTTTTGTCTTGTCTACCTCAATACCCTTGTGTGAAATTTTGTGGCCTAATACAATACCTTCAGTCACCATGAAGTGACATTTTTCCCAGTTTAAGACCAACTCAGCCTCCTCGCATCTCTTGAGAACTTTTGCTAAATTGCCGAGGCATCGTTCAAAGTCGTCCCCACAAACAGAAAAGTCATCCATGAAGATCTCCAGAAAATCCTCAACCATATCTGAAAATATAGCTTGCATACAGCGCTGAAACGTTGCCGGGGCATTACAGAGTCCAAAAGGCATCCTCCTAAAGGCAAAAGTGCCATAGGGACAAGTAAATGTAGTCTTCTCCTGGTCCTCTGGTGCGATGGCAATTTGATTGTACCCCGAGTACCCATCCAAA
Source organism: Hibiscus syriacus (assembly GCF_006381635.1). NCBI lineage: Eukaryota > Viridiplantae > Streptophyta > Magnoliopsida > Malvales > Malvaceae > Hibiscus > Hibiscus syriacus. The sequence continues at coordinate 413,531 of NW_024063377.1, read as the reverse complement.
AAGTAATAGAATGCTTTGCAGGCCAATCGATCCAACATTTGGTCGATGGAAGGTAGAGGAAAGTGGTCATTCTTCGTAGCTTTGTTGAGTTTTCGATAGTCCATGCATATCCTCCATCCGGTAATAGTGCGAGTGGGTAATAGCTCATTATCATCATTCGTAACCACCGTCGTGCCTCCTTTCTTCGGAACACATTGGACAGGGCTCACCCATGAGCTATTGGAGATAGGGTAGATCACTCCAACATCAAGCCATTTCAGAATTTCTTTCATCACTACTTGCTTCATAACAGGGTTGAGTATTCTTTGTGGTTCAATTGAATTGTCGTGGCAATCTTCTAGCAGAATCTTGTGCATGCAGATCGTGGGACTAATGCCTTTCAAATCGGCCATAGTTGTTGCGTGTTGTGAGTACTATAAAATATACGCAAATAATGTGCAAGTATACACAATCGCTCAAGTAATATAATGATGAGTGAGTATCGTCTCCACAGGGATTGGGTGAAATCACAAAAGTTTAACCAAAGCAATGCAATATTCTATCTAAGTATAGTTAGTCTTGATATATACAAATGTCACGGCAATGGATATGTGTATGCTGGTGGATGCGGATTGATGGTGTGATGGTGTAGCAAATGGAAATGCAGTGGCAATGATGGATGTTTAATGTTGAGTATATTGAAATGTTGAGGCAATGAGAATTGGTAAAAACAGTAACTAAAAAGATAAATAAAATAAGAAGAAAATAATCCTCACCTGACAAGCTTCCAATGAAATGAATGGTAAGGATTGGTCTAAGGTTGTTAAACTTATTTCTCAAGTATATCTAAGCTATCTTGTCTTTACTTACTCGACAGGGCTTTCCTAAGGTGTTCAAAAGAACCTAACAGAATAGGATGCCAAGGCATCTGCTCTCACTCAACGATGTTGGACAGCCTACCCTATTGATGAAGACACCCTTTTTAGTCGTTGAAATCCTATCCTAGTCTCTTCCGAGATCTAAGGGATTAAGTTATAATATTCCTAGGCCGGTTCAAAGCCCCTTGAAAATACCATAACCCATTGCTTATGAGGATCTTATCTTGCATTTCTTCCGAATACTTACAAGTATTTTTAGTTTAGGATTCTTCCGAATACCTAACCTTCATCTAAGAGATGGACATTTCCATGCCTCTTACAAGCCTAGATGGTGAAGCATTCATAAGCAAAGCAAATAAAGAACCAAAATAAACTTAAATATACCATTAAAAATAAAGTTTAAACAACCATTCAACCAACCACCACCAAATAAGTTAGTTCATGGTGGGGTTCAAAATATCCAAACACAAAGTCATGAAAATTCGTTCCAACAACCCACAAAATAATATAAAGAAATAGCAGCAAAAAGGGAAGTGAGAAAAAGCCTTCGACGCACCACCGGAGGTCTCCTCTCGGCCACCACGAACCACCTAGCTCGCTAGCTCTTTTCGGCGCCTAGCTTGCCACTCCTTGGAGCTTTATCAATGGAGGAATATTCCAAGGAAGAAGAAAGGAAAAAGAGAAAATAAAAATATGATTTTTCTGCTATATGCGTGTGCTCCCTCCTCTCTCTTCTCTCTCCCATGAGGTGTCATATATGATAAATAAAATATCTAGGGGTAATGATGAGTTTGTTGGGTGCAAAATACCCCTCATACCCCTATAATCACATTTTGTGCATGAATCCTATCCTCCAAGTGGCAGTGGTACATTGGCAGCTCTGGCAGGCGGTTACAGCAGTCCTTCACATGCAGGGACAGCTGTCCAGTGCCAGCTGTCCTTATGCAGAAATATCTTTTTGTCTTTTTCTGCACCAGAAATGCCAAGGCATTTTAATCTACTCTAGCAACGTGTGATGCCGCGACATTACTTCCCAAAGAATCCTTTTTCTTTTTATTCCCTGCATACCATAGACAACTGCCCCTTTCCCTCAAACAGCACCATTGAGAAATAGTACAACCACCACAAATGCAACTATATACAACTACATGATCCTAAAATGACTAAAATGAGCTTTTAAACAAACAATAACTTAAGTGAAAAAGGCTTTAAATGTAGTCTTTTTAGGAAGTTAACACACCCCCAAACTTAATCCATTGCTTGTCCTCAAGCAATGGATAGCAGTTACATAAGCATAATGTCATGGAAAAGTTCGATAGTAAGACAGTAGGACAAAATTGAATTTCAACCCTCAGAACAATAGGCTTCAACATGCTAGACTTATCAAGAATTCAAGTACTTTTCTCTAGGTCAAAATCCTTTGTGGTAGTATGTGTGCGTGATTGTATCCAATCTATACTTAGCGAATTTAGACAATTTCTAATCAAGTCCCCTAGTTTTTTTCAAGGCATTTACTTATCATTAAGCACATTTTTACTCCCTCTTTTTTTTTTGATGCTGTTACGAAGGGAGTCAGCTCATCACACCTACTCTCCCACACTCTAGATGAAAGGGAGCATACCTTCCATCCCCGAGCTAGTTAAGTAGAGTCATCCCGTGACTTCTTTCATTCACTCATATGCACGAGGCTTCCATTTATTAAAGAAAGTTCCAGGAAATGCCACGACAAAGAGGAGTGTCCCTCTACAGCTATGCTTAAGCATTTATTCACAGTTTCATTTCTAAGGGAGTTTGTTTTTGATTTTCCTTTTAAAAACCATACTATATTTCAATGCCAAGACTAACTAAAGTTCCTTCATAAAAATTTCCTAAATTTTCTAAGTATAGAGAACATACAAATCGTGTAAATATTTTTCACCAAGCATCAAGCCCTAGAGTGAGTTCTATCATTCTCAACAGTCATTTACATTCAGATTCTATCCTAACAAAATTATCATCATCGGGTATCCTCAAAACATTTTATCTAAATGTCCTACCATTTACTGATGCCATGGCATAATACTATGCTAATGCTATCATGCATATGACCTACCAAGAACACTACCTCCCCCAAACTTAAGGGAAGCATTGTCCTCGATGCTTTAAAGAGAACCAAACTAACTAAAAACTATATGTTATGCAATGAAATGCAACTAAATGAAAATGGATGCAAAAGAGGCACCTCAATATTTACGTGATGGTGGTGCTTCGGAGGTGCTAGCAGCTCCTCGTCGGGTGTGCTTCCGGATAGGTGCTGGGCTGGACTCGGAAGAATTGGAGTAATAGTGCGTAATGCGTCCAGCCGTGGTCTTGGTGCGGCAACCACTACGTTGTGCAGGAGAAGGATTGGGTGCTGGGACGGGGCTGGGTGTTTCTTCGACAGGGACAGTGGGCGGATATTCAGGAGTCTTGGACCGGTGTGTATCAGGAGTAGGGTCATCAGCAGGAGGATCAGGTGCATCGTGCTCAGGTTCTGAAGATCCCTCGGCATTATATGCCGGCAGAATTTTGTCTAGGAATCCAGGAAAATTCCGTTGTCCGTGGGGAATGATTTCTTGAAAGAATGATTCCACCACAGCATCTCTATGCTTCACATATCCAAAGAAGTTACGGATGTCATTATGTAAAGCATGCAGTTGAGCTTGAGTCTGCATCACAGCTTCCTCGAGAGCAAGTAACCTTGCCTCGGCATTCGATTTTGTAGCACCTTTTTACCCAAACAGTCGTGAACTTGCTGAACAATGATATGACCCACATCGATCGGACGGGATACCATTATAGAATGTAAAAGCAATAAGCGTGAAAGTGATATCGTATTGTTGTGGGAGGTGGGCATTAGTTTATGCTTGAGAAAGTGATTCCATAGCTTTGCGCGCGGCTGAAGACGTTCCCGGTTGACCGAGTATCTACTCGTCTGGCGACCATTCCACTCAGTGTTTTCGAGACAAAGGTCCTCCAAGATCCCATCGTATGTGTTGCTATCTGCTTCCTCTTCGAACATGGCATGGTTATCCACAACATCCTGCAAATGAAAAAAATGATTAATAGCAGTGGATGTAAAACGGATTTGCTTACCTCGAACGAAGATGGAGTGTTGATTGGGCTTAGAAATGTTCGCATAGAACTCCTTAACTAATGAGGCATTCACCGAACCAGGATGACGATCAAACTTCTGCCATTTGAGTGGCGTCACGATGTCCATAACATCGGGTCCAAAACCACCATCGGTTTCCTCGGTAAAAATAAATCCTAACTCAAAAAAGAGTTTTCAGTTCTTGAAGTTTTGGAACCGAGCCTTAGCCTCATCGTTCTCAAACTGTTGCCAAGCAGTCGTGTCGGTTGGAGCTGGTCTTTAGCGCACCATTTTCAATGTTTTTGAAGTAAGAAAAATGAAAAAGGAAGAAGCTTTTGAAAGCTTTAAAAACTTGGATGTATTTCGGCTATGGAGAAATAACAAAGAAAGAAGATGAATGAAAGAAAGAGAAAAGGTAAAAGTTAAAATGAAAGAGAAAAATTAATAATGAAAGATAAAAGAAAAAGTTAAAAATTTAGGAGGGAAAGGGGTAATAGGACGGTTAAGAGAGAAATTAGTGGGTGGGGATTGTGCGTGTATGGGGATGGAAAAACTGCCAAAAAGCAATGACGATGATGGGACAAAAACTGTGGAAAAAGAAAATTAAATGTCAGAAATTAAATTAAATAAAAAGAAACAAATCAAAAGAATATCTCTCCAATTAATGTTTTGTCCTTTCCTCCCTTTGGTAACCGCTTCTTGTACGGTTTGCAGCAGTATCGTGCAGTCGTAACACGTCCTTGTTGTGCGGTGGTGGAATTCCATTGTAGGCTTTCAGACGCTGGCCATTAACCTTGAAGATCTTCCCATTGTCTATTCTCTTGATGTCAACAGCTCCATGGGGATAGACATAATGCACCTCAAATGGCCCTGACCATCGAGATTTTAGCTTCCTAAGAAAGAGTTTAAGTCTGGAGTTGTAAAGCAAGACTTGTTGCCCCACATGAAAATGCCGTGGCATCAGTTTTTGGTCATGCCACTTCTTGGTTTTCTCCTTGTATATCCGAGCATTCTCATATGCTTGTGCTCTAAACTCTTCCATTTCATTAAGTTCTAATAATCTCTGCTCCCCAGCTAGTTGAGCATCGAAATTCAATCGCTTGATAGCCCAATAAGCTTTATGTTCAAGCTCAACCGGGAGATGACAAGCTTTACCATACACTAACTTGAAGGGTGACATCCCCAAAGGAGTTTTGAATGTTGTTCTGTATGCCCAAAGTTCTTTATCCAACTTTGGCGACCAATCCTTTCGCTTTGGGTTCACCACTTTCTCTAAAATCTGCTTGATCTCTCGATTAGATATCTCAGCCTGGCCATTTGTCTGCGGATGATATGCCGTGGAAATCTTGTGTCGAACTCCATATCTAAGCAATGCCTTGGCAATCAACTTGTTATCAAAATGGGTTCCTTCATCACTGATGATAGCACGAGGTACTCCAAACCGAGTGAAAATATACTTGTGCAAAAACTTGAGTACGGTCTTGGAGTCATTCTTTGAAGTTGCTATTGCTTCCACCCACTTTGACACATAATCCACAGCAAGCAATATATATAATTTTCCTTCAGAAGATGGGAATGGTCCCATGAAGTCGATGCCCCACACATCAAACAGCTCTATCTCCAAAATATTTTGCAGCGGCATCTCATGTCGTCTGGAGATGTTTCCAGTCTGTTGGCATCGATCACATCCTTTGTAAAATGCTTGGGCATCTCTAAGCAAAGTTGGCCAGTAAAAGCCTGATTGCAGGACCTTAGCAACAGTCCTTGTTCCACCAAAATGGCCTCCACTTGGGGCCGAATGACAATGGTACAAAATATTACTTTGCTCCTCTTCAGGTACACATCGTCTAATGAGCTGATTGGCACAATGTTTGAACAGATATGGCTCATCCCAAAAACAGTGCCTTGCATCGTGCTTGAACTTCTTTTTAGCCTGACTATTCAAATCAAAAGGCACAATTCCAATAACAAGAAAATTAACAAGATCAGCGTACCACGGGATTGCCGCGGCATATAAAATTTTCTCATCAGGAAATTCCTCTTGGATATCTACAGTGTCATGGCATTCAGAATTGTTCTCTAGCCTAGATAAGTGATCAGCAACTTGATTTTCAGTTCCTTTTCTATCTACCACCTCTAAGTCAAATTCTTGCAAAAGTAAGATCCACCTAATAAGTCTAGGCTTGGCATCCTTTTTGTTCACTAAGTATTTTTTGGCCGAATGATCAGTGTGAACAATAACTTTAGTGCCTATTAGGTAAGGTCTAAATTTATCAAAAGCAAATACCACGGCAAGTAATTCTTTCTCAGTGGTGGTGTAGTTCAATTGTGCTTCATTTAAAGTGCGGCTAGAGTAATAAATAACATGAAAAATTTTACCTCGGCGTTGCCCCAAAACAGCTCCTACGGCATAGTCGCTTGCATCACACATCAGCTTAAATGGTGATGTCCAGTCGGGAGGGACTACAATGGGTGCCGAGATCAGTTGTCGTTTCAGCTCAGTAAATGCGCCGAGGCATAATTCGTCAAACACAAAGGGTTGGTTTTGTTGAAGCAATGTGCACAAGGGCTTAGAAATCTTGGAGAAGTCTTTGATAAATCTTCTATAAAATCCAGCATGTCCAAGAAAACTTCTTATTCCCTTGACCGAAGTTGGTGGTGGCAATTTTTCAATCACTTTAATTTTCGCCTTGTCTACCTCAATACCCTTGTGTGAAATTTTGTGGCCTAATACAATACCTTCAGTCACCATGAAGTGACATTTTTCCCAGTTTAAGACCAACTCAGCCTCCTCGCATCTCTTGAGAACTTTTGTTAAATTACCGAGGCATCGTTCAAAATCATCCCCATAAACAGAAAAATTGTCCATGAAGATCTCCAGAAAATCCTCAACCATATCTGAAAATATAGCTTGCATACAGCGCTGAAACATTGCCGGGGCATTACAGAGTCCAAAAGGCATCCTCCTAAAGGCAAAAGTGCCATAGGGACAAGTAAATATAGTCTTTTCCTGGTCCTCTGGTGCGATGGCAATTTGATTGTACCCCAAGTACCCATCTAAAAAGTAATAGAATGCTTTGCCGGCCAATCGATCCAACATTTGGTCGATAAAAGGTAGAGGAAAGTGGTCCTTCTTCGTAACTTTGTCGAGTTTTCTATAGTCCATGCATATCCTCCAGCCGGTAACAGTGCGAGTGGGTAATAGCTCATTATCCTCATTCGTAACCACCGTCGTGCCTCCTTTCTTCGGAACACATTGGACAGGGCTCACCCATGAGCTATTGGAGATAGGGTAGATCACTCCAGCATCAAGCCATTTCAGAATTTCTTTCATCACCACTTGCTTTATAATAGGGTTGAGTCTTCTTTGTGGTTCAATTGAATTACCGTGGCAATCTTCTAGCAGAATCTTGTGCATGCAGATCGTGGGACTAATGCCTTTCAAATCGGCCATAGTCCACCCAATTGCTTTCTTATGCTGCATCAAAACACTTAACAAACTTTGCTCTTGGTTAGCAGTAAGGTTAGCGAAAATAATCACCGGTAAAGTCTCATCGCTACCTAAGTAAACATATTTAAGATGCCCTGGCAAAGTCTTAAGCTCTAGATTGGGTGCATGCAATAATGAAGGCTTAGGAGAAATGAATTCATCAAAATTCAGAGGTTCAAAATTCATACCTAATCTAACTTGTACTAAGCTAGATTGCTCCTCCAAAATTGGAAAGTCGTCGGACTCCACTAAGCTTTCATCATCCACCCAATATTCATTTTCTGCTAGCTGAATGAAGTTGTTATGGCAAAGATGTTCAGTCTCTTTTTCAATCACTGAGTTCAATTCAGAAATACCTTGGCATTCTTCAGTGTCATCAACATATTTGAGCGTTCTAAAAATATTAACAGTCACACACTGATCATCCACTCTCATGGTGAGTTCACCTTTTTCACAGTCTATGAAGATACGTCCAGTGGCTAGGAAAGGTCCTCCCAGAATGATTGGTGCCTTGGCATCAACTTCGCAGTTCAGAATTAAGAAGTCGACTGGAAACACAAACTTGTCCACCCTTACTATGACATCCTCGATTCTCCCTTCAGGTTTAACATGGGATTTGTCGGCAAGTTGTAAAATAACTGAGGTGGGTCTTGCATCTCCTATGCCAAGCTTCAAGAATATCGATTTTGGCATTAAGTTGACACTTGAACCAAGATCACATAAAGCCTTTCCAACAAAATTAGCTCCAATTGAACAAGGAATAATGAAGCTGCCCGGATCATTTCTCTTTGGCGGTAACTTACTCAATGAAGAACAAAATTCTGTTGCCGTGGCAACAGTCTCTACTTTCCTCTTCTTGGTACAGATGTCCTTCAGAAATTTAGCATACATCGGCATCTGTTCAACAGCTTTCAAGAGAGGTATATTGATATGGAGCTTATCAAGAATGTCTACGAACTTCTTGAACTGAACTTCATCATTGTGCTTCTTCAATCTTTGCGGGAAGGGTGGGGGAGGTCTAGCTTCCTTAGCTGTAGGAATAGAATTTTCTTTTGCCTTGGCATCAGAATCTAGTACCTTGGCAGAATCCTCCTCCTTGTCCTTCTCAGAAACTCTATCATCTTGTAATTCAGCTTCAGTAGTGGGATTAGAATCATCATGCTGTGGCCCACTATCCTTGACTTGTCGATTGATTTGTGTTCCACTCCTAAGAGTTAACACATTGCAGTGCTCTTTTCCAGGCCCTTTAGTGACTTCAGTATCACTTGGAAAACGTCATTGCTGACGCTCTTGCAATGCCGTAGCAATCTGACCAACTTGACCTTCCAAAGCTCTCAGAGACGAGCTATGGCTTTGAAGTAAGGCGCCTTGACTATGAAGTAAGGCGCCTTGACTATGAAGTAAAGCTCCTTGATTCTTAATTGAAGTAGAATGGTCTTGCAGCATTGTCTTCGTAGTAGATATGAATTCTTGAATTGTAGATTCTAAGGAACTTATGCTTGCTGAAGATGAAGCTCCTTTGTTAGCATTATGCCATGGCATAGCATTTTGGTAACTTTGAGGCTCATTGTGATTCTGCTGCCTAGTAGGTTGATTAGCATTGTGGGCTCCTTGATTTCCCCATAAAAAATTAGGATGTTGACGCCATCCAGCATTATAAGTGTTTGAGTAAGGATTGTTGCTGCCTCGATTGTAATTACCAACAAAGTTGATGGACTCATGGTTGGTTGGGCATTCGCTCTCGTGATGATTGCCTTGGCATAACAGACATGCCAGACTAGTTGTTTTCACTTCCTTCACATCAGTGGAACATTGTAAGTTCTTCAACATATTAGTAATAGCGGAGAGTTGAGCGGACACCGAATCTTTGGCTTCTAACTCGAATGCTCCAGGTGCTCTCCTCCCACTCCCAAGTCTTGAGGAAGGAAATTGATAATCATTGTTAGCAATTCTGTCCAAGATAGCAAACGCCTCCGTAGGTGATTTATCCAGCAATGTCCCATTTGCCGAGGCATCCAGTAACATCCTCATGGGTGCATTGACTCCATTATAGAACATGACTACTTGAGTCCAATCATGAAAACCATGATTTGAACACTTTCGAAGCAAACCCTTGTAACGATCCCAACACTCATACATGGATTCGTCGTCGCCCTGGCGAAAAGATGATATTTCATTCCTTAGCTGCGTATTCATATTCGGTGGGTTGTACCTCAATAAGAAGCTCTTGCAAAGATCAACCCATGATTCCATCGAACCGGCTGGTACACCACTCAACCAAGCCCTTGCTCAGTCATGCAATGAATACGGAAAAAGCTTTAATTTTAGAAAATCCTCATGCACTCCTTCTTGGCGGAAAGAATCACAAACTTCCAGAAAATTACGAATGTGCTGCCTGGCATCTTCAGTTGGCATACCCCCAAACTGCCCAATGGAATTCAACATGTTGAACATGACTGGTTTCAGCTCGAAATGTGCAGCTTGAATTTCGGGTGCCACAATCCCAGGATTCAGATCATCCAACATCAGATTTAAATGATCTCGAATAACACGAGGTCTGATAGCAGGTTCAGCATTGTTTAATGCCTCGGCATTCTGATTTCCATCATCTTGACCAATGCCTTGGTTTCCAATCTGATACATATTTCTTTGAGCACGTCTTCTTCTTCTAAAGAGTCTTTCAATCTCAGGTTCTATTGGTTCCAAAGGCTCTTCAGAATTTCTTCTAGGCATACACTAAATAAACCTGAAAAATAAAACAAAAATATCAAGTAAACTATACAAAAATAAAAATGCAAAACAAAATAAAATGCTCTGGCAAAACTAAATAACTTTAGGCTGCCAATCCCCGGCAACGGCGCCAAAAACTTGTTCGCGTGTTGTGAGTACTATAACATATACGCAAATAATGTGCAAGTATACACAATCGCTCAAGTAATATAATGATGAGTGAGTATCGTCTCCACAGGGATTGGGTGAAATCACAAAAGTCTAACCAAAGCAATGCACTAAATTATCTAAGTATAGTTAGTCTTGATATATACAAATGTCACGGCAATGGATATGTGTATGCTGGTGGATACGGATTGATGGTGTGATGGTGTAGCAAATGGAAATGCAGTGGCAATGATGGATGTTTAATGTTGAGTATGGTGAAATGTTGAGGCAATGAGAATTGGTAAAAACAGTAACTAAAAAGATAAATAAAATAAGAAGAAAATAATCCTCACCTGACAAGCTTCCAATGAAATGAATGGTAAGGATTGGTCTAAGGTTGCTAAACTTATTTCTCAAGTATATCTAAGCTATCTTGTCTTTACTTACTTGACAGGGCTTTCCTAAGGTGTTCAAAAGAACCTAACAGAATAGGATGCCAAGGCATCTGCTCTCACTCAACGATGTTGAACAGCCTACCCTATTGATGAAGACACCCTTTTTAGTCGTTAAAATCCTATCCTAGTCTCTTCCGAGATCTAAGGGATTAAGTTATAATATTCCTAGGCCGGTTCAAAGCCCCTTGAAAATACCATAACCCATTGCTTATGAGGATCTTATCTTGCGTTTCTTCCGAATAATTACAAGTATTTTTAGTTTAGGATTCTTCCGAATACCTAACCTTCATCTAAGAGATGGACATTTCCATGCCTCTTACAAGCCTAGATGGTGAAGCATTCATAAGCAAAGCAAATAAAGAACCAAAATAAACTTAAATATACCATTAAAAATAAAGTTTAAACAACCATTCAACCAACCACCACCAAATAAGTTAGTTCATGGTGGGGTTCGAAATATCCAAACACAAAGTCATGAAAATTCGTTCCAACAACCCACAAAATAATATAAAGAAATAGCAGCAAAAAGGGAAGTGAGAAGAAGCCTTCGACGCGCCACCGGAGGTCTCCTCTCGGCCACCACGAACCACCTAGCTCGCTAGCTCCTTTCGGCGCCTAGCTTGCCACTCCTTGGAGCTTTATCAATGGAGGAATATTCCAAGGAAGAAGAAAGGAAAAAGAGAAAATAAAAATATGATTTTTCTGCTCTATGCGTGTGCTCACCCTCTTTCTCTTCTCTCTCCCATGAGGTGTCATATATAATAAATAAAATATCTAGGGGTAATGATGAGTTTGTTAGGTGCAAAATACCCCTCATACCCCTAGAATCACATTTTGTGCATGAATCTTATCCTCCAAGTGGCAGTGGTACATTGGCAGCTCTGGCAGGCGGTTACAACAGTCCTTCACGTGCAGGGACAGCTGTCCAGTGCCAGCTGTCCAGTGCCAGCTATCCTTATGCAGAAATATCTTTTTGTCTTTTTCTGCGCCAGAAATGCCAAGGCATTTCAATCTGCTCTAGCAACGTGTGATGCCGCGGCATTACTTCCCAAAGAATCCTTTTTCTTACTATTCCCTGCACACCATAGACAAACTGTACCTTTCCCTCAAATAGCACCATTGAGAAATAGTACAACCACCACAAATGCAACTATATGCAACTACATGATCCTAAAATGACTAAAATGAGCTTTTAAACAAGCAATAACTTAAGTGAAAAAGGCTTTAAAAGTAGCCTTTTTAGGAAGTTAACAATAGTCCAACCAATTGCTTTCTTATGCTGCATCAAAACACTTAACAAACTTTGCTCTTGGTTAGCAGTAAGGTTAGCGGAAATAATCACCGGTAAAGTCTCATCGCTACCTAAGTAAACATATTTAAGATGCCTTGGAAAGGGAACCACGTGGAAAGGGAGAGATTTCTCTAGAGTTCTCTTCGTCTCCTTTCTTCTTCTTCACGTGGAAGCCAAGAGCAAAGGTAAGTTTGATTTAGTTGTTGATTTCTTGAATTTTTAAGTTGAATTTGAGTCTTTGGGGGTTATATAAGCTTAAGGAAAACTTATATAAGTTTAAAACACCAAGAAGAGAGAATTAGAAAGGAATTTCTATTAAGAGTTTATAAATGAACTTTTATTATAAAAAGGTTTTTGAAGTTCTAAGGATGAATTTGACTTGTCAATGGTCTAATTAAGAAGTTAGAATCAATATAATGGAATTTGGAACATGTTGAAAATTTAGTGTAATTCTTGAATTACATATGAAGAATAGGATTTTGATGTTAAAGATGTGATTAATGAATAGAAATGAGTTTGAATATGAGTATGTAAGTTAAGAATAAGAAAGGGGATGCTATATGAAGTAATTAAGCTGAAAAGAGTGGATTTTCGGGCATAAATTGGAATTATGGGCTAGTGTGCATCGGTACACATTCATCATGTACCGATGCATCAAGGGTAAATTTCCAGAAATTGTTCAGTGTATATCGATGCACAGGAAGTGCATCAATGCACCCATTAAAAATGGAAACATCGAATGCAATTAGTGCATCGATGCATAAGGAGTGCATCGATACACATGTTAAGGGATGCATCGATGCACTTCAAGGGGAAATAGAAATAAACATTTCTTTTGGTCTAAGAAATGATAGATTAGAGTATATTAATTGGATACTAATATGTATCAATGTATGATTATGTAGATATCAAACACGAACAAGTTCCAGTATGATCATCAAGTTAAGATTCGATCGAAAGAAAGGATATCATAAAAGGGGATCGAAATTAAGTGAGGCCAAGGTGAGTGCATAGTGTATTGTATATGGTGATTCATGGAAATAAGACTTGTGTTAAGTCTATTTCCTATATTAGAATGCCTAAATTAATGAATATAAGCATGTGATTGGTATAAGTATATGTGTTATATGTTATGATATGTAGGGATATATGTTAGAGTAGTAAATCATATGAATATATATATATATATATATATATATATATCTAATTCATGTGATTAGATAAGAAGATGATATAGGTTAAATGATAATGAACTATGTAGATAATAAAGATTTAAGTAAAAACAAGAGAAAGTGGTATACACTTGGTGGTATAAATACCCAGAATTATATGGACATGTAATATAAGTTAGATAATGAGGAATTATGGGTCTATATGACTAGGAGAAGATATATGAACCATGGGTAAAATATATAATAAGTATACACAAACTCTAGGAAATGTTATAAGTGGAAGGGAACTATATGACATATAGTATATTGAAGGGAAATGATTTATGTGAAATATGATAACCAAGTATAGGTTATGTAAATTAGATTCTATGTAACTAATATGATGGACACATATGATTAAATGAAGACTGAAATAAGTTGAGTAACATTGATGTATATATATGATAGAAAATGAGAAGTAGATATAACTAAGAAACACTGCATAAGTTATTATACTAACATTTAATAGTAGTTATATAAAAATTATATAAGAAATCATATGTGAATATAGGTTTAGATAATAAAATATGTGAGGTTGAATTAAGTAAATATATGGAATTAGTATAACCTTTGTATGTTGTAAGGGATTATGTAAATCGGTAAGATAAGTTATATGGTATTGATATAAGGGTATATGCATAAAATTATATGAGATGAGTTGTGATGTTATATGATATTCTATGAGAAATGAACTATGTGAATACATGAGCTTATATAAATTAGTGATGCGAATGTATATGTGAATATAAGTAATATGAGTTACGTGCTTATGAGATATGAATATGGAACATGAGCTATGTGAAAATAAGTTAAGTAATTACATGTGCAAATGGAAATGTTATTGTTCGCGTGTTGTGAGTACTATAAAATATACGCAAATAATGTGCAAGTATACACAATCGCTCAAGTAATATAATGATGAGTGAGTATCGTCTCCACAGGGATTGGGTGAAATCACAAAAGTCTAACCAAAGCAATGCACTAAATTATCTAAGTATAGTTAGTCTTGATATATACAAATGTCACGGCAATGGATATGTGTATGCTGGTGGATGCGGATTGATGGTGTGATGGTGTAGCAAATGGAAATGCAGTGGCAATGATGGATGTTTAATGTTGAGTATGGTGAAATATTGAGGCAATGAGAATTGGTAAAAACAGTAACTAAAAAGATAAGTAAAATAAGAAGAAAATAATCCTCACGTGACAAGCTTCCAATGAAATGAATGGTAAGGATTAGTCTAAGGTTGCTAAACTTATTTCTCAAGTATATCTAAGCTATCTTGTCTTTACTTACTCGACAGGGCTTTCCTAAGGTGTTCAAAAGAACCTAACAGAATAGGATGCCAAGGCATCTGCTCTCACTCAACGATGTTGGACAGCCTACCCTATTGATGAAGACACCCTTTTTAGTCGTTGAAATCCTATCCTAGTCTCTTCCGAGATCTAAGGGATTAAGTTATAATATTCCTAGGCCGGTTCAAAGCCCCTTGAAAATACCATAACCCATTACTTATGAGGATCTTATCTGGCGTTTCTTCCGAATACTTACAAGTATTTTTAGTTTAGGATTCTTCCGAATACCTAACCTTCATCTAAGAGATGGACATTTCCATGCCTCTTACAAGCCTAGATGGTGAAGCATTCATAAGCAAAGCAAATAAAGAACCAAAATAAACTTAAATATACCATTAAAAATAAAGTTTAAACAACCATTCAACCAACCACCACCAAATAAGTTAGTTCATGGTGGGGTTCGAAATATCCAAACACAAAGTCATGAAAATTCGTTCCAACAACCCATAAAATAATATAAAGAAATAGCAGCAAAAAGGGAAGTGAGAAGAAGCCTTCGACGCGCCACCAGAGGTCTCCTCTTGGCCACCACGAACCACCTAGCTCGCTAGCTCCTTTCGGCGCCTAGCTTGCCACTCCTTGGAGCTTTATCAATGGAGGAATATTCCAAGGAAGAAGAAAGGAAAAAGAGAAAATAAAAATCTGATTTTTCTGCTCTATGCGTGTGCTCCCTCCTCTCTCTTCTCTCTCCCATGAGGTGTCATATATAATAAATAAAATATCTAGGGGTAATGATGAGTTTGTTGGGTGCAAAATACCCCTCATACCCCTAGAATCACATTTTGTGCATGAATATTATCCTCCAAGTGGCAGTGGTCCATTGGTAGCTCTGGCAGGCGGTTACAGCAGTCCTCCACGTGCAGGGACAGCTGTCCAGTGCCAGCTGTCCTGCTACAGAAATATCTTTTTGTCCTTTTCTGCGCCAGAAATGCCAAGGCATTTCAATCTGCTCTAGTAACGTGTGATGCCGCGGCATTACTTCCCAAAGAATCCTTTTTCTTACTATTCCCTGCACACCATAGACAAACTGCACCTTTCCCTCAAACAGCACCATTGAGAAATAAAATAGTACAACCACCACAAATGCAACTATATGAAACTACATGATCCTAAAATGACTAAAATGAGCTTTTAAACAAACAATAACTTAAGTGAAAAAGGCTTTAAAAGTAGCCTTTTTAGGAAGTTAACAGTTATGTGAAAAGCAATGTGGCTATGTGAAGATGTGTAATGGTATAATAGATAATGCTCATGTTATGTGATATGAGAGCTAGCGGTATAGTTGGCATGCCAAGAGTCGAGGGATTATCAGTGGTCCTTCGGGACAAACAGTGGTCCTTCGGGGCATAGGGGTTCTTCGGAACAACCAATGGTCCTTCAGAACATAGTGTTCCTTCAGAACATAGTGGTCTTTCGGGACAAATATTCAGTGCCCCTTGAGGGAATTATACGAGTTGTGGTGATAGCATAGTGCACAACCTCTATGTACTCGCATATCTTTAGTTCTCACATGTGTACATGGGCTAATAAAGATATAATATAAATAAACTTGATATGATGATATGTTTGTTTCCTTGTGAAATGTTATGGGTGATATATGATTATACAAATGGTAATTATAAGATCATATGATAAAAGGAATCTATGATAGTGATATAAATGAAGATGATGATATAGTTGCTTGACTGTATATGTTATATGATATGAGTGAGTACATGTTAAGATATATGATATGAACATGAGAGATTATATGAATAAGAAAATAAGAGATATGAATGATAATGACATGTATGTATATATGTATGTATATATGTAGTGTATTTGTTACATGAATAAGGATATGAGTGGTATGATATAATAGTAGTAATTATTCATGTATTATTTCAAGTTATAGTTTACATTATATGTTTATTTGCCTCACTAAGTCATCGACTTAGCGTGTGAGTGTTTCACACGCAGGTTCTGAAAAGTGAGAGGAGAAGTGAAGAGGAGCAAGACAGGTCAGACTCTCCTTTCCACAGATCAGATCAGAATTGTAGTTAAGTGTAGATATTTGGTTATATATAATATGTTGGCATGTAACGAAATTGTGAATTACTAATGCTCTAATTAATTTTGTTTATTTTGGTCCAACTTGTGTGAATTGTCATATTTTATTTTAATGAAATTTTAAAATTGTCATGATTTTCTTTAAGAGTCAAAGTTTGAAAAGTCAATGTGACATCTCGAACTCGAATCCGGGTCGGATACGGGTTGGGGTGTTACATTTAATGGTATAAGGTTTAGTCGATTCTAAGCTTAAACCAAAGTAAGAAGTGTTTTAAAAAGGTGTACATGCCAACACAAAATGAAAAAATTATGATCTGATAGTGTAAGGAGTATGATGTCTTGCTAATAGAATAAGATTTGTATTATATAGTAGAAATTGATTATAGAAATCGTCAAAGTGAATCGATAGCTGACAAATCTGATGGTGATAGCAATTCACCTGCCCTGGCCAGGCAGGATGAAGAGCGGAAACCTCAGGAAGTGTCTTATAAGATTAAAGGTTGATTTCAGAAAGTTGAAATCATATCTGAATAATGATAGAAAGTTTTTCACTGTTTTGAATCAGAAAAGTGATATGGTGTAGTTTTATTATTTCGTGGATAAGATAGAATATGGTGTACAAGTGTCAAAATAAGAGCGTTAAAAGATCAAATGATGCAGTGAGAATTGGTAGAAGAGTTCAAGAATAAGTGTATCAATGACAAGCATATAAAATGTATAAAGTCAGAGCTTATGAGTTCGAAACGAAGGGATAGCATTATGTATAAGCAAGAGTGTTTATATGATAAGGGTTTGCAGTTAAGACGAAAAGAGTTAGCATTGACTAACCATAGTACGTGATAAAAATGTACTGGAAGTATAAGATTATAAGATATTGTCAGGATATGATAACCAAATATGAAATAGATCTAGATACAGTTGTATATTTGGATCATAATAATGTGGTATAGTAAAGGAAAAGGAAGTAAGGATTTGTATATTTGAGTAAAGCTGAGGATTGATAAGAAGAGTTTAAGAATGAGTATATCAATGATCAGATTATAAGATAAATGAAATTGGAATGTTGAGTTTGAGCAACGTAAATTACAGGATGTATGAAAATAGATGTGAAATTGATAAGTTAAATAAGCTAATTTTGAGATAATTTCGATTGGAAATGATGTATATGATTGGTTGACTAGGGCTTGTGCCCTAGATTGAACAAATGTTATTGACTAGTTGTCAGAGTAAAGGTAATAGAGTTATAAGATTGGAGGAAAATATAAAGTTGAGTTAATTGATTATGATGTGAATCTAAATATAGTTGTGTATTCTGATCAGATAGCTATGATGTAGAAAATGAGATAAGTATTTGCATGGAACCTTAAGAAAGGAAAATACAAGTATAAGAAATGATAAAGAATGAAGTTCTATATAAGTAAATGGGTTATCAAAGTTATGAGGATGCAATGAAGATTGGTACATAGAGATGAGTATAGGTGATAAGACAAGAGTATGTGAACATGAAAGGAAATATATGATTTGGGTATAAGGAATAAATAAAAGAATAATGGAATAAAGAAATGAAAGGGATGAGTTAAAGGATCAAACACGATAAAGGTTATATGGAAGTGTAGATGACAATTTTGATATAGAAGTAAGAAAAGTGTGCAAGGTGATGTGAAAAGATTCTTTAAAGTGTATGCTAATTACATTTAAAGAAGATCTAATGTTGTGTTCTCGGTCAAATGATGTTGGAAAACGAGTTGGTTATTGTTATAAGATAATTAATGATGGATTTATTAAGTGATGAAAATGGATGTTACTGTTTACGTGATTAGTGACATTATATGAAATTTCATAAATGGTCAAAGGAAAATGCATAATGGAAGGAGAGAAAAGACAGAAATGGATTAAAGTTACTAGTTATTGTTTATATGATAAGTGACAGTAGATATATATAAGGGAAAAAGGTAGTTGAAGAACTAAAGGAATGAAAGATTAAGTAAAGGAGGTAACATGAGAACATTAGAAGATATGTTCTTATTAATATGTTCAGTGAAAATTCGAGGACTAATTTTCTTAAAAGGATGGGAGATTTGTAACATCCTCAATATCGGGTTAGTGACTAGATTGAAAAATTTCAGAAATTGGAGATTAAAATAGGATAATTGAATAGTTCAATGATTTATTGGAAATATATGATGAAGGTTATTTAGTAATTATGGAATGAATTAAAGGGTAAAATGGTCAATTGACAAGTAAGATTTTTATTCTTACTTTATAAGAAAATGGAACCACGTGGAAAGGGAGAGATTTCTCCAGAGTTCTCTTCTTCTCCTTTCTTCTTCTTCTTCGCGTGGAAGCCAAGAGCAAAGGTAAGTTTGATTTAGTTGTTGATTTCTTGAATTTTTAAGTTGGATTTGAGTCTTTGGGGGTTATATAAGCTTAAGGAAAACTTAGGTAAGTTTAAGTAATTACATGTGCAAATGAAAATGTTATGTGAAAAGCTATGTGGCTATGTGAAGATGTGTAATGGTATAATAGATAATGCCTATGTTATGTGATATGAGAGCTAGGGGTATAGTTGGCATGCCAAGAGTCGAGGGATTATCAATGGTCCTTCGGGACAAACAGTGGTCCTTCGGGACATAGTGGTCCTTCGGGACAAATATTCAGTGCCCCTTGAGGGAATTATACGAGCTCTGGTGACAGTATAGTGCACAACCTCTATGTACTCGCATATCTTTAGTTCTCAAATGTGTACATGGGCTAATAAAGAGATAATATAAATAAACTTGATATGATGATATGTTTGTTTCCTTGTGAAATGTTATGGGTTATATATGATTGTACAAATGGTAATTATAAGATCATATGATAAAAGGAGTCTATGATAGTGATAAAAATAAAGATGATGATATAGTTGCTTGATTGTATATGTTATATGATATAAGTGAGTACATGTTAAGATATATGATATAAACATGAAAGATTATATGAACAAGAGAATAAGAGATATGAATGATAATGACATGTATGTATGTATGTATATAGTGTATTTGTTACATGAATAAGGATATGAGTGGTATAATATAATAGTAGTAATTATTCATACATGATTACAAGTTATAGTTTACATTATATGTTTATTTGCCTCACTAAGTCATCGCCTTAGAGTGTGAGTGTTTCACACGTAGGTTCTGAAAAACGATAGGAGAAGTGAAGAGGAGCAAGACAGGTTAGACTCTCCTTTCCACAGATCAGATCAGAATTGTAGTTAAGTGTAGATATTTGGTTGTATATAATGTGTTGGCATGTAACGAAATTGTGAATTACTAATACTCTGATTGATTTTGTTTATTTTGGTCCAACTTGTGTGAATTGACATCTTTTATTTTAATGAAAGTTTAAAATTTTCATGATTTTCTTTAAGAGTCAAAGTTTGAAAAGTCAATGTGACATCTCGAACTCAAATCTGGGTCGGATACGGGTTGGGGGTGTTACATGTACCATACTCTGCAAGCAACGCCGGAAGAACTCCCTTATTGATGTCGATAATTGTATTGATACAATTCTTTTAACCTGCAATGGTGAGTAATAGAGTGAGCTTCGGAAAACTCAGTAACACAGAACTACCAGATGATGCTACATGGCATGCAGATAAATGGAAAGCCATATTATTTCCTTATTGAATCAGACGTATACCGGTTTTCGGGATAATATGGGATTCCACTGGTAGTTTATCAAGTAGAAGCCATGAAGATCTTAGTTCATAGGAAGCGCTCAAAGTATAACATTTTCAGGAGATCAAATAGGATGTCTAGTGTGTTCCAACAGTACGATAAACTCATAATAGATACAGTAATCAAATAATAGTTCTTAAAATGTCATAAATCATAATATAGTTTAGCTTTTTAAACCTGTAGTTTAAACCCAATGTATAAAGAGTTAACCTAAGGGAATATTTTAGGGTCTGAGAGCCTACCTAAGAAATTTTTGGGCCATGGGGCCTTCCTAAGAACATATCTTAGGGTTGCAGGGCCTACCCGAGAATGATCTCAGGGCCGCAGAGCATACCTAAGAGTCACATTAGGTCCATAAAAACTTTCCAGCTTGATCAGAGCTGTACTTTTAAAAAATACAATTGCACTGTGACATAATTTCCATAAATCCTTAATCATTGTAATCATATAACAGTGAAAACCAATAATCAGATAGCAGTCATAATCCATAAGATATCACCATTAAGTCAGTGCATCAATAAAACAATAACCATATATTTCAATGTATCACATGTTAAAACAATAAAACGATTAAGTAATATATAGGGAACACACTAAAAAGTCCAAGTATTTTTCAGCGGCATTTTGTAGTCTTCAATATGGATAACGTTAAACTTATGTAATTTAATCAGATTCCAGGAACGAGGTCCTATTGAAGAGAATCGATTACTAGCCGATCTAATCAGACATTTAAAATTGATATTTTAGAATCCCACTGTGATTCAGGTGCATACAGAAGGTGTTCAGGAACTTTTATACTGAATGAATTTTAGATTCAGATTTATGGAGAGTGATTTCATTACTCAACTTATCTGAGGTATCCATAATCCGTTGCATATGAATTACTTGTGTGAATCAGATATGTCCTGAGTGATTTGAGCTGATATGGGAGAAATCGCAGATTCAGAACATGTACCCTTTATATTGATCGATCAGATTATCAAACAACTCCCAAAACTGATGCCTGTTGACTGGTCAATTCCTTACCCTACTAAGGTATTCACTCTTTAATATTAACAATTCTTGTTCATAAATCATCTTCATAATCATCGTGGAATATATCTTCCAATAGTCTTTATTTCATTCCCATGTTTCAACGATATCAAACAATATTGACGTACTTGATTCATGATTCATGGCCCATAAGGGCAATACATCATGTAAGTTTAACAGCATTTCCAGACTCATCTAAAACACTTATTTAATCCTCAGTCATTGAAGTAACTTAGTTCATTTAGCAATAAATTATATCCCGGTTACTTCAGGGTTTTTCAGAGTAATTCAGACATTTCTGAATTTCATATACATATTGTATTTTTGTTCAATTTCATTTAGTCATATAATAAAGTCATTATGGTATTCGTGGTTGATTTATCTCACGAATATCCACTTCTTAGTATCGAATGCGCTCTAGAGTTGAAATGAGCTAAGTACTTCCTGAATTATCATCGATCCAAACTTGAGAATACGAACACACATTCAAGTGATATCTATTCTATTCAGGTATTGATATAGCATTAGGGTTGATCTACTCACTTAAGTTGTGTTCCATAACTTTTAAGGGTAGTACAACACCTATGTTTATTTGAATTTCTTAATTAATCCAAGACATTTAATTAGTCTAGGTCATAAAGGCATTTTGGTTATTTTGGTGCTAAATGTTTTTTCCATTTATTTCAAAACTTGAGGATATCCATTTGTTCCTAGGCTTGGTGATATTCTTGAGTCTTTCTATTATAGGGGTATTTTGATCATTTTATAGATCCAATGTATTTAAATCATTTCCTTCCGTCCGATCTTATTATTTAATTCAGACTTCTCATTTATTTCATTCCCTTCGAATAATTCTGACAGAAGAGCACCCTCGATAAATTATTCTTCAGATATTTACTCATAACTCAGAGATTTTCAGGTTAAAAGTCTTTTCAGATGTTACTAACGAATTATCAGGAATTTTCCATTCAAAAGTAGGATCTCAACAATTAAATCAAAAATTTATAAATTCTCAGGTTACTTTCTCATTCAGAGTCAACTTGGACTATTTTTACCTCTCAAGGGTATTTTCATAATTTCGTAACTAGATAATTTCGGTGTTAAACTCTTAACAAGGATAATATAATTTGGAGATTCTAGGGTTAATCATTTTTTCGGATAATCTCTAAACTGTAAATTATTCCTTAACAAACCTCTTATCCAACTTCCAGGGTCAATTCTTGTCTTTTTTACAATATAAGGGTATTTTCATAATTTATCACTTAAACCATATTCGGTTCAAATTTATCTATAATCAAACATGCATAATAGACTAATTATATATATATATATATACATGCATTTATCCATTATCAACATGTTCCATAAAGCATAAAGAGATAGTAATGTATTACCTCGATTTTCATGTCATACTGATCGGCCATATAAATTTCATTCGAACACCCTCGATCTTTAATTCAACTTCCAATAATTCTTCAAATACATAATAATATAAATTTCATCAAAAATTGGGTTTAATTCTGGAAAACGGATCGAATCTGGAGATAAATAAGTGAAAAATAACTTACCGGGTTCTAATTTGATGAAACGGACCCCAAAAACGGGTATACCCGATAAAAGTCAACTGTCGGTCAAAATTCTGGTCAACGACAGTCAACGGTGGTCAACGGGTCGGGCCGGGCAGTCGGGTCGGGTCAGACCAGTCAAACTGGGTTTTTTTGAAGTCCACTCGCGTCAGACGATCCCCATACATTGGGGCGACGCGTGAAGGCGCATGCGGTGGCCTGGGTGCCTCGAAAAAATTCTAAAAAATATTTTAATGCATTTTGAGACACTTACCAAGCTCGGTTCACAATTTTGAACGGCAAAGAGCTCGATTCCGAAACATCAGAAACTTTGACTTCCTCTCCCATCCACACGCCGGCGACGACGGATACACAGTGGACACCGGTGGACTCGAAACGATACAAGGAACACGATGGTGCGATAGATGTCAAAAACGGGTAGCCGGAGCGACGTGAATCAACAGAAAACCAACGAAAATTGAGTTAAAACCGACGATACTTCCGATTGAGATTTACGACGAATGACGATAATTAACAACGAGAGGTTTAAGGGGTTTTGTTTTTCGGTCGACAACGAACAGGATGGTAGTTCGGTTCGTCGAACGGTGGTCGGACGGTACATAGATCGGAGCTCAAAGAAAAGTTGAGGGAAGAGAAAATAGAGGAAATTTTTTCAGAAAACATATGGGGAAGAGGTTTATAATTCTCTCCTAAAGAAATATGGTTAAATTATGAGTTCAGTCACTGAATTTCCTGCACTCTATAAAATGGTATGCTAACTTTGCGATTTTACACTTAAATCCTCAATTTCTTCCAAAATACCATTTTAAATTTAATACTTTAAAATTCATAAAATTTAGCACCTAAATTGGGGTGTTACAAAAAATCCAGAGTTTAAGCTTTACAAGTTTGTCTGCTTTGAACCATAAAGTAGTTGAGATTGCCCAACATCGAAACCAACTCAGATTAACTGAAACAGTGGCAGAAGGTGGTTACAACCACGACTGTCATGGTGACCAGAATGTGGATTCATTTAAATTGAGGAAAGATATGGAGAGAAAAGGAGAAAATGAAGAAGAAAAATGAGAAAAAAAATAATTTTTATTTAAATTTAAACGATATAGTTTGGTTTAAAGAGATCCAAAATTACGTCGTTTTGGTGTTAGTTGGCATATCATAATGTCTACAAATAATTAATGGCAAAGTGATCAAAACACGAGTAATTAGAAAGTCGAGCGATTAAATTGAAAGTTTTTAATCTTTAGTGATCAAAATAGGAGTGAGAAGATAATTGCGTGATAAATGATATAATTAACCCTATAAATTTTTGAATTAAAACAAGAATAATCATTTAGTCTAATGGGACGAGGCACTAGATCCCTTAAACAAGATCAAAAGTTCACATCCTAACTTTGTGAATAGAGCTAACTGAGTCGAAAGGGTTGGCATCATCTCTACAATATATTATCTAAATTAGTCGATTAATAAATCGGATAATAATAGTTATATAAAAAAGTTCAACGATGGTCACCAATCAAATACTTTCCTCGAATTACATTTTCTACCCATTTCATTGTAGTAGGCCATTTTTAGTAGGGATACATTCTTTTCAATTCAAATTTTCAATAAAATATGATCCAAAACATATTTTAAGAGTTTATAAAAATTGACACCGAAATTGAATGGCATGAAAATAATGATTTTCGGTTCGGTTCAATTTGATTCGGATTTACAATTTTTCATCGATCACTATTTTTCAAACTCAACTTTCAAAGAAAGCAAATTTAAAACTTAAACCGAGTGCAAATATGCACATTCAAATTTATTAAAAAGTATTAATAGTTTTAAGTTTTATTTATTTAAGTTTGTTTTATAATAAATTCAAAATAAATTTGTTTTGGATTTTAATTCGATTTGATTCGAAACAAACAATTTTCATATGAAAAAATCAAAATCAAACTGAATTGCATAATATTATTTTTAAACTGAACGAAAATCTAACCACAAAATAAAAATTTGAACTGAACCGAACTACATAATTTAATTTAAATAGATTTTTTTATTTTCTCAATTTCATTGCTAATCCATAATCTAGTAATCTTCAGCCGACGCATACTATACGCTTTTTGAAAGGGCAGTAGCGTCACTTCGCTTATTCAGTAGCTTCCAATAATACAACTACAGGAGAACAAAATTAAGATAGGGAGATAATATTTTGAGTAAACTACATGTTTAATACCTAAATTATTAGTTTTGATCTGTTTAGTATTTAAATTCTCATTTTTTTCTTAAAATCAAATCAAATATTTAGTTTTTATTTCATTTTAATATATATCGTTTAAAACTTAACAGACGGACCCGTCTGCTGTCGTATATATAGTCGTTGATCGTTGATCGTCATATCCATCGGTCAATGAAGCCCAAACTTTCTAACTCGTACCTTTTCGACTCCCTAAACGCGATTCTAGCCTTTGTTTCATCGGGAAACGTCTCAATCTCCCAAAATCAATGATAGATTCTTGGTTTCTTCATCCTTTGATATCCATGTCTATTATCCGATGGGTCTGAAACTGGGTTATGTTGGTTGACTCGTCATTTTCTTATGGTCCATCGTTCAGATTAATCGTCTATCCATCGTAACTATTCCACTTCAGCAAGTTAGTTAAGTTTTTCAAGATAGTATACTAAAATGAAATAAAAATTAAATGTTAAATATGATTTCTAAAAAATAAAATTTTAAATATTAAAATTGACCAAAACTGATAGTTTAAGAATTTACCCTAATTTCTTTGAAGCTTGTTATCAAATCGTAACGATAATAGAAAGGTCAAGAGTATGTTAGCTAAAAACGTGTGAAGCAGAGGATCATTTAACCTACTTGCGTTGGCCGCTGTACCTACCACCAGAAGTTTCCGTCGAAAAACCAGGGCTGAACTGAAAAATAAATAATAAATGTATAAAATATGAATTGAAGAATGCAAAGTGTTGTTGTTTGCTTTGTCACCAGAGAAAGACTTTTAGATTAGATCTCTAATACTTTGTTTTTCTCTTTACTTTCTGGCAACTCTCAGCTTAACTAAATCTTTATACTAAAATACTTTTACGTAGCTGAGTCGAAATCCGATTGGCGGGAATTCGAATCCGCAGCTTCCAATTTTGATCGTCGAAAAATAACAAAAAAAAATCTGAAACGTTGATCTGATGTGATCGAAGACAGAAAGAGATGGGATTCTCGGATAATTCCAAGGGATTGGTACTAGCAGTGGCTTCTAGCGCCTTTATTGGCTCCAGTTTTATTTTGAAGAAGAAAGGACTCAAGCGTGCTGGGGCTTCGGGTACTCGCGCAGGTCTGATCTTCTCTCTTAAAAGTGATTTTAGTCCGTGATTTTGTGCGTTACTATTGCTGTCAATTTTGACTCAATTAAGGTTTTTTTTTTTGCTTAATTTAGATTTGGATCATTCCTTTTTTCTTACTGAAGCAATAGGATTTAGTAATTTGATTAGCTCAATGGATATGATTCGTGAATGCATTTAACTAGGAGCTTCTATTGAAAATATGGAATATGGACATTTTCAGATCTAATTTCTTTAATTTAAAAGGAAGTTCAAATAATAATTCGGTATTGTTTGAATCGGTTCATATTTCATTCTATTTGATTTCTTAACATTTTTGTTGGATCATTGATCAGTTTCAATTTGATATTGATTCTTAAGTACTGTATTCCCTTGATCAACAGATAGCTTGTGGATTGTGCAATATGAGAATGGATAAAATTATCAATGTATTTGATTTTCGTTTTTATTTTGTATGGTATAACATAGGCGTTGGGGGTTATACCTACTTACTCGAGCCACTTTGGTGGGCAGGCATGATAACTAGTAAGTATATTACTTGCTTTAAAAATCTCTAAATCTAATTTTTCTCCAATAAAAGTCCAGATCTTGTTAATTCTTAAATTGGTTATTGAGTTTCATTTTGGTGAACTTGTTGTACAAATAGTGATTGTTGGGGAGGTTGCAAATTTTGTTGCTTATGTGTATGCTCCTGCAGTTCTAGTTACACCGCTTGGGGCATTAAGTATAATTGTGAGGTAAGCTTCTTTTGTTTGCGGTAGCTGCTTTTGATTTGATCGAAGCTATTTGTCTCTTTTCATTAAATCTCATACTTGATAAATTTGAACAGTGCTTGTCTGGCACACTTTATGATGAAGGAACGAATTCAGAAAATGGGGATTGTTGGATGTGTTACCTGCATTGCTGGTTCAGTGGTGATTGTAATTCATGCACCACAAGAACATACTCCAAGTTCTGTGCGAGAAATTTGGACACTAGCAACACAACCAAGTATGGTATTTCCCTTTATATTTGTTCTTCAACACTCTTCACAAGTAATTAATTATTGCTTCTTTTCACACGTTTCTGTTGGCAGCTTTTCTAATTTATGTAGCAGCTACACTTTCAATAGTTTTAGCTTTGGTTTTTCATTTTGAACCTCGTTATGGGCAGACAAACATACTAGTTTATTTGGGAATATGTTCCTTAATGGGTTCTCTTACGGTATGTAGACATCCTTACTAATTTCTATCGATGATTTTGAATAGCACCATTTTAGTGTTACCATGCTCTATGCACTATATAAAAGAATCCCTCGGTACTGTCACAGGTTGTAAGCATCAAAGCCATTGGAATTGCTATAAAGCTTACACTAGAAGGGATAAATCAGATAGCTTATCCTCAAACTTGGTTTTTTCTTATGGTTGCTGCAATCTGTGTCATCATGCAATTAAATTACCTTAACAAGGTTAGCCTTATTGATTCTATGCCTTGGTGACTGTGTGTTCCTATAAAATATAATCTTCCAATTCAACTACATTCAAGTCCGTGATTATGATGTAAGGAAAAACATTTCCTGTACTTATGTAGCTAGTTACTTTTTTCATATGATGTATTAATTATTGCATGTAGATGAAATTTAGTTGAAAGCATGCAATTCTAGATCTCAGAACTGCGTACAATTTTTAAATATTTGTACTAAGAAATATACATGCAAATTGTAGCTTTTTCCAAAGTATCCTCTGTTGAACGAATTCTGCATTTCATCGTTCAAGTAGATGGCTGGTTGTCTTTTGTGTGTGATTGGTGTTTATGTCTCTTTGTTTTAGGCCTTGGATACATTCAATGCCACACTTGTTTCTCCAGTATATTATGTGATGTTCACAACTCTGACAATTATCGCTAGTGTAATCATGTTCAAGGTAAATTATTTAATTCATCCTTCTTAAATTTGGTTCTGGCGCCTCATTGAAGTTGCAATTTATCAACAACTAGAGGAACTAATGAGCACAAACCGAGTGGTTGCTATCTTGTTCTTTTTATAGGATTGGTCAGGTCAAAATGCGAGCAGTATTGCCTCTGAGATTTGTGGATTCATCACTGTGCTCTCTGGAACAATCATTCTTCATGCAACGAGAGAACATGAACCGCCTCCTCCTGTAGGTATGTGTAGAATTTATATTCCACTCTTCTCTTTCTTTATTATTTGGGAGAGATTTCAAACAGACATCTGGTGGACCATCATTTGCTGTTAAGTAATTTTCCTCTGGTTTGTATCATTTTTGTTTTGCTATCGTTCCAAATCTGTTTACAGCTCTCCTTAAAATTGCTAAAAGAGTGATCTACTGATATTATATGGTATATGATTTATAGGGCCATGAAAAATAGTGTACAAGAAATCCATTTTTTTTACTTCTTGGGACTCTGTTTGAAATATGCGCCTTTTGGATAGTTTAGTAGGAGATAAGATTACCATTTACCTACGTATTGTTTCCTTGGTTGAGCAAAATGGCATCTGTTTCCCTTGTGTATGCCTGATAACCATACATGATGAAACTTTATGTGATATTTGAACTACTCGGGTATTTTCTAGGAGTGTAAAGTGAGACTGCAAACCAGGAGTTGCTTAAACTTGCAACCTATTTGAAAATCTGCTTCGATCATTCAAGCAAATAACATTACATTGTTTGCATGTTACCCTTTTCGGGTGAGCTTATGATAGAGCCTTTGCATTGCAGGAACTGTTACATGGTATGTTAGCGGTGATTCAGTGAAGAATCCTGAGGATGAACATTTAATCACTCTCCGCAGTTCGGAGTATTATGAACCATGAATTTTCTTTCCAAGACGAGTGTCTTGATCTCCCTCCATTGACCTGGATAGAAATATGTGGGAAGCAGGAGTTCCTTTGCAGGTGTCAGCAAAAGCCAGAACTGTAGTTTTCGTGTGATAACTTTTTGCAGACCCTAATTTCCATTCAGTTAATGGCTTAATGCATCTCGAATTCTTTCCATCGTTGTCAACTTCAAAGGAGTTGAGTATCGAGTCCCATTTGACGACTGTGATCTCATTTTCCCTTACATTTGTAAATTAGCAAAGAGAATATTCTTTTTCTTGATACGTTCATTTTGTTGAGGTTGAGGTGTTGTAATGATTCGGGTTTTGTTGATTCCTTTTATTTGTAAAGTCAATGTATGGAGTTGGTGCTTT
Organism: Hibiscus syriacus; assembly: GCF_006381635.1. NCBI lineage: Eukaryota > Viridiplantae > Streptophyta > Magnoliopsida > Malvales > Malvaceae > Hibiscus > Hibiscus syriacus. The sequence continues at coordinate 383,968 of NW_024063377.1, read as the reverse complement.
TGTTTTAAAGCATACAAAAAAATGTCTGCCAAGTTTGATTCCAATATAGCTTTTATAGAACTGAAATCAATCAAACTTTTGATTATGGCCGGATCGGGGTTTTGATAGACCTGAATTTGATCCGAAAATTAAACTCCTTTATGCACATCTGATATCACTTGAATTCATTCGGTCCGAAATCTAATTTGATTTTTTAGTTAAAATTTGCACTCAACTTAAATTAACCAATATATATATAATTATTTTTATTTTGTAAAATAAAGATTTAATTCAAAAAAAGTAAATAAAAGGAGATTATTACAATTATCTATGCTTGTATAAGGGATAATTTAATATTATATCAAGTCTGATTAGGTATTTTCATCTTAAACAGTAAACACAAATTTGATTCCATTCGACCCTACCCTTAGAAAATGCTCTACTCTGAACTTTTAAAAAACAAGATGACTCAATCAAATTCTAGACCTGTTGGATCTATGTTAAAATTTTGGTTAAAATAGGCTAAAAATATAATTTATTATTTAAAATATATTATTTTATTACGTTTAATAAACTTTTCATTTTTATAAATTATTATATTATTTGAATTAAGGTTTATTTAAATAAAAATTGAAGATAAGAATTTATTTTAAGATGATAAAAGTTTGTTAAAGAATGAAATAATTTACATATTTTTAATATTTAGTATAAAAGAATTAAGTTCCAACTAGATGTCTCGTCGACTGATTAATGTCATTGGCTGGCGACAAATTATAGTTAGATGTAAGATCAAACATGTTTAATTTAAGGACTAAAGATTAAAGAGTTTGTAACGTACAATCCACCTTTACTTTGAGAATTTAGTTATAATTTTTTATTTTTCAATCGGAATTTGACTTTGAAACAATTTTTTATTCCTGCTATTTTAAGGTTGAAAATTAAATAAAAATTGAAAAATTTTAATCTCACTATAAAAAAACAGTTCCATTGATACTTAATACAATAGATATAAGGGTAAACTATTTTTTAAAAATCAAACATATTTTTTTTGTCATATTACTTAATGTTATATTTTAGTCTGTTTTGGTCACTTACTGTTAAAAATTTATCGGTGATACTGACGTGTCACCATAAGGTAATGTTATATCAACATTAAAAAATAATTTTAAAAAAATACTACATCAGTATCACCGTTATTTTTTCTTTTTTACAATTGGTGACCAACAAAACCAAAACGTAACATTGAGTATGATTTTGAAAAAAAATAATAACTGATTGACCAAAACATAATTAAGTAATAGATGGGTGATCGAATAGATAATTTACCCTAACTATAATTATGGGTAAACTACACCAATGGTCATTAATGTTTGTGTTTTTGTTTTCCCTACTAAAGTTTTAAAAGTATCAAATTGGTCATTTACGTTATCGATGCGTAACAAAATGGTCACTCCACCGTTGTTCTCGTTAAATTGACGATGTGTCAACGTTAATAAAAAAAATTAATATTTAATTTTACTCCTAAAATACTGCTAAAACATTAAATAGGTTCTTAGACAATGATTTCATATCTAATTTACTTTAAAAAAAAATCCAATTTTCATTTTTTTCCAAACACCCTATCATATCCGTTATATTCGAACCACATTCCATGCAAAACTTACAAAATTTCAATCAATCCTAAACTGAATAATCAACTTCTAACTCATGTTTATGAGGGGGAACAAACAAATAGCCTCAGCTGCTGCAAGAATTTCTGGGAATTTTGAGATATGTTTTCCTTGACAAACCTTTCCATTTCTCTTTTTGAGAAATCTTCAGGCACCTTATTTCAGGCGTTTTTCCCAAAAAAATCACCGGTGATCGGTATATTTACCGATCTAACACCGGTCAGACTATATTTCTCGATCTAACACCCTTTGCAGTAAGGCGCGCCCCCTGCGACGCGCCTTATGCTGACATGGATACACATATGAACGGGCGGGGGCAATTTGGTAATTAAGGGTATAGCGCGGCGCAGGGGCCGCGCCTTACCTGTGATTCTGACACGCGTCAAAAAGGCGTGGCCCCTGGACCGCGCTATACCCTTAATTACCAAATTACCCCCACCCGTTCACACCCACCATCCCTCCCTATAAATACCCCATTCTCAATCACTTTCATCACACCAAATCCTCTTTCAACTTCTCTCAAATACTCTTATATTCTCTTATTAATGTATATTTTTTTATATGTAGTATTTTTTAGTAATTTATTTAATTATTTTAATTGTTTAATATTTTATTTAATTAATTTTTTTGCAGATATAAAATGGAAGGCGGTCTACTTTGGTTGGATGGAAATCATATATCTCGACACTTTGCTGATACGGTAGCATTTTAACGTTTTAATTTAATTAATTAATTTATTTAATGCATGATTATTAGTTTAAAAATTAATTTGTGTAATTATTTATATTTTAGGAGAGAGATCGTATATTAGATCCTTTTATTAGGAACCTTAAGTTAGTTATACCTACTAGTGTAATGTCGTATTTAGTAAAGGCTGGATTCAGTCACCTAGGTAGATATCAGGGTCACTGTAAGATAGAACCAGACCTTATTTCTGCCTTAGTAGAGCGGTGGAGGCCGGAGACCCACACATTCCATCTTCTGTGCGGAGAGTGCACGATCACGCTTGAGGATGTTTCTATGCACCTGGGGCTTCTGGTGGATGGAGGTGTGATATCAGGGATAGCTTCCGGTTCTTGGACTACTTTGTGCCGGGTTAGTCTAGGATGTGTCCCGAAAATTTTAACGGTGGACAGATACCGTTAAATTGGTTAGATGCCAATTTTCGGGAGTTGAGTAAGGACGCGTATGACGATGAAGTTAAACAGTATGCACGGGCATGCATACTGCAGCTGATAGGAGGGTTGTTGATGCTGAAAAAATCGCGCAACTAAGTTCAATGTATGTGGTTGCAACATCTTGGCGACTTTCATCTGGCCGGATCACTCAGTTGGGGCTCAACCGTTTTGGCTTGCCTGTACAGGGAGATGTGTCGAGCCATTGACTACAGGCGTAATGCTATCGGCGGATGTCTCTTGCTGCTGCAGTCTTGGGCATAGTATCGATTGCCCTTTTTATGTCCCGTTGTCAAGAACCCATTCGTATTTCCTCTACTCCTGAGGTAATTATAAAACTGATTTTGTATATTAATAATTTTATACAGTGAATAAGAATTTATTTTTCTTGAATAGGTGGTCTACTGATAGGAAAAATCATCAGGAGCTACCTGATGATTTAGAAAAAATTAGGGTGTTAATCAATCAGAAGGCTGGCACACAGGTATGAATGTTACTGTTTAAAAATCGATTTTAGATTATAGTTATACAATTAGATTATTATTTTGATAAAAAATATATATATTTGTTTTAGTTTGAATGGGTGCCAAATTCTACTGATGATGTGAGGGCGGTGATCCCACCTGAGTTGAGGGGCCCATCAGATGTTTGGATGGCGACGGTCCCCTTGATTTGTTATGCGACCGTCGAGTGGCACTTCACTGATCGCGTGCTCCGGCAATTTGGTTGTTTTCAACCAATTCCGGAAGCACCTCGCAATATGGACGAGTTGCATAGCACAGATAGACACGGCAAGACAGATACAGAGTGGCTGGTGAGGCATCATGCGTGGGTCGTGTTGTGGGAGGATCGACATCGGCGTCTTCCCCGTAGAGAGCCCATTTTACTTGACCTCTTGATGGTTGCTGACGGTTATTACGAGTGGTTCAACAGTAACAGGAAATCGTTTCTACTTTCCGAGGATGCACGAGGGCAGACCTTTCCGTGATGTCGACAGAGACGTTCACCGACACAGTACTATCGTCCCCCGACTCGTAGACGGAGAGCAGGTGCTTCCGGTTCATCCTCAGCTGCACCAGCAGGACCTTCACAGTAGTTACCGTATCCAGTGACTTATATACCGCAACCATATATGATGCTGCCACCGCCATTCTATTACCAGATGTCGTCGCCGTCGCCTTCACCTGCTTTTATAACCCCGCCACCGCCACCGTCATAGATGACCCCTCCTGGAGGCTATTATGGGTATATGTTTGCAGATCCGACTTAGGGTTCATATGTTGGATATTTGGCGGGTTCAACCTCATCACCCATGGCCGCAGCACAGACACCTCCTGTACAGTTTTCACACTCAGCGATGTCTGGGTTTTATGAGTTTTCCCAATTTTCGCAGGCCGGTGGGATAGTCAGTTATACACCTCCAGGATCCTTATTTTATGGAGGTGCTTCATCGTCATCAGCTTCTCATCAACCTAATGTACCTACTCAGGACGACGACGATGACAACGACGATGATGACAGCGAGGAGTCATAATCAATGATACGAATAAATCCTCCTCGAGCCCAATAGCCACCGCCCTGCGGAACACATTCGCGTCGCAAACATCGATAGATTTTGTTTTTTTATTATATTTGTATTTAGTTTATTTGACTTTTTAATTGTAATTTTTTATTATTTCTCATTTAAACTTACTTTATTTTGTTAAATTTGTTTGACTTTTTTTTAATGTATTTCAGTTAATTTTGTTTATTACCATTTAATATCAGTTATTGTAATTTGGTTATCATTTACCATTTAATACTTATTGTAAGTTTGTTGTATTTAAAATTATTTTGAAATACCAAATTGTTCGATAACTTTCTTAAGTTTGTCACTTATTATCTCTTTTATTATAATCACATATAACGCAAAAGTCCAATCTCGTATTATTGTATCGTTTTTTAATCTTCATCAGCAATTATCGAATGACATTAACTTGAAGTAAATGCAAATTAAAGTACAAGAATTATTATTTGATAAACAAATACATCATTTCCTCATCAATTGTTACTTGATGGCAACATAAGTGGACATGTTTTTCTAGTGTGTCCTGGGTTTCTACAATGCCCACATCTTATGTCTTGTTTAGATCTTTCTCGAATAACCATATCGCAATGAATTCGATTGGATTTTGGACAACCACGCTCCCTTAATAAACTTGGATTTGGTACAATCGGAAGCCAATCTTGAACCTCATCAGGGTCTTTATCATTACATATAGGGGGAAACTCAAATTCGTATACCTTAAAAACTTCAGATAATAGGTATACGAGATCCACAAAATGGTTATAGTCTTAATGTGTATGCGAGCAAACTGCTATCACATGAGAGCATGGATACTTAAGATCTTGAAAAAACCTGCAGTCACACGTTATGTCCCTTATATTTACTCTTAATGACACAACTTCAATCCCTTGAAGAAGTCGCGACAACTCTGTGACACAAAACATTTCATGCCTTCTAGAGAAGCTTGTTACAGACATTCCATTTGATGCAGAAATTTTTTTCTGTAGATCTACAACTAATCTAGGGAGATAGACACGACCACCTTGCATCCAGGTTTGAGCTTATCCTCCGAGCTTCTCAAAAAGTGCCCCCAAAATGAAAATATATAGTCTTTACCAAAGCCACTACTGGTAAGTGACGTGCACCCTTTAAAGTTGAATTGATTGCCTCTACCAAGTTGGTCGTCATGTGTCCATATCGATATCCACCATCATATGCGTTCGTCCATATTTCTTTATCGATGAGGCTGATGTAATCGTATCCTTCCTCGTTCTTCGCCCGTAAATCTTGAAGCATTGATTCAAACGTTCAAGGAAGTAGTTCGTAACCTGATCAAAAAATGTATAACTTACTAACTTGCTTTCTTTGCAAAATTAAAACGATCAAAAGAAAATAAACTACATCAGTTTCACTTACCCATGCGCACAGTTAATTGACGCTCATATTCTTCTTGTACCTTCCATGGTAGTTCTCAGCAATGTGTCGGAGACAATACCTATGTTGGACAAAGGGTGGTTGCCACATTGGACCCAAAGACTCCATTGCTGCTTTGATCCCAGCTCCGCGATCTGAAATGACACAGATGTTTTCCCTCGTGATAACACGTGCATATAAATTTCGGAGGAAAAAAGCCCAAGAATCTGTATCTTCTCCTTCGACAAGAGCAAAAGCAACTGGAATAATGTTGCGACTGTCATCTTGGACAACTGCCAATAATAAAACTTTCTTGTATTTTCCATACAAGGAAGTCCCGTCGATCTGGACCACAGGCTTGCAGTATTTGACATCATTAAGGCAATGTGGGTAAGTCCAAAAAACCCGGTAGAATTGGCATCGATCGCGATGAACTCGATCATTATAATATTTGACAATGGAATTTTGTTTTGCAAACCAAGCTTTTTTTTATAGGAGACAGTGTACCCATACTGCGATTGTATAGCTGAAATCAACATAATAACAGCTATATGAGAGCTTGCTTTTACCATGGGCATGATTGCTTAGCATATCACTTCAGAGTCCAAGTTGGGATGATCTTGGTTGACACCTCCAGCACAACATGTGTGAGGACCATTGTATACTGTTAGTTCACATATGTTGTTTTTCCTCTTCCTCTTCGATACGCGAACCATCCAATTGCATCCTTTTTCGCGTCGGGCACAGTAGCATACATATTTTTCGGTCGTGGAGCGGTGGACTCTGGACTGAACAGAATTACGGATATTGTAATTTTTTATAGCCATCATCGCTTCTTCCTTGCTTGAAAACTCCATGCCTAAAGATAACTCACCATTATTTATTGATGAGTAATATCCATAGTCACCGAGATGAGGCATATCCATAAATTTTGGCCCGTACATTGCATCATAATCAGGTTCATACATGTGTGTTGGAGGGTCAGTTTGTGCCACATTTACTGGAACTTTATCTACATCAACATTACCATCGGAGTTGAATTGCGGTGATTCTGGGTGAATGAATAGTCCAGTCTCAGCACCATTCGCACCAGGCTCACGAAGCGGTTCTTCTAGTGGAGATGATGGTTCCTCCATGCTCTCCATATTTAGGTCGAAAAACCTACTACTTGCATGCCTTCCCCTTGAACTGGAAGGCATATCGACATTCAGATCAAAAAAGCTCGCAGTCAAATGCCTCCCCTTGGAGCTTGAAGCCATCGTGTCAAATGGAAACTGCACAGATGGTTGCGTCGATGACATCTCCATATTAAAGTCAAACAGATTTGCAGATGAATGCCTTCCCCTTGAACTGGACGTGATGTTGCCAAACGGATTGTTCGTCGACCCACCTCGATACATATCGTAAGGAGTTGTGGATGAATGACTCCCCGTTATGGCATTAAAATTATTACACATTACTGTTGTCGGGCTGTCAACTTGATCAACTTGTTCAGCCAGCACATAGTGGGAGCTTAAAGATTGACCCCGAACGATATACACTTGAATAAAATTTGCATACATATCAATATCGGCGTCTGAATAATTACTTTGAGCTTCAACCATCATTTCTACATCATCATTGTTCAAAAGTTCGAATGCTGTATAAGTTAATGGCAACAATGATGTTGGAAATCTGTACTGCAATGACGACATTCTTCTACTACTTCCAACATGAATCTTCCTCGAAATCTTCGTTATCAGCTCCTCAAGAGTTATGTTTCTCTTCAATGATATTTTAACACGCTCATTTGATACGAAAACAACACCGGTTTCATCTTCTCGAATTTTACCATCATAATAAACAATAGCTTAAAGTCGCGCCATTCTTTGAGTTTAAAAGTGCGGCAATATTATATCTGCAAAAAAAAAAAACTTAAACAATGCTGATTAAATAAATAATATTTGAACGAAAATATAACAGAATAAAATTTTTACACATAAACGTAAATAATTTAAATAATATAATTTTATATTATTACTTGTACCGTAAAACTATTTCGACGTATATTCCCGCTTTCTAATTTTACAAACACGGAAATTAATTTACAACAATTAGTATAATATTTTTTCAAATAATCATAATAAACAATAAATATAATAAAAAAATTTATCACAAAATTACCTTATAACGAAAAATCGCACTAACTTCTGAATAAAATATGAGAAAATTGTCAGAATTATTGACTCATTGACGGAATTGTTGTATTAATTTATAAGTTGAGAGGAGAGATGTGAGGAGATATGAGGAACTTAACCCGGGGGAGAAGGGTATTTATAGCCGAGAAAAGTTGTAACAATTATACAAGGCGCGGTACCTGCCCCGCGCTATATATAATTATAAAGGTCAGGCACGGACCCTGACCCGCGCTATATCCTACGTGGCGTAAGGCGCGCCCCAGGGGCCGCGCTATACCCACGTGTATCCATGTCAGCATAAGGCGCCTCATAAGGGGCGTGCCTTACCCAACGTGGCGCCAAATCAGCGTATAGCGCGCTGTAGTGGGCGCACCTTACTGCAAAGGGTGTTAGATCGAGAAATATAGTTTGACCGGTGTTAGATCGATAAATATACCGGTCACCGATGATTGTTTTGAGAAAAACGCCCTTATTTCATTAATCAATTCAAATAAAAAATTTATAATCTTACTTTTTAATTAATTTCATAGTCTTTAATCAATTCCGTATTACTTAATTTTAATTTATTTTATAAAAATTAAAATTAAAAATAATTTCAATATTTTTACTACATTTAAAAATAAAAAGGAAAACTGGAGCAATATAATTTCATTGTTGTTAAAATATTAACAAATTATGAATCAAAATAAAAGAAATAATAAGTAGATCAAATTAAAGGTGTTTTCCCCGAAATATCACCTATACCCTATATATTTCTCTGTCAGGCAACCTTCAGACTATTTTTCCCGATCTAACACCCTTTGCAATAAGACGCACCCCCCTTCAGCGCGCTTTACGCTGATCTTACACCACGTGGGGTAAGGCGTGCCCCCTGCAGCGCGCTTTACGTTGATCTGGCGCCACGTAAGGGTATAGCGCGGGGCAGGGGTCGCGCTTTACCTTTAAATCTGACACGCATCAGAAAGGCGCGCCCCTGCGGCGCGCCTTAGGTTTAATTACCCACCTACCCCGGCCGTTCACACCCCCACCCCCTCCCTATAAATACCCCCAATCTCAATCAATTTCATCACACAAAATCCTCTCAACTTCTCTCAAATACTCTTATATACTCTTATAACTGGTTAAGGTATATTTTATTATATTTAATATTTTGTTTTTAATTTACTTAAGTATTTAATTTATTTAATATTTTATTTAATTAATTTTTTTGCAAATATAAAATGGAAGGCGATCTACTTCACTTGGATGGAAATCATATATCGCAATATTTTGCTGATACGATAACATTTTAACGTTTTAATTTAATTTAAATTATTAGTAATAATTTATTTATTTATTTAATGCAAGATTATTAATTTAAAAATTAATTTTTGTAATTATTTAATTTTTGGAGAGAGACCGTGTATTAGATCCTTTTATTAGGAACCTTAAGTTAGTGATACCTAGCTGTGTCTTGTTGTATTTAGTAGAGGCTGGATTCAGTCACATAGGTAGATATGAGGGTCATTGTAAGATAGAACTAGATCTTATTGCTGCCTTAGTGGAGCGGTGGAGGTCGGAGACCCACACATTCCATCTTCCGTGCGGAGAGTGCACGATTACACTTGAGGATGTTTCTATGCACCTGGGGCTTCCGGTGGATGGAGATGTGATATCGGGGATGGCGCACGGTTCATGGACTGCTTTATGCCAGGAGTATCTAGGACGTGTCCCGGAAAGTTTTAATGGTGGTCGGATACCGTTAAATTGGTTAGATGCCAATTTTCAGGAGTTGAGCGAGGACGCCTCTGATGGTGAACTTAAAATGTATGCACGAGCATGATACTGCAGTTGATAGGAGGGTTGCTGATGCCGGACAAATTGCGCAACAAAGTTCACTGTATGTGGTTGTGACATCTTAACGACTTTCATATGGTCGGATCACTCAGTTGGGGCTCGACAGTTTTGGATTTCCTGTACAGGGAGATGTGTCGAGCCACTGACTATAGGAAAAATGCTATAGGTGGATGTCTCCTGCTGTTGCAGTCTTGGGCATGATATCGATTGCCCTTTTTATGTCTCGTTGTCAAGAACTCATTCATATTTCCGCTACTATTGAGGTAATTATAAAACCGATTTCGTATATTAATCATTTTATACAGTTATAATAATTTTTTCCTTGAATATGTGGTCTTCTAATAGGAAAAATCATCAGGAGCTACCTGATGATTTAGAAAAAAATTAGGGTGCTAATCGATCAGAAGGTTGACACACATGTATGCATTTTAATGTTTAAAAATCTATTTTAGATTATAGTTATATAATTAGATTATTATTTTGATATGTAATTAGATTATTATTTTGATAAAACTTATATATATTTGTTTTAGTTTCAATGGGTTCCATATTCTAATGATGATGTGAGGATGGTGATCCCACCTGAGTTGAGGGGTCCATCATATGTTTGGATGGCGATGGTTCATTTGATCTGTTATGCGATAGTTGAGTGGCACTCAACTGATTGTGTGCTCTTATAATTTGGTTGTTTTCAACCAATTCTGGAAGCACCTCGCAATATGGACGAGTTGCATAGCACATATAGACGTGGCAAGACCGATACAGATTGGCTAGTAAGGCATCATGAGTGGGTCGTGTCGTGGGAGGATCAACATCGACGCCTTCCCCGTAGAGAGCCCATTTTTGATGACCTCTTGATGGTTGCTGACGGTTATTATGAGTGGTTCAACAGTAACGGGAAACCATTTATTCTTTCCGATGATGCACGAGGGCTGACCTTTCAGCGACGTCGATAGAGACGTTCACCAACACAGCACCATCGTCCCCTGACTCATGGACGGAGAGCAGGTGCTTCTGGTTCATCCTCAGCTTCACTAGCAGGACTTTCACAGCAGCCACCGTCTACAGCGACTTACATACCGCAACCATATGTGATGCCGCCACCACCATTCCCTTACCCAATGTCACCACCACCACCGGCACCTGGTTTTATGACCCCACCGCTACCACCGTCACAGAGTTTTATGACCCCTTTTGGAGGATATTATGGGTTTATGTTTGTAGATCCGACTTGGGTTTCATATGCCCACATTTTGGCGGGTTCAACCTCATCACCCATGGCCGCAGCACAGATACCTCCTGTATAGTTTTCACACTCAGCGATGTCTGGGTTTTATGATTTTCCCAGTTTTCGCAGGCCAGTGGGATATTCAGTCATACATCTCCAGGGTCCTTATTCTATGGAGGTGTTTCGTCGTCATCAGCTCCTCATCAACCTAATGTAGATGCTCAGGACGATGACGACGACGATGGTGATGATGATGACAATAAGGAGTCACAACCAGTGATACGAAGAAATTCTCCTCGAGACCGACAACCACTACCTTGCGGAACACATTCACGTCGTAGGCATCGATAGATTTTGTTTTTTATTATATTTGTATTTAGTTTTTTATTGGACCTTTTTAGTGTAATTTTTTTTATTATTTATCATTTAATACTTACTTTATTTCATTAATTTGGTTGGATTTATTTTAATTTATTTTGTTAAATTTGCTGGACTTTTTGTTAATGTATTTTGGTTAATTTTGTTTATTACCATTTAATATCAGTTATTGTAATTTGTTTATCATTTACCATTTAATACTTATTGTAAGTTTGTTGTATTTAAAATTATATTCAAATACCAAATTGTTATTAGTTTGATAAAATTTAATAATTGTGTTCGATAACTTTCTTCAGTTTGTCACTTATTATCTCTTTTATTATAATCACATAACGCCAACGTCCAATCTCGTATTCTTGTATCATTTTTTTAATCTTCATCAGCGGTTATCGAATGGCATTAACTTGAAATGAATGCAAATTAAAGTATAAGAATTCTTATTTGATAAACAACTACATCAGTTTTTCATCAATTGTTACTTGATGACAACAGAAGTGGACATGTTTTTCTAGTGTGTTATGGGTTTATACAATGCCCACATCTTCTGTCTTGTCTAGATCTTTCTCGAATATCCATATCACAATGAATTCGATTGGATTTTGGACGACTACGCTCCCTCAATAAATTCGGATTTGGTACAATCAGAAGCCAATCTTGAACCTCATCAAGGTCTTTGTCATTACCTACGGGGGGAACTCAAATTCGTATACCTTAAAAACTTCAGATAGTAGGTATACAGGATCCACAAAACAATTATAGTCTTGACGTATATGAAAGCAAGCTACTATCACATGAGAGCATGGATACTTCAGAGCTTGAAAAAACCCACAGTCGCACATTCTGTCCTGTAGATTTACTTTTAACGACACAACTTCAATCCCTTGAAGAGGTTGCGACAACTCTGTGACATGAAACATTTCATGTCTTCTAGAGAAGCTTGTTACAGACATTCCATTTGATGCAATAATTTTTTTATAGATCTGCAACTAATCTAGGGTGATAGACATGACCGCCTTGCATCCAGGTTTGAGCTTGTCCCCCGAGCTTCGCAAAAAGTGCCCCCAAATTAAAATATATAGTTTTTACCAAAGCCGCTATAGGTAAGTGATGTGCACCCTTTAAGGTTGAATTGATTGTCTTAGCCAATTTGGTTGTCATGTGTCCATATCGATATCCACCATCATATGCGTTCGTCCACATTTCTTTATCGATGAGGCTGATGTAATCGTATCCTTCCTCGTTTCTTGCTCGCAAATCTTAAAGCATTGATTCAAACGTTTGAGGAAGTAGTTCGTAACCTGATAAAAATGTATAACTTACTAACTTGATTTCTTTGCAAAATTAAAATGATCGAAAGAAAACAAACTATATCAGTTTCACTTACCCATGCGCATAATTAATTGATGCTCGTCATTCTTCTTGTACCTTCCATGGTAGTTCGCAGCAATGTGTCAGAGACAATACCTATGTTGGACAAAGGGTGGTTGCCACATTGGACCCAAAGACTCCATTGTTGCTTTGATCCCAACTCCGTGATCTGAAATGACACATATTTTTTCCCTCGTGATAACATGTGCACGTAAGTTTCGGAGGAAAAAAGCCTAAGAATATGTATCTTCTCCTTCAAAAAGAGCAAAAGCAACTGGAAGAATGTTGCGATTGCCATCTTGGACAACTGCCAATAATAAAACTTGCTTGTATTTTCCATACAAGAAAGTCCCATTGATCTGGACCACAGGCTTGCAATATTTGACAGCATTAACGCACTGTAGGTAAGTCTAAAAAACCCAGTAGAATTGGCATCGATCGCGAAGATCTCGATCATTATGGTATGCATAGGAGGCTTCGAAGTCCAAAACTATCCTAGGATTCAACCTCTGCACCAGCCTAAACTAGCCTGGAAGTTCGTTGTAAGGTGCATCCCATTCGCCATGAAGTTTGACAATGGTATTTTGTTTTACAACCAAGCTTTTTTATAGGAGACAATGTGCCCATGCTGCGATTGTAAAGCTGAAATCAACACAACAACAACTATATGAGAGCTTGCTTTTACCATGGGCATGATGGCTTGGCATATCACTTCAGAGTTCAAGTTGGGATGATCTTGGTTGACCCCTCCAGCACAACATGTGTGAGGACCGTTGTATGCTGTTAGTTCCCATCTGTTGTTTTTCCTTTTCCTTTTCGATACGCGAACCATCCAATTGCATCCGTTTTCGAGTCAGGCACAGTAGCATACATATTTTTCTGTCGTGGACTGGTCGACTCTCGATTGAACAGAATTACGGATATTGTAATTTTTTTATAGCCATCATCGTTTCTTCTTTGCTTGAAAACTTCATGCCTAAAGATAACTCACCATTATTTATTGATGAGTAATATTCATAGTTATCGAAATGAGGCATATTCGCAAATTCTGGCCCGTATATTGCACCATAATCAAATTCATACATGTGTGCTGGAGGGTCAGCTTGTGCCACATTTGAGGGAACTTCATCTACATCATCATCGGAGTTGAATTGCGGTGATTCTGGGTGAATGAATAGTCCAGTCTCAGCACCGTCCGCACCAGGCTCACGAAGCGATTCTTCTGGTGGAGATGATGGTCCCTCTATACTCTCTACATTTAGGTCGAAGAACCTACTACTTGCACGTCTTCCCTTTGAACTAGAAGGCATATCGACATTGAGATCGAAAAAGCTCGTAGTTGAATGCCTCCCCCTAGAGCTTGAAGCCATCATGTCAAATGGAAACTGCACAGATTGTTGCGTCGATGGCATCTCCATATTAAGGTCAAAGAAATTTATAGATAAATGCCTTCCCCTTGAACTGAACGCGATGTTTCCATACAGATTGTTCGTGGACCCACCTCGGTACATATCGTAAGGAGTTGCAGATGAATGTCTCCCCATTGAAGTTGATGTAACGGCACCATGATGCGAATTTCCCATTATGACATTAAAATCATTACACATTACTCTATTCGGGCTGTTAACTTGATCAACTTGTTCAGCCAGCCCATAGTGAGAGCTTAATGATTGACCCCGAACAACACACACTTGAACAAACTTTGCATACATCTCAATATCGGCGTCTGAATAATTACTTTGAGAATCATCCATCTTTTCAACATCATCATTGTTCGATAGTTCGAACGCTGTATAAGTTAATGACAATAATGATGTTGGAAATCTGTACTGCAACGACGACATTCTTCTACTACTTCCAACATGAACCTTCCTCGAAATCTTCGTTATCAGCTCCTCAAGAGTTATGTTTCTCTTGAATATTATTTTAACACGCTCATTTGATACGAAAACAACGCCGATTTCATCTTCTCAAATTTCTCCATCATAATAAACAATAGCTGAAAGTCGTATCATTCTTAGAGTTTAAAAGTGCGACAATATTATATCTCCAAAAAAAACAACTGAAACAAACCTGCTTAAATAAATAATATATGAACGAAAATATAACACAATAAATTTTTTACACATAAACGTAAATAATTTAAATAATATAATTTTATATTATTACTTGCACCGCAAATATTTCGACGTATGCTCCCGCTTTCCCCTTGAACTGGCACAGAAATTAATTGAAAACAATTACTATAATATTTTTTCAAATAATCATAATAAATGATAAGTATAATAAAAAAAATTATAACAAAATTACCTTATAACGAAATATCGATCGAACTTCTGAATCAAATATAAGATGATTGTCGGGGTGTTATTTACTGGTTGAAAGGATTGTTGTATTAATTTCTCGGTTGAGAGTGAATTGTGAGAGAGTTTACGGGGAGAAGGTTGTTTATAGCCGAGAGAGGATGCTTTAAATACGAGAAGTTACGGCAAATTATGCAAGGCGCGGTCTCTGCACCGCGCCTTGCATTATGCATTTCTGATAATTGAGCATGTAATAATTGAAAAGCGCGACCCCTACCCCGCGTTATAGCCCTACGTGTATCCAACTCAGCATAAAACGCGCTTCAAGGGGCGCACCTTACCCCACGTGGCGCTAGATCAGCATAAAACGCGCTGCAGGGGACGCGCTTTACTGCAAAAGGTGTTAGATCAGGAAATATAGTCTGAAGGGTGCCTGACAGGAAAATATATAGGGTATAGGTGATATTTCGGGAAAAACATCGAAATTAAAACTACGTACCTAAATAAAATTGGGCCATTTTTAGAAGAGATGAGTCGAGCTCGATTCGACTCTAAAATTCAAAATAGAGTTCGAGTTGATTCAAAAACTTACGAGCCCAAAATTTTTAAGCTCGTCTCGAACTCAAAACCATGAAATGAAGCTCGTAAAAGTTTAAACTATTTTTTTACAAATTTAATTCGATTTAAGCTCAAACTTGAACCTAAAACTTTAGTACATAAAAATTTTACATTGTACTTTTTTTTTTAAAAAAAATAAACACATAAATGTTAATATTATTCATAGTTTATTTTTTTAAAAAAATAAAATTTTAATATATTATTTTTTTCGAAATACTTACGAACTTTTTAATTCGAATATCAAGTAACTAATAAATTTAAATATTTATCCAACTTTGACCAAATTACTCTCAAGTAAGTTGGGACTTGTTTCGTCTCGTTTATAGTCTGAACACCACAACAAACAAAAGATGTGAAAATAGATTAGTTATTAAATAATAAAATCGGTTTTTGAGTGGAAAGTAAAAACAATTTCCAGGAATATAATACAAAATCCCCAATGACTAGTAAATTTCATACACCGTCAGATCTAAAATCTCACAAATTCATCAGATAAAACCCCCCCTTACCAGTTGCCCTCTAGCTATCGCTGCCATCTAACGCAAACCAAAACCGAACGACAATCATGGCGGCAACTGTATCGTCTCCTTGGGGCAAACCCAGCGCCTGGGCTCTCGACGCCGAAGAACATGAAGCTGAACTCCAACAACAGATCCACCTCGATTCTTCCGCCGGAAAGCTCGCCGATTTCCCTTCTTTGTCCGCCGCCGCTTCCTCTACCAAATCCATGAAGAAGAAACCCCAAACCGTATCTCTCGCCGAATTCACTGCCTACGGCTCTGCTAAGCCCAGTAAGCTGACTCGCCTTACTCACGAGGAGGCCCTTGTACTCCCCACCAGCCCTCGCCAACGTGCCCCCGAGGAACTCGATCGTAACCGTCTTGGCGGCGGTTTTAAATCTTATGGTTCTAACCGATACAATTCCAGCGGCGACGATTCGTCTAGTAATAGTAGATGGGGATCTTCTAGAGCTTCTAATAGAGATTCCATTAAAGAAATTGCGCCCTCACGTGCTGATGAGATTGATAATTGGGCGTCGGCTAAGAAATCCGATGAAGTGATAACTGGGCATCTAGTAAGAGTATTAAAAGCCCCAATGCTGCACCGCCACGGAGATTCGGTGGTGGATTTGAGAGAAGAAGCAGTTTCGATTCACTTCAATCTATGGATTCGCCGAGGGATTTGGATAATTGGGGAAAGAAAAAGGAGGAGACTGGCACTACTGCTGGTACTGGTGGAGTGAGACCAAAGCTTGTGCTTCAGCCACGTACGGTTCCTGTGACCGAGGATATTAAAAAAGAGGTGACTGTGGCAAAGCCCAAAGGGGCAAATCCTTTTGGCGAGGCGAGGCCAAGAGAGGAAGTGTTGAAGGAAAAGGGGAAAGATTGGAAGGAGATTGATGAGAAGCTGGAAGCTATTAAGATTAAAGAGACAGTCGAGGAAGAGAGGGGACGAAAAGCAAGCTTTGGGAATGGGAGCGCTCCAGTTGAAAGGAGCTGGAGGAAGAATGACTCTCTTGAGGCTGCTGCCAATGCTGATCAACCCCAAAGGTTTGTTTTTGTTTTCCTTTTTAATTGAGATTGCATACTCACATTAACTGCTTGTATTTGTTCGTGTTTGGGGGTATGTCTATAAAGTTTATGAAGTAAAGTTGGTTTCTTTCATGGTCTTCTATCATTTGAAACTCATTTTGAGCTTCAGAAAACAGAAATGAAGTAGCATTATATATCATTTTGCTTGCAACAATTGCTAAGAACATTTATTTCCTATGTATGTTGCAGTACTCAAAACACTGTTTCTTTCAAGCTAGGGATTCCAAAATTGAATTTAACTACATAGGGAGAGGACAAATAACCATACATCTTTTTCATCTCTCTTTTACAATAACTTTAAAGCATGGGTAATGTTGTGACTCTTGTGTAAGTGTCGAAAAACTTATTGTTGGCGGTTATAGTTCTATATGATCTGGTGATTAACAAGGAGACGGTTGGTTTCAAACCCCAAAAAACTGTATATGCAGCAGGGACGAACACAAGATTTTATGTTATGGAGTTAACTTATAAAATTTTAGGAGGTGAAAACAGATTATCAATATAAAATACAAAGAAAATACCTAAATTATATGAGAATTTGAAATTTTTAGGTGTGACCGCCCCGGCCATGTCCCCCTCAATCCATCCCTGTGCATGTGCGTTTTATCTTTTCAATGGAAAACCCCCTGCCCGTTAGATTCCACTTTTGAGTTCTTGTTGAGTTAGAGTTAGAGTTAGAGTTCGAGTTCATTTGTTTTGGAGAGAACGACTTGACATATGTTTGCTCTGACCTTTTTTTCATCTGAATCCAGCTCCGAGGCAGAGAATGGCCATGTTGCTGAGAATTGAAGATAGAGACTGACAAGAGTGAAGCTTAGGGTGGGAAGGGAGGGAGAAGAAGAAACTTCTTTTGTGACTTTTGGATTCTAATATGTTGAGTTGATGAGACTTGTTTGTCTTTTGTTGTGACTGTTATTATTGTCAGTGCAATATTTACAATTTTGGTAGGCTTTGATTTTGTTGCATTGGCTTTGGTCAAACATGTCTTGTAGTAGGAACGTTGACTTGGTATAGAGTTATTAGTTTTGTCAAGTTTTTCTTTATGTTGAGAACATAAGTTATCATATAATTGTTTGAAAATGTGACCAAATAAATCAATGCTCTTTTTTTTTTTGGGTGGTGGTGGTGGTAAGTATTAGTTCTTTGTTGTTAGATACAATTGGCTTTGATTGAGAGTGTTGTCAGATAATGCTTAGTATATGTATTTGTGGAGAGCTACATTTTATTCTTAAGACTTGAGGTTCCATCTTTTCTGGGAGAAGTTTATGATGTAAGCTTGAATTTGCATTGAACTGAAAGCTTATGATTTATGCTAAAAAAAAAAGCTGCTGCTTATGATCAAACAGTAGGATGTTTTGTTCTGATTATAGTTGGGTTGAGGGATTGATGGGGATGTTGATCTTCATTAATATAATTATAGTATTTTCTTTATAATTTTTATTATTTAAATATTTTTAAATTTATCTTTTAAATTTTTTTAAATTCACACTCAATATTAATTTTTGCGATTTTCCTATCAAGTAAATACGTTTCACGCCTCGTTTGGGAATGTTTCTTCAAACAAGTTTTTTCAACGAGTTTTTTTAATACAAATGTCTCGTTTTTTCTGCTTCTTGGTTTGAGTCAATAATCTCAAATGTGAACTTTTGCTGAAAATAAGTTGTTTGGGAATAACTTTGCGTTTAAAATGAAATTTTGAGATAAAAACATTTCCATAAGCATTCTCAAACGGACCTATGAACTTTTACTGAAAATAAATTGTTTGGGAATAATTTTACGTTTAAAATGAAATTTTGGGATAAAAGCATTTCCATATGTATTCCAAACGGACCCTGAATTCGGAGATGTCTGATTTTTGTAGTCGTAGAGGAGATGTATAGATATTAAGTTGTATTGAAGGTTTGTTTTTGTAGATTTGTATGGTGTAAGGGAGAAGTGGGCAGCATGATTAGAGGCAAATTGGCATACAACTAAGCCAGCTTTCCCCAGCTATGTTCAGGCAGGTTCGAGTACTCAAATAATATCTGATTCTTTTCCTTTATGCTCTAAAATCTAAATTCGACCCATCAGATCCCCCACATGCAGTTGTACACCAATTTAATTAAAATAAAAGATAAATACTCCACTAAATAGTTTCATATTATGGGATTTTTTTTAAATATATATATATATATATATAATAAAATAATTATTTATTACAAATAAAAAAACGTTTTAAAAAAATAACCACATATTATAGAGTATTTGATATAATTGAAATAATAAAAATCTAACTCTTAATATTAAATATTAAAATTTGATTTTTAATATTTAAAAATATAATTTTATTATTTTAAAATTACATTCATTGACTTTATTTTTACCAGTTATTTCTTTAACCATTATCTTTTATTGCTCTGCACCAATCACCGTACGTTTACGTTTTCGACACAATCATCGTTCCTTGACCATCGTTGTTTCTCTTTTCTTCGTTTTCAATAATATATATACAATGTTTAAATTATACGTTTTCCTTTTTAAATGTTTAAACTTTTTATGATCGATCTAAGTGTCTAATGTTACATATATTATCATTTTAAATATCTCGATCATAATATATATTGAAAAAGTCTGTTAAATGACGCGATTCATGCTTATATCTTTTTAAAATTGTATTTAAAATAAAAAAATATCACCACCCCAGGTTTAGGGATTAAAAAATCATGGATTAATTTAATATTTCATAAAAGTATGAACATATCCGTAATATTAGACAATTTTGAGGACTCAGAATTTCTTTTTCATTTTTTTGGACAATGATATCAAAATAAGAGAATGAGAAAAAAAGTGTGGTTATTGCAACCCATGACTTATAAAAAGCTAAGCAAAATCCTTACCAGTTGGGCTACATTACTATTAATTATTAAAATGATAACAATTTATAATAATATAAGGCATGAAATATCACTTAGCTATTATGGGAAGTTCTACCGTGCGACACTTTTAATATAAGGTTAATGAAAGGTGTTACCGGTTTTGTTATTATTTTTTTAACAAAGCCGATAAAAAGTTACCTAAAACATTATAATTTCTACCTAAAACATTAATACTTTTTAACATTTCCGGTAAAGTGTCCAATAATAACAAAATCGATAGAAAAAATAATGTTTTAGGTAGCGCTTTACCAGATACATTAAAAAAACCGATAAAGCGCCCAATAATAACAAAACTAGTAGAAATAATAATGTTTCCAGTAATCTTTTACCGATTTTATTAAAAAATAATAACAAAACCGGTAGTGTCTTTCTTTAACCGTATATTAAGGCTGCCGCACGTGAGACTTTCCCAGCTATTATGCATTCATCAAATCCCGATATAGAGTCTAGAGAACTCTAGAAAAAACATCTCTTCTTCTCTATTTTAACATTTAAGCTCCGACCGTTAGTTAGTCATCGTCGATATGTGACTGTAGCTGTCAATGCTATCGGAACTGTCACTTCACTCTGACCAAAACCCTGTCCCTCACCGTGAGTTCATGTAGGCTACCGTAGAAATCTATTTGAAGATTCATTGAAGGAACCCCTAAACTCCCAACTATTTTTGGCCACTCCAACCGTACATGGCTTGCATAGCCATCACCATCGTGCTCCCTAGCAACTCGCGATCAAAACCCTCCATTTAGACCTTTGTTGCCATCCATCATTTGTGAGGAATGGTGTGGTTACCGTTTGAAATCCTTCCCTCCGTCGTCATCTCCTCCGTCAATCTATTGCAGATGATCGTAGGATAACCTTATCACCACCTTTTGTGCCAATGTTGTTGTCCCTATTTTTCATTTTCCACTCTTATCACCAGTGGCAGATCCAGAAATTTAAGATTGAGAGTCCAAAATTTTAATTTTTTTTCTTAAAAATAATGGGTATGCAAAAATTATATTTTTTTCCTTTTTTCCTTAACACATTAAACTAAATTTAACAATTTTTCTAAAATAATGAGGATGCACTTGGCCCCTATGAGGGCTTAGTGCATCCGCCACTGCTTATCACACCGTCGTTAATGGAAGGGTATAAAAACTATAATTCCATATCTATGGAAAAGGGTTTGGATCTTGGCTTGAAGTTGTGTATGTGTGTGGCCCAAGACTATGAACCCTTGTGTGAGCCCAAATTCAAACCAGTCTACTAGGCCCCGAACTAAACCAAATCAGTCTAAGCCCAATTTGAATGGATTTCATCCGTAACTTGACTCGGTTCCCCCATTGACTTTTTGATTTGACTTTGATTAAAAACCTGACTTTTTCCTGAAAGCCATATTTTGGATTGTTCGACGTTTTGAGTCTTATTTGAGGCCCGTTTTATTAAATTCAAATCCGGTAAGTTGTTTTCAGTGTTTGACCTTCCAATTCAATTTCATTGTCGTGTTTAAGTTCTATTTCCGAAATAATTCATTTTGCCATGTATCCGAGGTGTTGAGGGACGTCAAATTTGAGTACGAGAGCAATCAAAGGAAATTCAAAGATCATCTGATGTAGCTTGGAGTTACGGTAATACTTTACTACCTTTTGTACGCTTTATGGTATACGTTGATAATTGGTTAATGTATGAATAAATACAATTGTACATATATTTATTGTTGAATTTTATTAAACTTATTGAATTTAGTAAAAGATTAATAAACATATTAAGTCTCAGACGACTCGAATAAAAAATTATGATCTATAGGAAAATCTAAATTCAATACCTTCAACTCTGAATATTCCTTTTGGTGAATAGTGTTCTTAAGGTTGTTGTTCTTTACTCCTTTTGGCGGTGGTGGTTGGGTTGGTGCTTGACGTAGTGTTCGCTAAGTGTATGAACCCCTAATTATCATACGTGCCTCTCTCATCGTATACAACTCACACATAGACTCCTAAACCCATCCCGAACCTTTTCTTCCACCCGTTCTCTCCAATCCTCAATTAAATTTGCGTTCCTCGAGCGCTATTAAATGGGTCTTTCCTTCGCCTATCATATGTATCAGCTTGACTTTGTCCAGAACCAATGAGGCATTCTAGCGAGTGTGTGCGTATAGGAAGCCCCACTACATAAGCTAAAAGACTACGACTAATAGCCAAGCCGGAAGAGACACATTTATATTATTTTGCAAATGAGGAGAATGAGAAAGAGGAAGAAAAGGTGTAGAACTTTAAGGAGATACAATCCATTTGCCAGCCCATGAAATTCAAACAAGCATGTGATCGGAGCATGACATTGTCCAACTCAAGCAACCCAAAAAGCTAATAAGGGTCGAGGTACCAATAGTGGTGTTAAAAAATATCCGACTCAAACTATTCGACCCGGTTAACAACGGTGTTGAAGCCATTTACAATGACCCGTTGACTCTTTCAGTGACCCAAACTACTCAAGGTTAAGCTAATTCAAATATGTTGGGGCCTTGGGGGCAAAGAACAAAAGTATGTCTTTAAGCTAAAACAAATTTGAGAACGTACGAAGCCAATGGGAGAAGGGATATTTATGTGAGACTTATTTTTCAAGTTTCGACTATCGTGGTGTAAGAGCTGCAGGAGGATGAAAAGACAAATGAGGCTTTTAGTGTTTGCAAGGAGATGTTCGACTTGGGTGTTCAAGACGTGGAAATATCGTTCTAGAAGCTTGGGGAGACTAACATGATCAAGATAAACGATATCCTTTAGACCCTCCAGATGTGGCTGAGCGGCGTCCTAACCAGTAGGGGCGGATGCATGAAGCCCATATTGACGGAGTGCATCTCCATTATTTTGAAAAAATAATTAAATTTAATTGAATGTGTTAAAAAATTACATAAAAATAATTAAATTTAATTGAATGTGTTAAAAAAATTACGTACTCATTATTTTTTAAGAAAAAATATTAAAATTTTATACCACCATTCTTAAATTTATGGATCCCACCAACCAATAAACTTGTTTAGACTCGTACTCGGAAATGGATAGTCACGCGACGAAGGTGATCATAATGAAGTCGATGAAGCTAACCAAGAATGACCTCTCCATTTTGAATGGGTTATTGACTTATCATCCATCACAGAAAATTCAACATCGGCAACATCAACCTCTCTATCGTAAGCTCTTGTCAAGTGATTTCCCCAAATAGATGATCTACGATGACCAAATCGACACTGATGTAGAGTGTTTTTAGATTTGCCAATTTGCTCATTTGTAGTGGCATCTCTTTGAGTCTCCGTGTAACACCCCCAACCCATATCCGACCCAGATATGAGTCTGATATATCACATTAACTATTCGAAACATGTATTTCACATTGACTAGTCAAAGCACATACTTTTATAAAATAAAAGTATAGAAAATTTAAAACTTCTATTCTATAAAGAAATTCTTTTACATAAACATGTTAAAACCTTAACAGACTCCATCAGAGCGTACATATTTAATGACTTAGTTACATGCCAACATACTAAATTATATGACAAGACATACTTTACAAAATATTTCTGATCTGAACTTTGCGCGGAGATATGCTACTTTACGGATCCGAAGCTTGATCTTCTGACTTATCCACACCTACGTGTAAGACACTTACACGCTAAGTCATAGACTTAGTGAGACATGTAAATACATAAAGTAAACTAACAAATGCATGAACATCTTATGTAATACACATTATACTTATATACCAATTGAACCCATCACTAACATGTTTATCCTTACTTATTTCCTTGTCATTAATTCAATTCCATCATATGAGCATATATTGAACATATACGTATAATATAACTTCAAAACACAACAATACATTAATAATTACTATGATCATATCATACATAACCATATAATATCTCATATCACCATTACACATATGCACTTGTTACCATTATTATCATATGATCCTAACTTATCACTTATACATATCACATATCACATGTACCATTTCACGAGAAATACACGTATCATTATATCAAATTATGATTTCTTTTCAAAGCCCATACACACTATTGAGAACTTAAGGTATGTGAGTACATAGAGGTTGTGCACAATGCTGTCACCACAACTCGTATAAATCCCACTAGGGCGCGTAGAATTTGTCCCGTAGGACCACTATGTCCCGAAGGACCACTGATAATCCCTTGACTCTTGGCATGCCAACTATACCTATAACTCTCATAACACATGACATGGGCATTACCTTTTATATCTTTTCACATATTCGCGTAGGCACATAGTTCACTTTCACATAGCATATTTCCATGTAATTCACATTCACTTATCACATAGCTTTTCACTTTTACTTGTATTCCTTTTCACATAGCTCATAGTCCTGATTCTTATCTCATAACACATGTTCGCATATACATGTTCTCATACAATCCCTTCATTCAATTATTACATACATAACATATCATATGACATTCTAATAAAAACACATATAAGTCATATTACTTTTACATATATTTTATCATATATCTTATGATCACATGACCTATTATCATAAATACATGCATTTACATAGTTCACAAATAAAGATTCATTCAACCATTAGACATATACATTTACTCATATACCATACATCTAACACCATATCACTACATGTTTATGCTTTAGTACTCATATCATATAATATAAGAATTAGACTTATCGCAAGTCTTAATTCCTTAACATAACGTACACTTAATATCATGTGCTCACCTGGTCTCAATGGACACTCTTAATCTCTTATTTTCTTTGCGTATCTTACTCTGCTGACCTATCCAAACTTTGTTTTCGATCAATGTCTACACAATCATATATTGATACTTATCAGTATCCAATTGATATACTATAATCTATAATTTCTTAGACTGAAAGAAAGATTTATTCAATTTCTTATTGAAGTGCATCGATACATTCTACAGTGCATCAATGCATTCCTTAACATGTGCATCGATACACTATCCATGCATCGGAACACAAATTACATTCGATGTTTTCATTTTAGGGGGGTGCATAGATGCACTCCTTATGCATCGATGCACTAATTGCATTCGATGTTTATTTATTTGAGAGTGCATCGATACACATTGAAGATGCATCGATGCACACAACCCATAAATTCCATTTTGAGCACGAAAATGTCTTACTTTGTCCTTAAATTCTACTTATTAACTCCTCCTTATGCCTTCAAATTTATCTATACATATGTAAACCTTCTTATAACACTATAACACTTCACCATCTCTCATAACTCACCATAATTCTTGAATCAAGGAATTTCATCAAATTTTCCATGTGTTCTAAATTTAATTCTATCACCTCTAACTTCTTAATTAACCATTTGACAAGTCAAATTCATTCTTAGAACTCCAAAAACCTTTCTATAACAAAAGTTCATTTCTAAACTCTTAATAGAAACCCCCTTCTAATTCTCTCATCTTGGTGTTTTAAGCTTACATAAGCTTTACTTAAGCTTATATAACACCCAAATAATCAAAACCTACTTAATATTCAGGTAAACAACCATAAAAATCCAACTTACCTTTTGTAGCTACACTCCACGTGAAGAAGAGAAAGCAAGAAGAAGAAAGAAAGCTTACAGATATCTCTTTTCCCACTTGTTATCTTCCTAAATAAGGGAGATAAAAAATATCCTCTAAGCTAAATTACCATAATACCCTTATAATCCATTCATAGTTACCCTTTTATCCAACACTGAAATATTCTTATTAAATCCTTAAACTTTTCAATTTTTCTAAATTGATCCCCAAATTTAAAAAATTCTCATTTTAGTCACTGGCCTGGATTTCGGGATGTTACAAATCTCCCTCTCTTTTAAAGAAAATTCATCCTCGAATTTTCACTTTACCTCAAATAAAGCAATCCTTTATAATACTCAACAATTTTTATCTTACCCTTACTATTAACCTTATACTCAGATACATTTCTCATTCGATACTCAATATATATATATATATATATATATATATATATATATCTTTCTTACTCATTCCATAAACAACCTTCATACAACTTATTCACTTGAAAACCATATACTATTAATTCTTAACAATTCATTATTTCTTGCTTCAATTCAAATCTTTCTAATTACCAATTACTGAATACTATGTTGATTCCCAACTCTATTAAAACCAAACTATTTTACCACGATATCGAAATTTACCTGCCAAAATCTCTGGGTCATCGAAATCTTCATCAGTCCTTAAATTATAAACTTAGGTAGTTGGTTGCATATCATGTTGAGTGAATTACTCCGATCGATTTCTTCTACGACCTCTACCTCTATTTCGTTGAGATACCGCATTATATCTTTCTCTCTGTACCGTCTCCTAAGTCATAAGTGGACACTCTCGAATAAAATTTCCAATATCCCCACATCTAAAACAAGCTCCTGAGATCACTCTACAAACTCATGTATGATTCTTTCCACAATATGAACATTTTCTGACTTGACTGAAATTTGATATTCTATCAGGAAAAACATCTGATTCCAACATCTTCTGAGTTGGAGAATCTCCTTCTCTAATTTTCTTTGATAGCGAGGAACTTGACGAAGCACCCATTCTTTTGAACTTCTAAGCTTTTTGTTCTTTAAATCTTTCATTCTGAGCTCTCTCTAGAGCTTTAACTCGATTAACCACTTCTTGAAACGATGATAAATTCAAGGCTATCAACAACTCTCTTAGCCTAGGGCGCAAACCCTCTACAAACCAGTCACACACATCCTTCTCGGTCGGGATAAGTTCAGCAGCAAAACGACTTAACTTATTAAACTCACATTCATATTCATATACTGAATAATTCCCTTGCTTCAAATTCAGAAATTCTTGCTTCATCTATCTAACATATTGTTCACCAATATACTTACGATTGAATTCTTCCAAGAAGAATAACCAAGTCACTTGATCACTTCTTAATCTCATGGTGACATTTGTCCACCATATTCTGGCTTTACCCCTTAACAGGGAAACTATTCCATTTAATTTTTCCTCATCAGAACAGTGGAGTCCATCTAATATTATCTTGACATCATTCAACCAAAATTTTGCAGCAACCGAATCTTCCTCAACTTCACCCTTAAACTCAAGTGCTCCTAAACTTTTCAATTCTTTAGCTATATTCATTCGAGGAGCTGAGGGCGCAGGGGTTGAAAATGTGACAAAACAACATTTAACGTCTCGAAAAATAACCCTCGATCTCTCCCTGGTACTTCTGGAGGTGTACGCTCTTCACCATGCCTGGCCAGGGTAGGTGAATTACTACTATCCTCAAGTCTATTACTTCTCCTTTCACTTCGAGGACTCTCACGATCAGACATCTAATACATAACAATATAACTTTATTAGAAAACAACATACTCATGACTCTATCAGATCAGAAACTTTCACTTTTTGTTGGCATGTACACCTTTTCAAAACACTTTTTACTTTGATTTAAGCCTAGAATCGACTAAACCTTAGCTCCGATACCATTAAATGTAACACCCCAACCCGTATCTGACCCGAATACGAGTCCGAGATGTCACATTAACTATTTGAAACATGTATTTCACATTGACTAGTCAAAGCACATACTTTTATAAAATAAAAGTATAGAAAATTTAAAACTTCTATTCTATAAAGAAATTCTTTTACATAAACATGTTAAAACCTTAACAGACTCCATCAGAGCATACATATTTAATGACTTAGTTACATGCCAACATACTAAATTATATGACAAGACATACTTTACAAAATATTTCTGATCTGAACTTTGCGCGGAGATATGCTACTTTACGGATCCGAAGCTTGATCTTCTGACTTATCCACACCTACGTGTAAGACACTTACACGCTAAGTCATAGACTTAGTGAGACATGTAAATACATAAAGTAAACTAACAAATGCATGAACATCTTATGTAATACACATTATACTTATATACCAATTGAACCCATCACTAACATGTTTATCCTTACTTATTTCCTTGTCATTAATTCAATTCCATCATATGAGCATATATTGAACATATACGTATAACATAACTTCAAAACACAACAATACATGAATAATTACTATGATGATATCATACATAACCATATAACATATCATATCACCATTACACATATGCACTTGTTACCATTATTATCATATGATCCTAACTTATCACTTATACATATCACATATCACATGTACCATTTCACGAGAAACACACGTATCATTATATCAAATTATGGTTTCTTTTCAAAGCTCATGCACACTATTGAGAACTTAAGGTATGTGAGTACATAGAGGTTGTGCACAATGTTATCACCACAACTCGTATAAATCCCACTAGGGGCGCGTAGAATTTGTCCCGTAGGACCACTGTGTCTTAAAGGACCACTGATAATCCCTCGACTCTTGGCATGCCAACTATACCTATAGCTCTCATAACACATGACATGGGTATTACCTTTTATATCTTTTCACATATTCGCGTAGGCATATAGTTCACTTTCACATAGCATATTTCTATGTAATTCACATTCACTTATCACATAGCTTTTCACTTTTACTTGTATTCCTTTTCACATAGCTCATAGTTCTGATTTTTATCTCATAACACATGTTCGCATATACATGTTCTCATACAATCCTTTCATTCAATTATCATATACATAACATATTGTATGACATTATAATAGAAACACATATGAGTCATATTACTTTTACATATATTTTATCATATATCTTATGATCACACAACCTATTATCATAAATACATGCATTTACATAGTTCGCACATAAAGATTCATTCAACCATTAGACATATACTATTACTCATATACCATACATCTAACACCATATCACTACATGTTTTTTCTTTAGTACTCATATCATATAATATAGGAATTAGACTCATCGCAAGCCTTATTTCCTTAACATAACGTACACTTAATATCATGTACTCACCTAGTCTCAATGAACACTCTTAATCTCTTGTTTTCTTTGCGTATCTTACTCTACCGACCTATCCAAACTTTATTTTCGATCAATGTCTACACAATCATATATTGATACTTATCAGTATCCAATTGATATACTATAATCTATAATTTCTTAGACTGAAAGAAAGATTTATTCCATTTCCCATTGAAGTGCATCGATACATTCTACAGTGCATCGATGCATTCCTTAACATGTGCATCAATACACTATCCATGCATCGATACATTATCCATGCATCGGTACACAAATTACATTCGATGTTTTCATTTTAAGGGGGTGCATCGATGCACTCCTTATGCATCGATGCTCTAATTGCATTCGATGTTTATTTATTTGAGAGTGCATCGATACACATAGAAGATGCATTGATGCACACAACCCATAAATTCCATTTTGAGCACGAAAATGTCTTACTTTGTCCTTATATTCTACTTATTAACTCCTTCTTATGCCTTAAAACTTATCTATACATATGTAAACCTTCTTATAACACTTCACCACCTCTCATAACTCACCATAATTCTTGAATTAAGGGATTTTTATCAAATTTTCCATGTGTTCTAAATTTAATTCTATCACCTCTAACTTCTTAATTAACCATTTGACAAGTCAAATTCATCATTAGAACTCCAAAAACCTTTCTATAACAAAAGTTCATTTCTAAACTCTTAATAGAAACCCCCTTTTTAATTCTCTCATCTTGGTGTTTTAAGCTTTACTTAAGCTTATATAACACCCAAATAATCAAAACCTACTTAATATTCAGATAAACAACCATAAAAATCTAACTTACCTTTTGTAGCTACACTCCACGTGAAGAATAGAAAGCAAGAAGAAGAAAGAAAGCTTCTAGATATCTCTCTTCCCACGTGTTATCTTCCTAAATAAGAGAGATAAAAAATATCCTCCAAGCTAAATTATCATAATACCCTTATAATCCTTTCATAATTACCCTTTTATCCAACACTAAAATATTCTTATAAAATCCTTAAATTTTTCAATTTTCCTAAATTGATCCTTAAATTTAAAAAATTCTTATTTTAATCACTGACCCGAATTTCGGGATGTTACACTTCGTGTCCCGTTAATATTAAGTTGAAAAGTCTCGCCATTTGTTTGGCAATTGATGGAACGAGTCACCATATGCAAATAACAATGTTAGCAAAAAAAAACAAACAAATAGATTCTAGTAGTCTCTCAAATAGATTACAGTTGTAAGTATCCGACTGAACCAGACAACTCTTTTAGATTATAGTACTTGGACGAAATTAAAACCTGCAAGCATTTTAATGATTGCAATAGATCATGATATACTTATTAAGATTAGATAGTATTTCAAACCAATGAAATTGTGAGGTAGGAAGGTGCACAAAAATTTGGTTTTATGAAACACATGGAGCATTCAGAAATCATTACAACTAGTTCTAGTATGTGAAACCCTTGGGACACAAATCATGAATGAGATATGCTTATCAGAGAGCCTTCTGTTACCGCTTGTGTGAAAAAGATTTGATAACAGATTGTTCAAGTACTCATTTAAACATATTTTAGAGAGAGAAGTGGAGAGTATAGAGAGAAGTGGAGATGGAAGAGAAAGGATACATTTTGAATTGGGTCAAATGATGCTAAAAAAGTTAACTAATGTGTCATATCAGTATTTTGTTACTCTAATAATAACGGTTAACGAGTGATTAATTTATTATAAATCGATAACATTAATGATAAATTTATTACTTTTGAATTTTAATGGAGAAAATAAAAAACTTACTTAAATATTAATGATCATTTATGTAGTTTATATTGTTAAGATGAGAGTGCAGATAAAGGGGATTGATTTTTCACTCATTTGCTTTAGATATTCTGCATATTTTCTTCTTCTATGTTTGGTGTTCGAGAACGTCAGAGTGCTTTGATTTTGTATATTGTTGTCTCAACTCAATTGTTCACGTTATTGCTCATCAGACTATCACTAATCACTCACCGTTTTATTTTACTTATGATAATCATAAATATATTTTTTTAATATGCATATGATAAGAATTTGTTGATAATATTTTATTTAACTAATGAATATATTATAATTTTATTTTAAAAATTAAATAAATAAATAAAGGTAAGCAAAAGAAGGAAGCTTGTCCGTTGCAATTAAATACAGCTTAAAATGAACACTTAACTTCCACTGTTGTGACGCGGTTTCTCCAATGAAAGCCATGTGGGACTCGCCTATCTAAAACCAAACCGACACGGCTTCCTATTGTTTTATTTCTTCGACCCTTCCCATCTTAACCATCTCCATCTTCATCTGATCAAAGCAAAGTAAAATAGAACATCATCATGTCGTCTGCTCCTCCAAAACAACCCTCTTCTCTTTACCCACAGGTCGATCTTTCAAACCCACACGCTACTTCACCTTCATCTTCATCTTCCTTGTACCCTTCTTTGGACACGAAAGATTTAATCGAAAATCTCTTCCCCGAAGATCCCACCACCTACCAAGATTCTGAAGAAAAACTCCTCCTCAAGGTCCCCGGTGCCATCGTTCACCTTATCGAACCACAAACCAGCGTAGAGGTTGCTTCTGGTGACCTCTCTTTTGTTAGTCTCCTTCAAGGCGGCAACGTTGTAGCCGTTTTTGCTCGTATCGGTGATGATATCCAGTGGCCTTTGGCTAAAGATGAGCCCGTTGTTAAGCTCGATACTTCCCACTATTTCTTTACTCTTCGAGTTCCCTCCGATAAAGATTCTAAACAAACCGAGGATGTTTTGAACTATGGCTTGACGATTGCTGCAAAAGGGCAAGAGGGTTTGTTGAAGGAGCTGGATAGACTCTTGGAGACTTACAGTTGTTTCTCGGTTCAAGAAGTGAAAGGGATAGAGAACTGGAATCTTGTGGACACAAGGAATGTGGCGCCCGAAGAGTTCGACAGGAAGGAGAAAAGGGACTTGATTGTGGGAAGTTCAATGGCATATTGGACGACTCTGGCGCCCAATGTTGAAGACTATAGCGGATCTATAGCAAGGGCAATTGCTTCAGGGTCAGGGTACATTGTGAAGGGAATTTTGTGGTGCGGTGATGTCACTGTAGATCGGTTGAAATGGGGCAATGAGTTCTTGACTAAGAGGATGAAACCTGGTTCAACCTCAGAGATCAGTCCAGAGGCATTGAGAAGGATGAAAAGGTTTGTTTCTTAACTTTTGATCCTATTTGGGATGCTCTAGTGTAATAGTTCTGCAGCGAAGGACTATTGTGGGAGCTTTGTCTTCTAGCATGTAGGGTAAACTTAAAGCATATTCATTTGGTGAATCTGAATTTAGTAGTAAAATGGAATGTTATTATCTCTATTGAACCCGGGTTAAAGCAGCTGCCTTTATAAGAAGTGTGCGTATTTGATTGTTAAGAAAAGTTATGAACAAATACTATTTGTATTCCCGTTAGATTATTTAAAAAACTTAATCGTTTTGATCCTATTTGGGATGCACTAGTGTAATAGTTCTGCAGCTAAGGGCTATTGTGGGAGCTTTGTATTCTATCATGTAGGGTAAATTTAAGCATATTCATTTTTTGAGTCCGAATTTATTTAGTAGTTAAATGAAATGTTATTATCTATACAGAACCTGGGTTAAAGCAGTTGCCTTCATAGGAAGTGTGCGTTTTCGATTGTTAAGAAAAGTTATGAACGAATTATATTTTTAATCCCGTTAAATTATTTAAAAAACATAATCATTTTGATCCTATTTGGGATGCTCTGGTGTAATAGTTCTGCAGCTAAGGGCTATTGTGGGAGCTTTGTCTTCTATCATGTAGGGTAAATTTAAGCATATTCATTTTGTGAATCCGGATTTATTTAGTAGTAAAATGAAAATGTTATTATCTATACAGAACTTGGGTTAAAGCAGTTGCCTTCATAAGAAGTGTGTGTTTTCAATTGTTAAGAAAAGTTATGAATAAATACTATTTGTAATCCCTTTAGATTATTTAAAAAACATAATCTTTTTGATCCTATTTGGGAGGCTCTAGTGTAATAGTTCTGCAGCTAAGGGCTATTGTGGGAGCTGTCTTCTATCATGTGGGGTAAATTTAAGCATATTCATTTGTGAATCCGAATTTAGTAGTAAAATAAAATGTTATTATGTCTAGAGAACCCGGGTTAAAGCAGTTGCGTCCCGTGTTAAAGCAGTTGCCTTTATAGGAAGTGTGCGTTTTCAATCGATAAGAAAAATTATGAACAAATACTACTTTGTAATCCCGTTAAATTATATAAAAAACATAATCCTTTTGCTAATTGGGTGATACATCTGGTTTCAGGGTTAAGAAATTAACAAAGATGTCAGAGAAAGTGGCCAGTGGGATTCTTTCTGGAGTGATTAAAGTGTCAGGGTTCTTCACAGGTTCAATTATTAACTCCAAAGTAGGCAAGAAATTCTTCAACCTGCTGCCTGGGGAAATCGTTCTTGCTTCCTTGGATGGATTTAGTAAGTTGTCTCCTCTCATTTAATTTATCTTATTTGTTTTGATTTAATGTTTTCTACTTGGAGGGTTCATGTCTTGTAAAATCTATGGAGTGTGCAATTATGTCCAAAAACCTTTCCATTTCTTTCTGGCATGATGCTAAAACTAGTACCTCAATGTTTATCAAAATGGTCATTTTGTCCCCTATCCTATTTTTTAGAGCATTTTGACCCACAACGTTTCATCATTTTGGGGCAAAAAGACCTCTAACATTTGACAGAATAATCACTTTGTCTATTATTCTTTTTTTGTGGAACGTTTTAGCCCTCAACGTTTCATTTTATGTTAAAAAAAAGACTCCTATTTTGGAGCATTAATCGTGTGTTGACTAATAGTTTTCATCTATAGGAGCTTTTTGTCACAAAATTAATCGTGGGATCAAAATGCTCAAAAAAGAAAATGGGTCAAAATGACCATTCTAGTAAACATTAGGGGTTATTTTTGGCATTATGCCTTCTTTATGAGGTGGGATTAATTTAATCTTGTAGGCTTGTAGCTGCATAACATTGTGCATTTGTATGGAAACTGCAACATGATCTCTTACCGTTTTTGTGCTTGTGTGTCCACTTAGATAAGGTTTGTGATGCTGTTGAAGTAGCTGGAAGAAACGTCATGTCTACCTCATCTGTTGTGACAACTAAACTTATTTCACAAAGGTATAATCTTTATCTTTGAAAAACCTACATAGTAAAAACTTAAATTATACGAGAATTTGAACATCATTATGTTTACAAAGCAGTGATGGTGTTGTAGGTATGGAGAGAAGGCAGGAGAGGTGACAAATGAAGGGCTTGATGCAGCAGGACATGCAATTGGGACTGCGTGGGCAGTGTTCAAGATAAGAAAGGCTCTTAATCCCAAGAGTGCAATCAAACCCACAACACTTGCAAAAGCTGCTGCACAAGCTAATGCTGCTGAATTGAAGACCAAAAATAAGAAGTGAAACTCATACGTATCATACAAATAGTTTCGGGGCTGCTTTTTAGTTAGCAAACCAAAAAATTGCTTTTGGGACTGCAGTTTTCCCAAGGTTGTGCTGTTCTTTAGAATTCAACAAGTGAATTATTTGTATGATGTGTTCTTTTTTTTTAATAATGTTTGTATTTGTATGTTTGTTTCATTATCCATTTCACGAATAAGTTTTGGTAAAATATAGTTTAATGTATATTTGGTTGGTTGTCCAGAGAACATTTATTCCTTTTTTTTAAGTCTTCTTTTCTAGTAAGATTATATTTAAAATTTGTCAGAAAGATATAATTTACTGTAAAATAAAATATTAGCATTGATTGAGAAAATAACAAATTAATTAAACAAAAATTATTGCATAGTGTAATTACTATTTTAGAATAATCTGTCTAGATTATATAATTCTTAGAATTGAATTTTATGTTAAAAATAAATATTATTGATTATCTTAGGTTAATGCAATTTTTTGAAAATTTTACAAACTTTTTAGAAATAGCTGCTCTATTTGAAATAAAAACATATCAACTAGGGAAACTTACTTCATTATTGTCAATTAATCAGTTTGCATCATAATACTCTTCAAGAATTATAGAGTATCCAACAAACTCAAGTTTCAAATTCATTGTACCTTTTAGATATCTACGTAAACGATTAATAAGATTTCAATATTCACTATTAGAAATGTGAGTATATCTATTTAACCTACTCACAATATAGATAATATTAAACTGAGTGCAATTTATTAGGAATCCTAGGCTTTCAATTATCTTTGTTTACTAGGATTGTGAGACATTGTTCCATTTATTCTTTTTAGTGAAATGTTAAGATCATAAAGGATACTTACATGGATTATATCAAAACTGTTAATTTTTTTTTGGTTTGATGAGAATTCTCTACCTGACTTAATCATTTATACCAAAAAATTATACTAATTTTTCTCAAATAAGTTATGTTAAACCTAATGGACAAAAATATTTAGTCTCTTTAATGACTTTTTATGTGTGTAAAAAATCAATGAGTCATCTACATATAGATTCATGATAATATAATTAGAACTATAAAATCATAACTGAGATTAATTTTATAAGATTTCTCATACCACTGTTTTGGTATTTGTTTGATATCATATAATTTTTTTTGAGTCTATAAATTTTATTTTTCATCCTAGGTGTCAATCGAAGATTGTTTCATGTAATTTTTTTTATTGAAATCACAATTAAAAAGAATTGTCTTCACATCAATATGATACGCTAACAAACTGTGAAATGAAGTTAAAGAAATAAAATACAAATGATAGAGATTTTAGTAACATGAGAATATATATATAAATGTTGATCCCAAACTTTTGAGTAAAGCCTTTCACAAGTAGTTTTGTTTTATACCTTTGAATAATTTTATCTAGTCTTAATTTTTTTTAAAGATCTATTCATTATTAATATGTTTACAACCTTTAGACAAGTCTACTAACTATCAAGTATGATTGGACAAAATAAACTCTATCTCATCTTTAATAGCATCTCCAAAAGAACGAGCTTCAATTGAACAAATAGCTTCATATTTTTTGGATCTTTATTTATTAAGTAATCATTAACTATAAAATCATTAATAAAGTCTAAATCACCAATGTCAATTATGAAAGAAATAAGAAAATTAAGCCAAAACTAGTTGCTATCGTTTATCTTTTATTCCTTTTAAGTTCATCATATTTATCTTCTCTAGAAGTTTTCCTAGAAAAAAAAACATGTTTATCTAATTTCATGTTATGATTACTATTGAGAGAATGTTTTTAAACATAAAATATCTCTATGTTCACATATCAAATAATCATGCGATAACATAAATCTGTTACTATCTCTATTTAAACCATAACCAATTTTAATAATTTTAGATCTAATATTTTTTTTTAAAAAGTAGACAACCCAATTTTTTAAGCACCCCACACTTTGAGATAATCAAAATTAGATGCATGATCTTTTCACAGTTCATATGCAGTACAATTTATTCCCTTCTACCCATTATTTGTTTCTTATATTGATTATGCACATAGTTTTAGGAGATATATTTGACAAAGGAAAATGGCAAAATTATCCCTAAAAGTGATTGATAGATTTCTTTTAATAGGTGTAAAAGAGTGGGACATACAACGATAAAAAACGAAATATAAGTGTTGTTTGTAGACTTTTCTAATAGGACATTTTGAATGTAACACTTTTAAAAAAATCGAAAAAACACATTTAGTAGGACAAAGGAAGTAACATTTTATGAGAGAATCTATTAAAGATATAATTAGTAGAAAGTACGAACTTCCTTCACATATTATAAAATAAATCATAATTAAGAAAAGAGGCATAACATAGTTCCACATATTAATAAATAATTTAGGCATTTTTATTTTGTTGAGAATCTTCCTTTATGAATTGAATATCAAAATTTTAAGGTGTTATAAATATATACTCTGATGATTGTATGTACTATTTATATGTTTGTTATGTTTGGATGTATGTTATGGATATTCTGAGTGATTCGATAAGCATGCTTTTTAATTAATTGTTTGTTATCTTATTTTTTTAATTGTAATATTATGCCACACTGAATTTTATAATTGACTCTTTCATTAATTTTTATTTTCTGAATGACTAAGGACATTAGACATCAAGCTTGGAAATATGGTTGCATTATTGGAATGTTATTTTGCCCTCTTTGGACCATTCAGCTAGCCGAAGCTTATTATGATGTACATTGTATAATAGAAATATTACCTTTCTCGTATTAACTCGAGTGTTGTTATTATCTGCAAGTTTAACTTGTAGAGGTGATATTGATGAATGCATATTTCTTAGGGTTTTTGAAATCTCATACATCTCATTTATGTCTTAAGTATTTTGAAATCACCGAGATTATATTTTGTTTCTTTCTCAATTTCTTTTTCTATTATTTTATCATATTGAATTAAAGAGTAAGTAGATAATAGAATCAAAATCCTCGAGCTACCTTGTGACGGGTAGGGAGGAAAAAGCTAGTATAGGTACACTCTTTTTATCTCTTTTTCACTCTTATTACAATGATAAAACTCACCCCTATTTATAGATATTAGTGGTATTGAATTGTTGACACATGTTAACATCTTAGTCATTTAACATTCAAATATCTAGATTCTTCTAATAGATAATTCTAGACATAATATTAAATAGAAAAATTCTACAACGCTCGTCGAGCGTGGATGAGCACCGTTAACGATGAACACTATTAAATTAATTTATAAAACTTTAAATTATAAAGTGTTGAGTTAATCGATCGATGAAATCGGCCAAGAGGGGGGTGAATTGGCAATAAAAATTTTGGTGGAAGCTTTTGCAGAAAATTGAACGTAATTGCACAACGATTTACAGTGGTTCGACTTTATCAACCAAAGTCTACGTCCACTACCTTAGCTATCCACACTAAGGATTTTCCAACAAATTCACTAATTTGTTATTTCTTTTGAGGCCAAAGAGATAACATTACAACTCCCTCAAGAATTATACCCAATTTCTTGAGAACACTCTTTCTCAAAGAGAAGATTACAAATTTTGCAAACTTACAAGAAAAACCTCACAAGGTAAGATGTTTGCACAATTCTAGATAAAGAAAGAACACTCAAGAATAAATATAATTGAGCACAATAAGTGTTCTTGAAAGCAAAATGAATATTGAATGAAAAATAGGCTTGAAATGCTCAAACTTGAGGTTTGATGCTTTCTCTTTGATTCTCTCTTGATTCTAGTTGCTTGATATTTCTTGTTATTGATCAATGGCTTCTAAGCTTGTTTAAATACACCTTGAATCACTTCTGAATGTTGGGGGATCATTAAGTTATTGGAGCCGTTTAAGTGTGAAAATAATTAATATTTCTGCTTGGAGCGTGGGGGGAATCGGTTCCCCCTCATAGGGAATCGGTTCCCTAAGTGTAAAATTCAAATATTTCGACCGTTGATTAGGGGGGAATCGGTTCCCTCCGAGCATACTGGAATTTCTTAGAGACAAACCATTCAGGGGAATCGGTACCCCCTTGGGGGGGGGGGAATCGGTTCCCTCTGGACATACTGGAATTTTTGGCTTTGAAATGGTTCGAAATACTTTGTAAAATTATTTTGAAATTATTTTAAGATTAAAACTTAATTTTACACTTGAGTAAGGATTAAAAATGACTTTTGAAAGATTTGGAGTAATATTTTGATATTCGAATAATTATATCGAATATACTTAGAAAATCTTTAGGAAAATCTTAAAATTCATTTATCTTAATTTGTTATATCGAAATATCAAAATGTATTCAACAATCTCCCCCTTTTTGATATAACAAAACATTGTGGTAATTTTAAGATTTTGAAATCAAGTTTTGAAATTACTCCCCCTTACTCTAACACTACTCCTCTTTAAAACGCTTTTAACATTTCTCCCCCTTTTTGTTAAATCAAAAAGACTTGTAAAAGATTTTAAACAAGGTTCTGAAATTATTTAGCCAATTGATTATATATATATATATATAACTTAAGCTGCTAAGATCACAATCAAGAGAAACGTTAGCCATTAGTTTCATAATCAATATTCATAAACAATGTGACATGGCAAAATTGGTCATATAGCTATTGATGTAAATGATGCAATAATGAATAAATTTAATCAAACCAAATACATAGAAATATAAGTTCAAACATCCAAAGTAAAAACAATCCAAAAACATTCAAAATGTTGAAACAATAAGCTTTAAGTTCAAAGTACTAAAGCATAACACAAAGTCAAGCATCTGTAGGAGGATCGCGAGGAGGAAAATGAGCTCACATAGCGGTCATCTCATGTGAGAGTGCATCAATGCGTTCATTCATAGAAGGGTTGTTTGTGCGTATCTCCCGGAGAATTTCCAATTGTTGAGCTCCCATTGTGGATAAATGAGATTCTATGGAAGTGAAGCGAGAATCCATGGAAGCATATCGGAAATCGAATGTCTCCATAGAGGATCGAAAGTATGGAGGCGTTTGATCCTCTGGCTATGCTTGTTCCTCTGCGCGTGATTGTTTCTCATGCTATTCTGGTTCATCGTCGAAGTCGTCAACTTTATGTGGTTGCTCACCGGTACGAACCCAAAGACCAGTTTCTTCATTGACCTTTCATCCCGATTTAGTTAAAGAGAATAGATTGATTTGGTTTTTGAGGGGAAAGGAAGCATCAAGACCAACTCTAAGCCCAACCTTCTTAAACAGATTACTAAGAATACAACCGTAAAATAAAGAAGAACACAATTTCTTATTGGGAACAAGATTTACGGTTTCGACAAGTTCAGTAAAAATAATATGTGGAAGGTTAATTTTGTGATTATTTTGGACACAATGAAGCCAAAATAGATCTAAGGCTCGAAGAGTAGAGTAACGGCCTCCGGATGGTCGAAACCACCAAGAGATCATGAGGTGAAGAAAACGGTCATGAAGGTCTAGAACACTTGCACTAACCCTTTGCTTATACTGAGATCCTACCGTAAGTTTTTAATTGTCTAACCCTTCATTATCTAATCCTAATGCTTTGGCAATGGATTCCGAGTCAAGATGAAAGAATCTTCCTAGAATATAGGATCGGATCCCTATGGTTAAGGTTTGCTCTCGGTTTTTAATGCAAACAACATTAGAGTAGAAGATACGAACAAGTTGATGGTAGATAATGGGTTCAAGCTCAAAGAGTTTGTCAAATTTCCACTCATAAAGAGTAGGAAGATGACGAAAATTAATGTCTAGCATGGCTTGAAGAGATGAGATACATTCTTCCCGGATTTTGTAGGACTCAAAGTATTGACAAAACCTATAGTAGAGATTTTGTTTATGACCGGGTTCATTGAAACAAGAATTGAGAATGTTCATGTTTGGATCATCGGGATTAGGAATAAGAATTTGTGGGATAGGTGGAGGATTTGGAGATGATATTTGAAGAGAATTTCGATTAAAAATGTTGTTTTGAGGCAAAGTGAAGATTTGAGAGATGGAGAGAGTGATAGGCGGTAAAGGAAGAAGAAGAGAGGGTTTGAGCAAAAGTAAGGGTTCTTCCCGATAAAACCAGAACCCTCAGGGGGTATCGACTCCCCTGTGGGGGGGAATCGGTTCCCCTTCAAAGGGGGAATCGGTTCCCCTTCAAGGGGGTATCGATTCCCTCTGCACTAAAATACTAAAATCTGATTTTTAAATACTCAAAATGCTAAATTAATTTTCTCTTGTGGTATTGGCAACTCATTTATTGAAAATTAATCATGTTCAATCAATCAAATTTATCATTAAAAATTATTTGAACATAAAGTTAATTTTCACTAAAAATCATAAACGCCCCCTAACTAAAAGCAATGAATGTAAAAAAAAAGACTATT
Organism: Hibiscus syriacus; assembly: GCF_006381635.1. Lineage (NCBI taxonomy): Eukaryota > Viridiplantae > Streptophyta > Magnoliopsida > Malvales > Malvaceae > Hibiscus > Hibiscus syriacus. Next base: position 342,887 of record NW_024063377.1, on the reverse strand, counting down.
ATATGCATTTTTCATTTATTCTTAAAAGTGCTAAAATTATTTTAAACACTAAGTGAAGATAGGTTGGTCAAACCTAATTCTCTCCTAAGTGTCCAAAATCTTTCCTTGTCTAAAGGTTTTGTAAAGATATCCGCTAATTGATGCAAAGTATCAACAAATTCTAGAACTACATCTTCCTTAGTGACATGGTCTCTAATGAAGTGATGTCTTATTTCAATGTGCTTAGTTCTAGAGGGTTGGATAGGATTTTTAGTGAGACAAATAGCACTAGTATTGTCACACTTGATAGGAATGGTACCTACTTCAATTCCATAATCAAAAAGTTGTTGTTTCATCCATAAAACTTATGCACACCAACTACCAGCTGAAATGTATTTGGCTTCAGTGGTAGATAATGCAACACAATTTTGTTTCTTTGAAAACCAAGAAATCATCATATTTCCAAGGAATTGGCAAGTACCGGAGGTGCTTTTCCTATCTAATTTGTATTCTCCATAATCCGCATTAGAAAAGGCATGCAAGCTAAAGCTAGAGTCTCTGGGATACCAAAGTCCTAAACTAGGAGTGTCCTTAAGGTATCTAAAGATTCTCTTAACAGCTAGTAAATGTGATTCATTAGGGCATGATTGAAATCTAGCACATAAGCAAACACTAAACATAATGTCCGGTCTACTTGCAGTTAGATAAAGTAAAGATCAAATCATTGACCTATATAATTTAACATCTACATATTTACCTCATTCATCTAAGTCAAGCTTTGTTGAAGAGCTCATTGGAGTGTCATGAGGCTTGCCATTTTCCAGTCCAAATTTCTTGAGCATATCTTTGACGTACTTAGCTTGATTGATGAAGATGCCATCTTTTATTTGTTTGATTTGGAGTCCCAAGAAAAATGAGAGCTCCCCCATCATGCTCATTTCGAATTCGCTTTGCATTAGCTTAGAAAATTCTTGGCAAATAACATCATTAGTAGAACAAAATATTATATCATCAACATGAATTTGAACTACTAATAAATCTTTACCTTTATGCTTTAAAAACAATGTAGTGTCAATCTTCCCTTTTGAAAAACCTTTTTCAATTAAAAAATTTGACAATCTTTCATACCAAGCTCTAGGAGCTTGTTTTAAACCATAAAGTGCTTTTGTCAATTTAAGAACATGATCCAGAAATTTTGAATCTTCAAAACCTGGAGGTTGTTCCACATACACTTCTTCTTTTATAAAACCATTTAAAAATGCACTTTTAACATCCATTTGATATAATTTAAATTCATGAAAACATGCAAATGCTAATAACATTCTAATTACTTCCATCCTAGCTACGAGAGCGTATGTTTCATCATATTCTATGCCCTCTTCTTGAGTATACCCTTGAGCAACAAGTCTAGCCTTGTTTCTCACTATATTACCACTCTCATCAAGCTTATTCCTAAATACCCATCTAGTACCTATAGTAGATTTATTACTAGGCCTTTCAACTAATGTCCATACTTTACTTCTCTCAAATTGATTTAACTCTCCTTGCATAGCCATAATCCAATGTTCATCATTTAATGTTTCTTTATTATTCTTAGGCTCTATGCATGAGATAAATGCAACATAATTACAAATATTTCTAAGAGAAGATCGAGTAGTTACCCCTTTGGATGGATCACCTATAATCTCACCATCCTTGACATAGTTGTACTCTCTTGGATAAGATACTTTCCTTTCTTCAATGGTTGGATTCTCAAGAGGATCATGAGTTTCCTCATATTTCGTTTCTTCCTTTGATGATGATTCTCCAACGTCATGTCTAACGTCATTTGCTTATACAATACCTACATCATCATTAACACAAGAATCCTTCCTCGGAAGGAGATTATCATCGAAAACAACATGTTTAGACTCTTCTACAACTAAAATTATTTTATTAAATACTCGATAAGCTTTAGAATTTAAGGAATAACCCAGAAAAATTCCTTCATCACTTTTAGCATCAAATTTGCCAAGGTTTTCTTTATCGTTGTTTAAAACAAAACATTTACATCCAAAAGGGTGAAAATAGCTAATGTTAGGCTTTTTATTTTTGAAAATTTCATATGGAGTTTTATTTAAAATTGGCCTAATCATTACTCGATTTACAATATAACAAGCGGTATTTGTGGCTTCCGCCCAAAAATATTTTGGTAAATTATTTTCACAAAGCATGGTTCTAGCCATTTCTTCTAAAGTTCGATTTTTCCTCTCAACAACTCCATTTTGTTGAGGGGTTCTAGGTGCTGAAAAATTATGGCTAATACCATTAGAATTACAAAACTCATTAAATCCAAGATTTTCAAATTCAGTGCCATTATCACTTCTGACACTAGTGATAGAGTAACCTTTTTCGTTTTGGATTACTTTTGAAAATGTGATGAAATTTTCCAATGCTTTATCTTTAGTACTTAAGAATAGAACCCAATTATATCTAGAATAGTCATCTACCAAGATAAATGCATATTGTTTTCCACCCAAGCTAGTAGTCCTAGTTGGCCCAAAAAGATCTATATGGATCAATTGTAATACTCTACTAGTTGATACGTCATTAATGAATTTTAAAGAAATTCGCTTTTGTTTTCCTTTAGCACAAGCATCACATATTTTATCATTATCAAATTTAAGCTTAGGCAACCCTCTTACTAAGTCTCCTTGAATTAGCCGTTGCAAAACACTCATACTAGCATGTCCTAGTCTCCTATGCCATAACCAACTATCATGTTCATCTTTAGCAACTAGGCACAAATTAGTCATATCAATAGAATCTAAATACACCATGTATATGTTTCCTATTCTATGACCAACAAGCATAATCCGATTAGATGCAATGTCAATGACTTTACAACCATTAATTTCAAACATGACATTGAATCCCTTATCGCATAATTGACTAATACTCAATAGATTATGCTTTAATCCATTCACATATAACACATTTTTAATTTGTATGGAAGAGGTATTACCTATAGTACCAATACCTTCAATGTGACCTTTTGAATTATCACCAAAAATCACTTCTCCTCCATTTTTGGCGCTAAGCTCTATGAACCGACTTTTGTCTCCGGTCATGTGTCTCGAGCATCCACTATCAAGGTAACATGAATTTGGATTTGTTTCCCGTGCCTTGTAGCAATGCTCCTTTTCCTACAAACATAGATTAATTTCTAATTTTTGGTACCCAAATTCTTTTGGGTCCATATTCATTAGTTTCTAAAATCCTTGTCCCCTTTGGTATCCATTTATGAAGGACATCTTTATCTTTAGTAGTAATGAATTCTTTAGGAACCTATATACTCCTAACAATTTTACCATTCAAGGTTCGTTGAGGACTTCTATGATTGTAGATTCTAAACCTTTTCTTAACAAAGTTGGATTTTGAATTCTCACCTTTTTCAAAACTTTTTGTTCCAAACCTTATTAAAAGAAGTTTTAAGATCATCAATCTTCTTTTGATGATCATCATGAACTTTTGAAAGTAAGTTATGCAAATCAATATTTTTCTTTTCAAAATCATTAATTTTGATTTGCAATTCTTTGATCTTACTTTTAAGGTCATTGTTGGTCTTGGATATAAGACTATTTTCATTTTTCAATTTTGAAATATCATTTTTGTATTTTGAAAATAGAGTCTTATAATCCGAAGCCAACCCATTATAATCCTCTAATAACTCATCATAAGATAATTCATCCAAATCGAATGAGTTAGAGGTTACCTTAGAATTTTCCCCGATAGCCATCAAGCACAAGTTTGCAACTTCTTGTTCCTCTTCACCGGAACCTTCTTCATCGCTCCATGTAGCTATATGAGCCTTGTGCTTCTTTTTGGATTGACACTTTTTCTTCAATTATGGGCAATCATATTTGACATGCCCCAATTTTTTGCATTCATAGCAAATGATCGGGTCTTTCTCATTCGATTCAGTTTTGAAGCCTTCATGACGTTTGAATTTTCTTCCTCGGTTGGGCATCATCAACTTTCTGAATCGTTTGGAAAATAATGTCATTTCCTCGTCATCATCATCGTCATTCGAATCACTCTCATCTTTTGTGGATTTGAGAGCAACTCCAATGTTTTTCTTCTTCTCCTTCTCCTTTGGTGTCTCGTCAATCTTATCGAGGTCCACTTCATATTCAAGCATCATTTCTTGAGTGAGAAGGGAACCGATTAGTTCTTCAAGAGTTAAGGACGTTAGGTCCTTAGACTCGATGATTGCCGTCTTCTTTGATTGCCACGATTTTGGAAGGGAGTAAACTAACTTCCTCACAAGCTTTTCATTTGAAATGATCTCTCCATATGATTTGAGACCATTGACAATCATTGAAAATCTATCCGTCATAGCTTTGATATCTTCATTTGGTTTCATCCTGAAATTTTCATAGCTATGCTTTAGAATACTAATTTTAGATTTCTTTACCTCATCGATACCTTCATGAGTGACTTGAAGTTTGTCCCATATTTCTTTGGCGGTTGTACAAGATGAAACTCTTCCGTATTCATCTGGTCCAAGGGCACAAAATATGATATGGATGGCTTTGGAGTTGAGCTAGAACATTCTTGTCTCTCCTTCACTCCACAATCTTGGATGAGTGAGAGACTTGATGTATCCTTCTTCTACGGCATTCCATGCTCCCATGTCACTTGCTTGAATGAAGTACATCATCCTATTTTTCCAATAGGCATAGTTAGCCCTATTGAAGAAAGGAGGCTTGTTGATGGGCATCAAATCGAGACCAAAGTCAAAGTTTGAAGTAGAGGCCATTATTGACTTTGATTATCGATGTAACTCTTCCCGAATTGACTCAAGAGGCGATTAAACCTTCAAATGAGTTAGGCTCTGATGCCAATTGTTGAGTTAATCGATCGATGAAATCGATCAAGAGGGGGGTGAATTGGTAATAAAAATTTTGGTGGAAGCTTTTGCAGAAAATTGAAAGTAATTGCACAACGATTTACAATGGTTCGACTTTATCAACCAAAGTCTACGTCCACTACCTTAGCTATCCACACTAAGGATTTTCCAACAAATTCACTAATTTGTTCTTTCTTTTGAGGCCAAAGAGATAACCTTACAACTCCCTCAATAATTATACCCCAATTCTTGAGAACACTCTTTCTCAAAGAGAAGATTACAAATTTTGCAAACTTACAAGAAAAACCTCACAAGGTAAGATGTTTGCACAATTCTAGAACAAAGAAAGAACACTCAAGAATAAATATAATTGAGCACAATAAGTGTTATTGAAAGCAAAATGAATATTGAATGAAAAATAGGCTTGAAATGCTCAAACTTGAGGTTTGATGCTTTCTCTTTGATTATCTCTTGATTCTAGTTGCTTGATGTTTCTTGTTTTTGATCAATGGCTTCTAAGCTTGTTTAAATACACCTTGAATCAGTTCTGAACGTTGGGGATCATTAATGAAGTTATTGGAGCCGCTAAAGTGTGAAAACAATTAATATTTCTGTTTGGAGCGTGGGGGGAATCGGTTCCCCCTCATAGGGAATCGGTTCCCTAAGTGTAAAATTAAAATATTTCGACCGTTGATTAGGGGGAATCGGTACCCCCTTGGGGGGGGGGAATCGGTTCCTTCTGGACATACTAGAATTTTTGGCTTTGAAATGGTTTGAAATACTTTGTAAAATTATTTTGAAATTATTTTAAGATTAAAACTTAATTTTACACTTGAGTAAGGATTAAAAATGACTTTTGAAAGATTTGGAGTAATATTTTGATATTCAAATAATTATATCGAATATACTTAGAAAATCTTTAGGAAAATCTTAAAATTCATTTATCTTAATTTGTTATATCGAAATGTCAAAATGTATTCAACATAAAGTACTAAACGTATAATTATAAATTAGTTAAAATATAAATTTAATTTAATTAAAATACAATATTTATAAAACATTAGTTTTTAGGGTAAATTATATCATTGATCACCAACTATTTACCCTTTTACTTTAACCACTGATTTTTTAATTTTATCAATCAGGTCACTAACTATTTAAATCTTATCAATCAAGCCACTTGTCGTTAAATATTAACAGAGGAGATGACGTGGTAGTTAATAAAATTTGTATAATTACACATTTAGTCATAATTACTTACACATTCTATTAATTTAGTCACAACTTTTAATTAATTCAATAAATTTAATCCTCAATCAAATGGTGACATGTGTCACTATGTGATTGGATTTTTTCTTAATATTTTTATTTAATTTAATAAATTTTCTATCTAATCAAACGGTGTCACGTGTCACCAATTGAATGGATAGAAAATAAATTGAATCAATAATCGCTGTTGGTGGAGTTTGAACCCAAGACGTGAGAAGAGGAAGAAAAACACCCAACCATTGGTCTGCACCATTCAAATAACAAAACTATCACGACATAATATATATAATTAATGGAAATAAAAAAAAGGAAATATGATCTAATAAGAACTCCAACATGGAATAATTGAATAATATGATAATATGATATATATATATACACAAATATTATAACTGATTAATATGTGAATTTATTTTGTTTATATTTTCAATCATTTTTATAAAAAATAAAAATAAAATAATTTTAATATATTATAATTGAAATATAACAAAGAGCTTCGTTGACTTAGAATTTCTTGACAATTGAGGGCTTATTGTAGTAAGCATTTTAGCTTATGCATTGACTTATTTATATCCTAGTTAGAGTAAGAATTTTATACTTTATTATTTATTTATTATATATTTGAAGAAAATTTCAGGGGAAACTTGATTTTATTGAATTAGTCTATTTTAATATAGAGTTGTTAAATAAGATTAGAATTCGATTGACATTATAATATTTTAAAATATAAGATATGATAAATTTCAGTTCAATAAAATTAGAATAATGAGACAATTTATTAATTTAAAATATATAAAATGATACATTTCAATTATAACATATTAAATTCACATTTATTTTATTTTTTGCATTAAATGTGATTTAACATATAAATAAAACATATTCATTTTATAATATTTGTTTATATATATTTTATATTTTCATACTATTCAATTATTCCATGCTTGGGTCTTTATAAGGTCATTTATTACCATTAACTATATTATAAATTATATAAATTATGTTTTCTATACTAGATATTTAGTGGTCCAGCTTAGTGGTTTGGGTGCTTAGTTTTTTGGCTTGCATCCCAGGTTTCAAACCCCACCAGCAGCAGTTATTTATTTAATTTATTTTTCATTCATTCAATTGGTGACATGTGGCACCATTTGATTGGATGTAAATTTTATTAAATAAAAATATTAAAATAACAACCAATCACATAGTGACACATGTCACCATCAGATTGAGGATTAAAATTATTGAATTAAATAAAAGTTATGACCAAATTAATATAATGTGTAAGTAATGAGAACTAAATGTGTAATTATATAAATTTTATTAACTACCACGTCATCTACTCCGTTAATATTTAATGGCAAGTGGCTTGATTGACAAGATTTAAATAGTTAGGTGACCCGATTGACAAAATTGAAAAATCGGTGGTTAAAATAAAAGGGGTAAATAGTTAGGTGGTCAATAGTATAGTTTACCCTAAGAACTAATGTTTTATAAATATTTTATTTTATTTTAATTAAATTACATTTATATTTTTAAATAATTAATAATTATCTGTTTTGTACTTTATAATTAACGTTTTATAAATTAATTTAATGATGCTCGTCGCGCGTGACGTCATCATCCTATTAAATAATATAAATATCTAGATTATTTTATGGATATTTCTAGAATCTACTCTTTCTATACTAATTTAGAATATTCCCAAGATATATATCCTAAATGATAATTATATATTTACTAGAAGATGTATTGGATTTCAACATAAATGTTCATTCAAACTTATCTCAAACTCTTTAATCTTTTAGTCCTTAAATTTAACATGATCATGCCAAAATGCATTAAATACCTCGTTTCATTCATATAAATAATTTTTGAATATGCAACCTTACCAATAGCTCTATAAATTTGGGTAGTAATTTTTACAGTTGCGTTAATAGAAAAGTCAGAGGATGGTACACTTGCTTTCAGCTTTTTTCTTGTGGACCTCATCGTTTTCCTCAATGTTTTTTTATAGATCCTCCCTAAGCTTACAAAGTTCATCATTTTATGTATTTTGGGAAACCTTAGCATCTATTTCAGCCTTCATACGTGCCACTCGCTCCTCTTTCAACTGTCGTTTGATCATGCGACTAACTTCTTCATCTTTAACTCAAACTATGGAAATACCTGTTGGAAAAAGAGTGAATTTCATTGATGAATTTAATAATTAAATTAAATTCATGTTCCTTTTGAATATTACAAATTAAAATATATTTTTAATTTGAATATTAGTAGGATAATTATTCTTTGAATATATCAAATTAAAAGGCATTTGTTACCTATTTAACTTTGAATATCAAAGATAATTATATCCTTTTAAATATTTCAAATTAAAACAATATCTATTTAAGTTTGAATAGTAAAAGGTTACTTTATATTTTGAATATTTTAAATTAAAAGATATTATTATATGTTTAAATATGAATATTAAAAGATATTATTATCTTTTGAATATTTATTTATTTTATTTTATTAAGAAATTTAATTTGATTTGTTTTATCTTTTCAAGTGTGATTATGGTCTCGGATTGTTATAATTCATACAATCCTAAGACAAGTAAACTCATTCTTTATCATTAATTTTTATAATGATATATGATTATTATTTATCATTATTTTATTATCTATTATTATCGGGTTTAACGCTTTGGTCTAACAATCTTAAGATAAATTTTAATCTTATTTTTTCAAGATGATATATATTTTTTTGAGTTTAATCCTTTTTGTGTACAAGGAAAGCACAAAAAATTTGATAAAGCAAATATTGAGCGAAAATCAAGAGGAATTTACGCAAACAATAAGTTTATTTCAATTCTAAATTATGAATTCTAAAATCTTTTATGTAAAGATTTTGCGTTTAATTTTTTTATACGGGACATGGTTCCACCAATTTCTGTGTAGGAATTCAAATAATTGGATTTCAAAATCTTTGCAAGATCTTTGTGGTTGCGCACTTTGTGGGGGCACCAATTGAATTTTGATAGTTCAAATTTTTTATTGATAATGATGAAGTCAATCAGGTAAGTGAAATTTTAATATTTCCCTTTACTCGGAGACGATTTAGAACTCTTTCTTCTACCTTTCCTTAATCTGAAACGGTTCAGATATCATGGTGAAAATGAGATAGCAAGTAAATATGTTTCGGGATTTATCCTTCCATTTTAAGAGGTTTGCAAAATTCTCAGAGTGGACAAATCTGTTTAACTGAAATTATTATGGAAATAACTTTGGTTATTGATTTTATTTCAGAATATTGAGTCTGTTCGATAACAAAATAAAAAATAAACAGGAATTAATTTATTTGTTTATTAGAATCTTTGATTTCATGTTGGAAATCAATTGAGATTTTAGTTCTGACGTTTAACATAATTATTTGATTACTATTTATAATAGAAATCATTCGAAAGTAACAAGTTTGTTACTCATTTAGTTTCTAACTAAATTTTGTTGGTAGAATAAACCATAATTTATTTTCGGTTTATTGTTGGAATTATTATTAATTCTAATTTCAAGATGTGATAACATAAGATGTTATTTCATTTGGTAAATTTGGCCAAATAACGGATAATCCTTCTATTATTAGAGAAGATGAGTAAACGTTGTTACCATATTCATTGATGTTAAAGCTTGGGAGTATTTTGACTTCCAATACTGAAAATACATCATGAATGTATTATCAAATACACAATATAAAATGTATAATAACCAAAATAAAAGAATTATGGATGATATTGGATCATAAATACGAAACGAATGATGTTGACAATAAGGAAATTTGAGTGATTAAGTTCTTAAAATTCATAATAATGGCATAAACGAGGGAGAATAAATATTTTATTATCTCCATTGACGATAGCAAAAGTATTGCTATGTGTATGTGCTAAAAGAGCAAAAGAGAAGTTATAGAGAAATTTATTTTCTATAAAAATGAAGTTGAAAACCAACTTAAAAGATTAAGATGGTGAGAAGTGATTGTGCACAACATGATATTATTCATGAAGTGACATCACTATAATCTCCCAAGATAAATGGAGTATGAAAGCGGAAGAATTGAACCTTAAAGCAAACAATGAACAAAATGCTAGAAAGTTCTGGTTGTCATAGAACATGTGGGGGGAAAGGATAAGTTGTTATGTTAACTAATTACCTTTTAAATAAGGTTCACACGAAAGAAAAATGATAAGAAATTATACAAGTTATGAAAAGATCCAAAACCTGTTTCATACAAACACTTGAAAATGTGAGGGTTTCTTGAGAAAGTAATGATTATATTATCAAAACAAATGAAAATAAATCCTAAATGATGGATTGTATTTTCTTTGACTAGCCTATTATCTTAAAAGGATAGATTGATGCTAGTTGGATATTTATATTTAAGATATCAATAGAACAAGTGAACATGTTTCACATCAGGAGGATAAGCCATGTCATGGAAATTCTGAAGAAAACGATTATAATCTCATCCATAATGGAGTTTGAGTTTGTAGCTCTAGATAAGTCTAGAGAATAAACGGAATGACTTTAGGATTTCTTGGAAGATATTATTGAATGGCTAAAACATGTGTCCACAATATGTATATACTATGACTAGCATAGATTTCAATAATTGTGAGTCGAGACATATTCGTCTTCAACACAATACCATAGACAATTAATCTTAACTAGGGTTATTTCTGTTGATTTTGTAAGATCAAAGGATAACATCGTGAATCCACTAACCAAAGGGTTAAATTGAGATCAAATTGAGAAAATATCGAAAGGAATGAGATTTAAGCTCTTAAAATTTAAAGGTTTTATGTGAAGGAAAACCCTACCTTGCTGAGGGTACCACGACCCCCACTAATCTTAAGGATATTCCACCTCTGCTTACGTCCATTCTTGGCGATGAGTCTGATAACTCTAGTCGTTCTTGTGCAATATGTTAATGTAAGGTATCCGAAGTTTGTGATAAATTTCATTACTTTTTTGTATCATTCTATTGCCTTTTGAGTACTTTATGAATAAAACACGAAATATGTTACCACAAATCTTCATTTTTTTTAAATATCTCAAAGTTTATTTTTATCTTCTTAGATATATGTGTAGAGCTGAAAAAAATTTGAATTGACTTGAAAAATCAAATTTTTTCGATTTGATCAACTTAAATTGACTTCGAGTTGTAATTTCATAAACTCGACTTGACTAAAAAAAGTTGAAGTTTAAATCGAGTATTAAAATACAACTTGAATAACTCAACATTTTTAGTAATTAATGGATTGATTTTCAAGTTTGAGTCGAGTCCTTTGACTCTGTATAATATATGTATATCACATATGAATAAATATGAAAAAAAATATATATGTATTGTATATGGTTATAAAAAGCCATTTAAATTGAAATCAAATAATATTATAAATATTTACAATTAAATTTAAATAGAAACTTGGAAATTCGACTGGACTCAAATTTTATAAACTCAACTTGACTCGAAAAAATTCAAATCAAATTCGAGTTATAAAATAAGACTCGTCAATTCGAATAACTCAAATTTTTTTGACTCAACTCGAGCGAACGCTCACCCCTATATATGGGTATTAGAAGTGGAAAAAAGGATGAGGTATTACCCATATTAAGGCTTGGGAAAAACAGTTATGTCACACATTTGTGTACATCCTGCATTCATGCCTAATTAGTGTAGATTGATATGAAATAACCTGAAGACATATTTTCTTTTTTGAATTACCTGAAGAGATCTTTGGTATTTTATGTAAGGGTATTAAATGTTCGATTTTATGAGAAAGTAGCCATAGAGACTGAGAGTGATGAAAGGCTGTTGGCCTGAGTTGGAGAACGACAGTTGTGGGTGTTTAGATTAAGGTTTAGGAAATAAGAAAGCGAAAAGAAAGAATAAAAATATTTGTTATTGTAACTATGACTTACTTGAATTACAAATCAAACTTGGGTGTTTTATAACCCAAATATAACAACCCAATAACAACTCAAAACTAGATTAACAAACTAACAACTAATTACAACTTATTTCTAACATTCTCCCTACTTTCTCAAACTTCTTGATTTTAAGATTTGGCTCGTTCATGAGAAAATTACAATTAATTTCTGACATTATGCACTTGGCTAGTTCACGGTCAAAACTAGCATCCAAACTGCTTGAAGTTGAAGTACTAAATGAAATGTGAGCTGGTACCCAAAAAGAAATATACTTTCTTTCTTTATTCTCTATTATGTCAACAAGAATCAAAAGTACTATGCCTCCTTTTGTTCAACTTGAATCGAAAGTACTATGCTTCTTTCCGTTCTACTTTAGAGGAGAATCAAAGTGCTATGCCTCCTTTCGTTCTACTTGAATCGAAAGTGCAATGCTTCTTTCCATTATACTTTAGAGGAGAATCGAAGTGTTGTGTCTCCTTTTGTTCTACTTGAATCGAAAGTGCGATGCTTTCTTCCGTCCTACTTTATACGAGAATCGAAAGTGCTATGCCTCTTTCGTTCAACTTGAATCGCAAGTGCGATGCTTCCTTTTGTTATTCTTATTCACCTTCATTTCTTTCTTCTTCATCCTTTTATACAAGGTTCCTTAACATCACTTGGCTGTGAAGTTTTCAATCCCATGACACTTTGAGATAGAAGCAACAAATCATGACGATGCACAATCCAAAATAATTAGCAATGCAACACCGTGCAACACATCCACAAACAACACGAACAAAATTCATTTCCAATGACAACAAGAAATTGAACTCCCGAAAAACTCTAAATGTAAACAAGCCATTCAAAAAAAACTCTTATCAAAATAGTGGTAACACCGATCCACCATATGCCCTATTTTGCCACACAACTAACATTGTACCTGGCTGTTTCCACGCCCCTGCCACCTTGAGGTTAGCTGCCATTTTGATGATAAGGACGTTGAAATTGCTCACCCCCTTTCTTTTAGAACTTTTTCGAGTTATCGAAAGATGACTGAGCCAAATTAGCACTCATTGGCATTCCAAAAATCTGATTTTAATTGTACATCTATTGATGTGCCTCAACATCGAGTAGAACTGAAACAATATCTTCCAAAGAGAAAGTTTCTCAAATCGTTGTTATAACAAGAACAAAAGGTTTATATTTTATGGGAAACCCCTTTAGAATAGAGGCTATGTGCTTGACATCTGAAACACGACTCCCACACGATGCAAAAAATCAAAAACTTCCTTCACTTGTGAAACATAAGACCTCATACTCAATTCACATTTTCGAACATATTGTAACTTGTAATGAAGATTCATCACTGTTGTTGTGGAGCGACTGCTAAAAAATTTATTCATCGTTCTCTACACATCGGATGAAGTTTCAGCCCCAACAAAATTTGTTAACAAATAAGGGCTTATGGTAGATAATAACCACGAAGATAAACACAAATTTTAGCAAATTCCAAACCCCAACCAAACAAACTAAGTGAAATTCCAGCAACAAACAAATGCAGGAAACCAAAACTCAAGAATGAGTCACAATCCCTAACCGATAACAGAAAAAAAATCAAGAATTCAAGTATGAAGTTACCAAATTGAATATGCAAATCTTTGACTCAAACAACATGCAACTGAGTCAGAAAGATGATCGATAACAAGACCATCAAAAGCTCTGAGATACGACCATTAAATGCGGTGAAAGTAGTTACTATGGCACCAGAACCGTTCAGCGAAGAATACTGTTGGGATTTTGTGAAAGCTCGAATCGACAACTGAAACGGTTTGCAAAGAGGGGTCAGAATGATTTTTGTGTTTAGGGAGTAAGGAGATTGAAAGATAGAAAATCGCACATCTATTTATAGTGGTTCGACTTCTCAACCAAGTCTACATCCACTACCTTAGTTCCTCACCAAGGATTTTCCAACAAACTCACTAATTTGTTCTTTCTTTTTACAGGACAAAGAGATAACCTTTACAAACTCCCTAGTTTTTCACGGGATAAACTAGAACATTTCCCCTTTACAAAAGGATAAAAAAAGTAAACAAATAAACCTCTCTAAGGTAGGTGTTTACAAGAATTAAGCTCACAAGAACAAAAATATTTTCAAGAAAAAGGAAAACAAGATTGGAAAACTCTTCTCTTGTGTTTGATTTCTTGGATAGGTGTTCTATATGTTTTTCAAGTGTCTTGAACATGTATTTATAATTTGGAATGAGTTTGAAGTCATATATAGCCGTTGGGGATGTTTTGGAGCAGTTGGGGATTCATTTTCTGCAAAATAAAACTGCCTAGAACAGGGAATATCGGTACACTATCAAGGTGTATCGGTACCCTTCATTAAATTCGAATTTTATGACCGTTAGGCTGAAATTACTGTAGCAGTGTATCGGTACACTGTAGAGGTATCGATAAACATTTTACATTCAATGTTTTTGAGTGTCTGTACTGTTTATTACTGTTCACACAGTATCGATACTATCCTTACAGTACAATACTATTCATAAAAACAATTTTGTGATCAATTCCAAATTAAATGGACTTTGAATTATTTTTGTAAACTTTGAAAACTTTGAATAAATTCAATTCAAGTCCAAAAACATTTTTCCATAAATTGTTATATCAAAACATAGTTCAACAATCTCCCCTTTTTTTGATATAACAAAACATTTGAAAAATTGTTTTTGGAAAAACTCCCCCTTAATAAAATGTTTAATGAAAAATATACCAATTGTTAACAAAATGATATCAATTGTTAAAAAGATACCAATTTTTGGAAAATATATGAAAATGTTAAGCTCCCCCTTTTTCATTAAGAAATTAAAATTTTCAAACCAAACTTCTCCCCCTTTTTGTTATATAAAAAATAATTCAATCTTTGAAGTTCAAAATAACTTTGGAGAGTAAGTAGTAAATTTGACATTTAAAAATCATTTGAAAAATCAAAGCTCCCCCTTAATAAATGCATTCCAAACAAAATTAAGCTTTAAAAAAACTTGACACTTAAACAAAATTGAATTTCAACAAAGAATAACAAACGTGTTAGTAGTACATGAAATTCAATGTATCCAAGTCTAAAATACTTTATGCAATATCAATTATTGAAATTAAGTGCATATGCATAAAGTCTTCCAAAAATGTTATGCATTTGAAAAATTTGATATCAATTGTTAGAGAGATATCTATTACATTTAAACTATATGCATAAACATTCAAATTTAGTTCAAAGATTTAAAATTTGTAAAATTGAAGTATTTGAAAAATTGATATGAATTGTGAGAGAGATATCATTTGCATTAAGACCAATTTTGACCAAAATTTTATTATGATGAACTAAAAATTCTGAAAAATCATTAAAACTTTAAAATGTTCATCATAAAACCTTTTTAAAATACATGAGATTAAAACAATAATGTATAATCATTTAAAACAAAAACTCATGCGTGATTAAAATCAAACGAGCAGCCAAATAACCAAAATTAAAAGCATTAAGCTTAGAGGTTACCCATTCCTTTTTCATATGTGGCTAGAGCATCTTGATTTCGTCATCTTCATCACCATTGCTCCCACACACCTACAAGAGACATTTAAGTAGATTTTGGTATCCAAATTGCTTTGGATCCTTGAACGTTAGTTTTAATGCCCCTTATTCATTTCGGAACCCATACTTGCCTAATTTTAAAATGTTTTCCTTTCTTCAAAGGATAAGTTTGTTCCTTATGACCATGAAAATGACAATGTGAGCATTTTGTCATTTCTAAACATAACAAGTTGTTTTTAGAAAGTAATTCTTTTTCTTTTGTTAAGCTATCAAGCTTAACTTCTAACTCAAAATTTTTTCTTTTTTAAATCATTTATTTTGATTTTCGAAAGTTCTAAATCATTTTTCAAAATTTCGTTTTGTTTTTCAAAATTAACTCTAGCTTTCAAAATCGATTTATTTTTAATTTTGAGTTTTGAAATTAATTTCGTATATTTGGAATATGGTCTAAAATCCCAAATACAAGCTATTATAAGCATCTTGTAACTCATCAAAAGTAAATGAATTAAATTCATTTGAGTTAGAAGATACCTTGAATTCTTCATGAGTGGCCATGAGGCATAGGTTGACTACTTCATCTTCATCATTGGAGTCATCTTCATCACTCCACGATGCCACATATGCCTTCTTCTTGGAAGATACCTTCTTTCTTAGAATGGGACACTCATACTTGACATGCCCCATTCTTTGACAATTAAAGCACACCGGTGGACTCTTTTTCTTGGTTGATTTATGATGTACTACCTTGGAATTCATGAATCTCTTTAACTCTTTTAAGAGCTTGACCATCTCATCTTCTTGTTCATCATCGTCTTCATCCACCTCATCACTTGAATCTTGATAGCTTTCATTGGTGGATTTAAAGGCAATGCCTACCTCATTCTTCTTCTTGTTTTTCTTCTTTTCACATTCTTTCTCTTCCTTCAACATCATCTCATGAGTGAGAAGGGAACCAATTAGCTCGTCGAGAGTGAGAGACTTTAAGTCTCTAGCTTTGATAATGGCGGTCTTCTTCGATTGCCACAAACTTGGAAGAGTGTAAATCATCTTCCTTACAAGCTTCTCATTAGGGATTACTTCTCCAAATCCACTGAGACCGTTGACAATCACGAAAAATCTATCCGTCATAGCTTTGATGTCTTCATCGGGTTTCATCTTAAAGTTCTCGTAGCTATGGTTGAGAAGACTTTTCTTTAATTTTCTCACTTCGTCGATTCCTTCATGAGTGACTTGGAGCTTATCCCAAATCTCTTTGGCACTAGAACAAGATGAGATTTTTTCATATTGATTTGGGCCTAAAGCACACAAGAGAATATGTATAGCCTTAGAATTAAGCTGGAACTTTTTCTTCTCTTCATTACTCCAATCGTCGTATTCACCGGGTGGAGTGAAATAACCATTCATGATTGATTTCCAAGCTCTTAGATCGTAGGCTCGAATAAAGTACATTATCTTATTCTTCCAATGTACATAATTTTCTCCATTGAAGAAGGGTGGCTTATTGACCGGTTGCGAATCCATAATAGGTGAATCTTCAATGTAATAGGCACCTGAGGTTGAAGCCATCTTTTTATCAGTTGCATCGGGGATCGGTAGAGCTTCTTCGAGGATTGTCTCAAGGTGGTTAAATCTTCTAACGAGTTAGGCTCTGATACCAATTATTAGGATTTTACGGAAGCTCGAATCGACAATCGAAATGGTTTGCAAAGAGGGGTCGGAACTGTAACACCCATAACCCGTATAATTATACCTATACAAATTATAGATGTTATCTGAATTTCTAAAAACCATTATACGATTCAAAAGCGATTTAAAATTTATTTTCTTAAAATAGTAAATAATATTATAAAAATACCATGTCATATAAATCATGTTTCGTTGTAACTAATTTAATTCAAAAGATTTATTTTATATGAATAGTGAATAGTGCCGTGAACAGTAACAGTGAATAGTGGGGGAATCGATTCCCTGTAGCAGGGGAATCGGTTCCCCTTTTAAAATCTGGAAATTTGCCAAAACGCGGTTACTGTAGCAATGAACAATAACTGCTACAGTAACTGCGAAAATACATATAAGTTTATAAAATTCCATTTTCTTGTTTCCAATTTTGTTCAGCAAAGCAAATAAAACATAATAATTACATAATAATTACATGCCACTAATTAAATCTACATTACATTTTAGGATGTCTTACTGATAAAGAAATATACTTCTTGATGTTTGATGTTGCCTTGAACTCTCTATTCTTCTACTGGCTTTTCACCTACGCGTGAAAATCATCACACGCTAAGTATATACTTAGTGAGGCAATTAAAACAATAAATAGTGCAATACAATTCATGCATAATTTCATTATAAAAACCAAATACCTTAAAATCGTATTATCAGCATACCCAATATTTTACCAAGATCAAAATACTGTAATTGAGTAAAAATTCCTTACCAATATACTTTCCATTATTTCCTTAAGCTCGTAAGCTAAATTTTATGCTCACCATTTATTAACCAATAATCTATAAAACCATAGACAATAGCCCAATATACAACCCTGAGGACCCTGGGTATTCGAGTAATATTTGCACCGTAGTGCTACACATAAGGTCGTGCCCACCATATACACCGAAGTGTATTACACATAAGGTCGTGCCCACCATATACACCGTAATGTATTATAAACCTGCAGCTGCTATACTCTATGGCATGCCAACTATACCCTGTCCCTCAATGACTTACTTGGGCATATAGTCTATTTTATTCGATCCATCATGGCAAAGTATATTATCATAATTTAATATTGGGCAGTTCATACCCGAAATAACATTCATGGTAAAATATCACATTTTCAAAAAATCAAAGCATTATAATTTCATACTATGACATATCAATGTCATATCAATTTATAAAAATATGATATAATATCATGCTGATAAAACAAGGTCGACTTATCGCAAGTCTTCCTGATGATGTATAAAACATCTGTATAATTTCATGCATGTATTGCACTCACCTTGACACTTTATAATTTTCCAAAATAAGCCTCACTATTGTCCATAATATCCCTTTTCTTTTATACTTGAATCGTTTTGAACACTGAGTAAATCATAATCTGTACAACATATAGATTCATACTTATATATGTTAGTATTGTACTAACATAAATGTATATCCAAAATATATTCCACAATCATGCTTCAAACTATTCACCACAAAATACTTTAATATTTATTAATTCTTTTTAATATTGGAACCAACTTTTCCAATTTACTCAAAATGGTCCTTCACCATTTTATCACCTAAATCATTAATTCCAAAAATTCCAGTATAGCACATCAATTATATAACACTTACACAACAATCCCTCAATTTTTCTGGAATTTACAAATTGATCTCCAACTTTTCAAAACTTACGAAATGATCCCCAATTTTTCTAAGGCTTGTATAATACTTCCTTCATCATTTCCAACTCATATATAATTTTTCCATAATTTTTCTCACTCAAACAAATCCATGATCAAAACTCATAGAACAAATTCTCAAAAGATCAAACATGTTCTAATCATCACACAAGCTTGAATATGAATCTACTACCTTACAAACATCAAAATCCATCATCAATTTCATGATCCCTTTTTATGAACACAAACCCTTAAATTTAGGATCTTTGAACACCAACAAGATTACCATGCCATATTGGTACCAAAAGATAGAGTTTTTCTCATACAACCATTTTCTATTTAAAACTTACACAAAATATTGAATCAAATTGCTTGAAAATGGAGTTGTAATTTTCTCTTACCTTTGGAGAAACCCACGGCTGATTTTGGGAGAAGAAGATGAACAATTGAAATGATATGTTGGGTGCATATCATAATATTTTACATTATAATTCCACTTAAATGAATATAATATTCACTTAATTGGGATAAGACCAATTTACCCTTAATGAATCTTCTTATTTACCATAAAACCATGACAACTCATCCTTATCATAATTTAAAGTCAAAGATGAATATTTTGACTTTAAATTTCCGAATTTTCCCATTAACTTTCAAAACTTGCATTTTAGTCACTAAATTCCACTGTTTCGATTAAATCTGAAAATTTCCATATTTTCAGACCAAATTTATCTGATCCAAAATATTAAAATAACATTCCCAACTATTTTATAACATCCTTCAAATTTTTGTAAGATTTCAATTAAATCTGAAACTACGGATTCCTTACCGGTTTTAACCATTTCTAATTTTTCTTTACCAAATTCCAACTTCAAAATATAATTCCATAAAACCCCACTCTCAATAGTAAACTATCTTTTTAGGAAATAAAATTCTTTTCAAGAACTTTACCACTTAATTTCATAAATTTTTTTCCAAGTTTTATACTTTAACTATCAAGCTTTCAAAAGTTATATTTTGGTCACTAACCAAAATTTGGGGTATTACAGGAACGGTTTTTGTGTTTAGGGAGTAAGGAGATTGAAATATAGAAAGTTGCACAGCTATTTATAGTTGTTCAACTTCTCAACCAAGTCTACATCCACTTCCTTAGCTCTTCACCAAAGATTTTCCAATAAATTCACTAATTTGTTCTTTCTTTTTATAGGAAAAAGAGATAACCTTTACAAACTCCCTAGTTTTTCACGGGATAAACTAGAACATTTCCCCTTTACAAAAAGATAAAAGAAGTAAACAAATAAACCTCTATAAGGTAGGTGTTTACAAGAATTAAGCTCACAAGAACAAAAATATTTACAGGAGAAAGGAAAATAAGATTGGAAAACTCTTTTCTTGTGTTTGATTGCTTGGATATGTGTTCTATATGTTCTTCAAGTGTCTTGAACATGTATTTATAAGTTGGAATGAGTTTGAAGTTGTATATAGCCATTGGGGATTCATTTTCTGCAAAATAAAACTGCCCAGAATAGGGTGTATCGATACACTATCAAGGTGTACTAGTACCTCTTCATTAAATTCAAATTTTATGACCGTTGGGCTGAAATTATTGTAGCAGTGTATCGGTACACTGTAGAGGTATCGATGCACATTTTACATTCGATGTTTTTGAGTTTCTATACTGTTCATTATTGTTCACAGAGTATCGATACTATTCATACAATACAATACTATTCATAAAAACATTTTTGTGATCAATTCCAAATTAAATGGACTTTTAATTATTTTTGTAAAATTTGAAAATTTTGAATAAATTCAATTCAAGTCCAAAAACATTTTTCCATGAATTGTTATATCAAAACATAGTTCAACAGATACTATATGAGAAAGCAATAATGGAGACTGAGAATGATGAAAGGCTGGTGACCTGAGTTGAAGAACGACGGTTGTGGGTGTTTAGATTTAGGTTCAGGAAATAAGAAAGTGAAAAGAAAGAATAAAAGTATTTTTTATTGTAACTATGACTTTCTTGAATTACAAGCCAAACTTGCGTATTTTATAGCCCAAATATAACAACCCAATAACAACTCAAAAATAGATTAACAAACTAACAACTAATTACAACTTATTTCTAACAAGTTTTAATCGAGTTAATCGATAGAATCAAAATTTAGTTCCGTTGACCGGTCGACTAATTTGATATTAATTCGATTAACGGTTTAGAAAATTTTTAAATTTCGGTTACCAATTAATTCAATTCGAAATATGTTCCTTAATCAAAATTATTTGATATTTAATATTTTGTATATACCACATATATATATATTTTAAGCTCAAACCCTTTAAATTAAAACACAATTATTTTATAATCACAGTAGAACTATTAAACATTCAATACTCAATTAAATTTTAATCTAAATAAATAATAAATATCTTTAATAAATTCAAATTAATCTAACTAAAACATTTACAAATGATATAAGTTAATTTGGTTAACTGATCAAATTAATCCAACTTTGTTCGATCTAGTTAATTTTTTTTAAAATTTTGATTCAATTAACAATTAAAGGGAAAAATCAATTAATAAATTTTGAATGATTCGATTTGATCGATTAACCGAACCAAGACTCCTACTTTCGGGCATAAAAATAACGTTTGTTTCACTCTTCAATCCTTTGCCTAGCTTGTTTAATGCTTTCATTAATTGATTTTAATATTCTGATTTAAATATATTTTAAGTCCATGTTAATTCTAAAAAGGAATATACGAATCCCTATGAAAAAAAAAAGCAATATCTTCATTTTGAAAGTGAATAAATAAGAATCTATGTAATGTTTATAGTTTTTTTCCTAATAACATATGTCCAATTGTGATTGGATAAATTTTAAAAAATTATATAAAATTTTCTATTAAACTCTTGCTGTAACACTCATTTCCCGTATACGTTTCCATACACGAGACACAGATGTCACAACACCTTTAAAGCATTTCCTACTTTAAAAACCGTAAAATTTTGTTTCTTTTCATAAAATATTTTAATTTAATAATAATAAAATATTCATTAAACTTACGTATGTAAACAAAAAGTAATGTTCAAACATTTCATCTTTTTACATCATTGTAATTCAAATACTTTTCAGAGCGTTATTCCTAGGTCTATTACATGCCAACTAAATACATAAAAAATAGACATGATTGTCATACAATTACTAATGAGGCGACCCTTGATTTGTGATGTCAGATGAACTCCTTACTCAGCTCATATTAAAACCTACGCGTGAAATTAACACACGTTAAGTAATCACTTATTAACAACGTTAAGTAATCACTTAGTGAGGCATAATAATCATAAATAATTCTAAACACGAGTATATTATAACAATTTGATTTTCACTTGACTATATTAATTCATTATAAATTCTATGGTTTGCACTCGTAGTGTCAATACAATAATTCACAAACTCATTATGAATTACGTGGGTTTGCACACTTAGTGTCAATACGGAAATTCATAAACTCATTATGAATTTCTTAAGTTGCACACACAGTGCCAATACGAAAATTCATAAACTTATAATGAATTTCTTAGGTTGCACACACAGTGCCAATACGGAAATTCATAAACTCATTATGAATTTCTTAAGTTGCACATACAATGCTGTAGACACCCATTTTTTTTATTTTTTTTGTCAAAGTTAAAAAATATTATTAAATTATTATTATTATTATTATTATTAGTATTATTAAGTGTATTTATATTTTTGTGCAGGCCAAATGTGGTCCAATTATAAGCAACCCAACAGACCCAGATCAATAACAGTACCAAGCCTCTCCACCGACGAGTCACTAAGGCTAGTCACCTCTGAGCAAGTTGAAACATCATCATCACCATGTCGGCCACTGAACAGCAAAAACAAACAAATAATATCAGCAAAGTCAAAAGCATATCACCTAAATCATACCTAACTTGTCAATATCCTACCATAAACGAAGAAAATGCAGATGCATCCATTAAGATTAGGTGGAGATATCAACCATAAAATAGGCAGAGGATTAGAAAAAAAAAGGGGGAGATATCAGAGAGCATTCGAATAAAAAAAAAAGATTGAAAGAGGGATTGGGGAAAATCCTGGCAAACGACACACTGTAAACTCTATATTCAAGCAATAACAAGGGTATCAATTATTTACTATTTTTCCTATTATTTTCATCATTTTTAATGCATTTTTCTTTTGATTTGTTCACTTTAAATCCTTGCATGTTCGATTAGGTTGAGTAAAATTTCTTTTCGATTCTCTTAGGGTATGGAAATATATATATATATTAAAAAAAAACCAACATAGATATACATTTTTATTGTTTTCGAATATAACTTAGTTGCCCACAAATAATAGAAAATAATATGAAAAATAATTAGAGAGGGGAGAGTACAAGGAAAAAAAAAAGAAAAAATCTGTGAGAAAATACTGAAAAAAATCCATTCGAAAAGCTTACCTTAAATCGAAAAGAAAAGAAAAACCCCGAAAGAGTAGGGAGTAGGGAGTGTCGTTTAACTCCTCAACGGATCCTATGACAAAGGCCATGGTGAATTCCATCTTGTGCCTTGTCTGCTAGAAAGAGAAAGAAAGGAAAAGTGATGAGCTAGAGTGTAAAACGGCAAGAGGGGAAGTAAAGAGGAAAAGGAATGTGGCCTAGGGATTTAGCAAATGGGAAAATACACAAGGATACTGTACTGTTTTGGATAGTAAGGTTCCATACACCTAGCTTATGGAATAACCACACGTTTAATCCCTGTTGATTTGTATCCATACCTTATAGTCATTAAAGGAAGTCTTATTTATCTTATTTTGAGTTTTAACATTTCAGTTTTATATATTATAGTCCTTAGATCAATATTTTTGTATTTCTAATTTTTTCTCCATGCTTTATCCGAATTCAATTTCAGTCCTAACTGGTAATGTAATTAGTTTCTGTTTGTTTATACATTTGATTTTTAATTTTCTGCATGTTTCTTTTTAGTCCTTATGCATTTGTATCCTTATTTTCAAGTCATAAATTAAAGTTATGTTTATTTTGTTTTAAGTATTTTATTTTTAATATTTATATTTTAGTCACACTATTATATGTTATATTATTATTTGACTTTAGTTATAATGTTCGTAATTATTGTATCTTAGTCATTGATTTATATTGTTATAATATTTTTGGTTATGTTCAATTTAACCACTAAATTTTTAAATATCCTATTTTAGTCATGTTATTATTAAAATATTATTTGTTTCAATTCGACCATATTATATTATACATATTTTTTTCCTTAATATAATCGGTATATTTTTCATCAATATTTAAATTTCATCTATGTTGTGCATATTTAATTTTTAAAACCTTGAGATGAGCACCTAGGCTATTTTTTTTAGTTTTAGTGGCACACATTTTTAAATACTTGATATCAAGAATCAATTATTTAATTTCACCACTATACGAGGTCCACCATTATTTTGAAAGCATTCATTCCATTTTGGATGTATTTGCTTGTTTGGTTTTGCTTGTTTAGATTCTTTGTTCATATACATATATATTTGTTTAATGTGTCTTAGGAAGAATAGCCATTATTTATTTGTTTAACATATAGCTTAGTTGGATATCTGTTAAACGTGTATATATATATATTTATTTATTTAATGTGTCTTGGAAACTGATTTTTTTGTTCATATATATATATATTTGTTTAACATGTCTTGGAAACTGATTCTTTGTTCATATACATATATATTTGTTTAATGTGTCTTAGGAAGAATAGCCATTATTTATTTGTTTAACATATAGCTTAGTTGGATATTTGTTAAACGTATATATATATTTTTATTTAATGTGTCTTGGAAACTGATTTTTTGTTCATATATATATATATATATTTATTTAATGTGTCTTGGAAACTGATTTTTTTTGTTCATATATATATATATATTTGTTTAACATGTCTTAGGAAGAATAGGCATATTTTATTTGTTTAACGTATAGCTTAGCTGGATATATATATATATATATATATATATATATATATTTTAAATTATTAGAGTATATATTTAATTAGCCCATGCATGATCAATTTTAATATATTTTTATTATATTAGATGTATACTTGTATTTACTTTTATATTCTTTATATCATTTATTTAATAAGTATAGTTATCATTTATTTAATAAGTATAATGTTCCATTACTTATTCATAATATGCGTACATATTTGTAAGATAGTTAATATAAATTCATATAGTAACTTACATATACTTGTGTATTCTACATCGAATTAAATCTTTATATTTTAATATTGAGTATTAGTTATGGTTCAAACGTTTAAAACTTATTTATAGTAATCATATATAAGATATAGTTTATATCTAAATAAATGTATATAATTTTTAGAATGTCATGGTAATTTTCATGAGTTAAATAATCATTTGTTTTATTTAATTAATTTTTTTATGATATCTTTATGTGCATAACTCGACATTATTACATGTTTTAGTCATTGTTTTTATTTCGTTTAATTGCAATTTAGACTTCAAGTTTTTGATTTGTTGCATTTTAGTTCTTATAAGTTTAACTACTTATTTTATTTTTTTCTTTAAGTTATTAATTTGAAGTAAATTAATTAAATTCCAATAAATGGATCATATTTTAACTTGATATTTGATTCAGAATTTCCACCATTTACGACAACGTGTAAGCGACACAGTACCAATTTTGGGCGCTGTGGGGGTGCTAATCCTTCCCCACACGTAACCGACTCCCGAACCCATTTTAATCGAATCTTTGGAAAACGCATACCAACTTTTGTCTTAAAAAAATGATTTTTCTTAAAATTATTTTTAAAAGACGTTTTTAGGTATTCGACCTACCTAACCCAAAGGTTGATGGCGACTCTTTTCAATTTAATTCAAATTAATCCAAAATCACCCCATTTTCCAAAATTAAAAGTCATAACTGTTTTTAAAACAATTTAAAAGATTGTCCCGCCGGAAAACGGTTACGACAGCTTGGCGACTCTGCTGGGGACCTTTTTTAGAGAGTCAGTCTGTAAGTCGCTTACACATTGTTGTTTGGTAGAAATTATGAGTTCGAGTCTTTAGTTAACTTATGATCCTTTTAATTGCTTCATTTTATTATTGTCTTACTAACATTTTTATCTTTGTTTTCAGATTTGTCCGAAGTTTTGTCGAATGGTGTCATTTTCCTTTTGAGTCAAAGGGTTGAATGTTCCTCCTCACACACGTCACGAGCATTTGCATAACATAAGCTCTATACCCGAGCTCCGAACCTTTCTAAGTGGGGGCGAAAGCGACGCCTTCGTGAGAATTTATTCTCCGTGTAGGCCTAGCAAGTAACCTTCGGGATTCATATACCTTATGTTTTCGTGAGAATTTATTCTCCGCATAGACATAAGGGAATGTATCCTCTCGAATTGAACTCGATCCGTTTAAGTCTATAATGGGTGAGGATTGAGGGTTTGGCAGCCCAAGGGGGCACTAACATCAAGGACAATTCGAGTACCTTTTTCTGTTAGAAACGCAACCACGCATATAGTGAACCGTAGAACGATCACCTGAGGTATAGATATATTGAACCTATGTCTGTCAGTAGGTACCCAAAATAGGTGTACACAAAGGAGGAACGTTTCTGAACTTTTTCTTTTTTGCTTTAAATATTGTTTAATAACAGCATGCGAACTAGATACCATGTGGTTAGGATTAATTTCTTGAAAAATCATTGTGGGTATATAACATGTTTGGGTAGATATCATGACGGGGTAGGTGTTATATTCATCTTTAAATGACATTTTTATTTGTATTCAATTTTCTTACTTGTACTAATTCATTTTCATTTTTTTGTGTTTTTTTTGTTATCTGCATTGCATCATTCAAGATTAAGGGTGTTGATCTTTAGTTAATCGTCAAATTGGAAAGCTTTCAATAATGGACGAAAAGTATTTAAATCAAGTAGTTCAAAACTCTGAGGTACGACAGTGGGCTGAAGCATTGCAAAGATTGGAAGGGGACAGTTTGCTAGATGATCACATGTCAGATTTAGCGGGTTATGCTTCCGTTTCTCTTAAAAGAAATGACATCCAGGACTTACGAGACATTTGGAAAAAATGGGAGTCGAGTAAGAAGCGGCAGTTTTACCAGTGTTATGGGGATATTTCCTATCTGTTATATATTGATATAGATGATGAGTTGATCCGAGCCTTGATTCAATTTTGGAATCCAGGGTACAACTGTTTCACTTTTAATAAAGAAGACATGGTTCCTACCATCGAAGAATATATTGCCTTGTTGCGCATAGAGGATGCTCAAGAGAATCGGATTTATTCCAAGTCCATCAAAACTCAACCCTTCAGAATCAAATTAGCCAAAATCGCAGGAGTACGTGAGGAATGGGTGGTTGCTCGTACCAAACAAAAAGGTGAAAGTGAAGGCATTTCTTGGATTGCTATTAAAGGAATCATTCAAAGTCATCCTGACGAGAAGGTGCGATTTGACCTCTTTGCACTGGGTATTTATGGCTTAGTCATTTTCCCGAAGGCTTTGGGATTTATTGAGGCTGCAGTTGTGGATTTATTCGAGCAATTACAAAAAAGGGTCAACCCTGCTCCTGTAGTTTTAGCAGAGACTTTTCGATCCTTGAATGCTTGTCGAAGGCTTGGAGGTGGTCGATTTTCAGGATGCGCGCAATTACTATATGTCTGGATTCGTAGCCACTTCTGGAAAATTGAAAAAATTTCATATCATCGGTTTAGTACAAGTTACTCGCCTTTGAGAGAATTTCTAGAGAAAGATTGGCCAAAAGGAGTCACTAAAGACATGTGGATAGATGCCCTTAAGAATATGCAAGACAAGGATATCGTTTGGCGTGCCCCTTGGCAAATACAAAGTGAGTTCCTCTATAAGTGCGGTGACTATAATTGGGTGATGTTGCTCGGTTTATGGGGAGCAATTGGGTACGCACCACTTTTGGTTATGAGGCAATATGGTGGCCATCAATTTATCCCAGTCACTGCTGGATTGCACTCATATGAGTTTGTATTCTACGGGAACAATTACAAGAAAAACATCTCGAATGCAGTTAGAGGATGGAAGAAGACTTTCTGTACTAGAGCCGATGTAGCCAAGGTAATGTTGACGCCAAATTATGAGGAATGGAGGTCTATAAGAAAGAATGAAAATATTCCTCTACCTGACCAAAGTAAGGATATAACTATGGAGGAACGAATTCATATAGTCCCATCGGAGATAGAGATCTTAAGAGCAGAATTCGAAGCTGAGAAAGAAGGTTGGTCGAAAAAACTAGAAGAGATTCGACAAGACAAATTCATGTTGAGTATTGATGTTGACTTTCATGCCGCACAATTTGCAATGCTAAGAAAGAGAAAAGAAAAAGTAGATTCGGAGTTGAAAAATCTGAAGAAGGGTTACTACAAGCTGCAAAAATCTAGGATAACAATTGGGTCAAGTAGAGCATCAGCCCAGTTAACCAAAAAGTTAAACGCAGAGAAACATCGAAATAGAGATCTGAAGGAAAAAAACGATCGTCTACTCAAGAGCTTGGAGAAAGGGAAAGAAAAAATAGAAGAGCTTGACCTTGATAAGAGGGAGCGGATCATAAGATACAAGGCCGAGAGTCGTAAAGCTATGGAAGAACTAAAAAGGGAGAAAGATCGAGTCAAAGAGCTAGAAGCTGAGAAGACCATCACGATCAGGGGATTTGAAACTGAAATAAATAATATGCTTGTCGAACTTGATATTAGAGGACAAAAAATCGAAGAATTTGATATTAAAAGAAATAGGTGGGAATTAGAAAAGAAACACTTCAATACTAGGCTCGAAGCAAGACAAGAGACAATCAACAGCTGGATGAAAAGGTGTGGAGATAAAAATGTACAAATACAGAATCTTAATCGAAGGATGCAGGAAACAAAAACGAGACTTGAAGAGGATCTGGCTCAATGTCGGACTAAAATCACAGAATTCAGTGATTATATCCTGCAACTCGAAGAATCCTTGTTTCGAGGAAGGATTATCATAGGACCAAGTAACATTCAGGAAAGTTATGAAGAGAATGCCTTACTGCGAAATCAAATTCAAAGCCTGGAAAGCACACTGCAGAGTTGTCAAGTACGAATCACTGAGCTAGAAGGAAATCTCCAAGGAACTATTGAACAGTGGCAAACATCGAATGATTTCTATGAAGAACAGAGTGCAGATAGAAGCAACATGGTAGCCGAGGCTATAATACAGATGAGTGAAGTTGCCAGATACATTGGGGAATTAGCTGTCGAAGCAAAGGTCATCGAGCATCACATCAATCCGGTTTCTGAGTTTGGGAAGAAGATGTCTTGGTTGATTAAAGAAGTTGTCGAACTTAATCGGATGGCTAGGCCGTATCTGTAGAAGTGAATTATTGTGTAATAAAAACTTTGTGTTCCAATGGAAGTTGTTCTATGATAATTAACTTTTTGAGATCAATACCTTTTACATACATTCATTCTGCATTGCATTTATTTTAAATATTTTGCATTAATACATGCATTCATTCATTAAAACACTCAAACTAATGTAAAATATAATTTTCAATCATTGTAGTTATTCTGGCACTCAAATCACACCCGTACGGTACTCGGAATACAACTAAGAAAATGGAAGCTAGAATGATTCAACTTGAGCAAGAACAAAAACAAGCTCAAGAAGAAATGAGAGAGAGATTAAATAAGATGGAAGCAGAGATAACAAATTCGCAAACTGGTCTACTACAAAGGATGGAAGAAATGTTTAAGAAACATGCTATAGGTAGAAGGATCACGGATGGCCAAATAACGTCATCCGAGCAAGATTTATCATATCCTCCAGGGTTTGAACCAGGGGCATCACATCCTGCGGGGTTTACTTCTGATCCCCAGCACCTACCAAGGTTTACACCAGAATCTGGTCCTCCTCCTGGTTTCACACCTGTACACATCTCTGCTCACCCTTCGGTACCTCAAGAAGCACGACCTCATGTATATGTCAGCAATGAGAATCAGCAACACCACATGGGATCTGCATTCCCAAACAATTATCAGCCTGTTACTGAACACTTAACTCCAGATCTAAATGAGTTAGCTGAAAAGGAAAAAGCCAATGAACAAATAACTCAACAGTTGAAGAAATTGGAAGAAATGGTAAAATCAGTAGAAATGATTGAACCGTTCTATGGGTCTGACGCCAGAGAGCTGAGTTTGGTCCCAGACTTGATCATCCCTATAAAGTTCAAGGTTCCTAAATTCGAAAAATACAATGGATCCATTTGCCCTTCCTCTCATATTACTATGTTTTGCCGGAGGATGGCTGGCCATGTGAATGATGAAAAATTATTGATTCACTGTTTTCAAGACAGTTTAACAGGTTCTGCCGCCAAGTGGTATAACCAATTAACTAGAGCTCACATCAAATCATGGAAGGACTTGGCAAAAGCATTCCTAGAACAATATCACCATGTTACAGATATAGCTCCTGATCGGTGGACTCTTCAGAATATGGAAAAAAGAAGTAATGAGACTTTCCGACAATATGCCCAAAGGTGGCGTGATATTGCTGCCCAGGTCCAACCCCCTTTACTCGAAAAAGAAGCTACTGTAATTTTTGTCAACACTTTGAAAGCTCCATACTTGGGGCACTTGCTTGGAAATACCACCAAAAATTTTGCTGATTTGATCATCTCTGGTGAGCTCATCGAAAATGCTATAAAAAGTGGCAAGATTGAAGTAGCTGAAGGGTCTAGCTCCAAAAAACCCATATACCGGAAAAAGGAGAATGAAGTTGCAAGTGTATACCACAAGAATACTGCAAATAGTGTCACAATAACACAATCAAAGGCGGAGAAGAATGACATGAACACCGTCAGAAATGATTTCAAGGGACCTCGCAAGGAGAGAGAAAAAGTATCATTCACACCACTACCCGTACCCTATTCAGAGATATACGCTTCATTATTAAAAGCAGATGTGGTACGCCCCTACCGTTTGACTCCTCTTCAACCACCGTACCCTCATTGGTATGACGCAAATGCACATTGTGATTTCCACGATGGAATTACTGGCCATTCTATTGAGAATTGTTTTGCCTTCAAAAAGATAGTGCAAAATCTGATTAACACAGGAGGATTACAGTTTGACTCAACAGATGTAAAAAAACACCCACTACCGAATCATGGAGGCAAAGGGATAAATGCAATCCAGAAGGAGAATAGGAGGAAGGCAAAGAAAGACGTTCATGAAATTAAATCTCCCTTCAGTTGGGTATTCCAACAACTCTGTCAGGCTGGCATAATTCGACAAGATCTTAAGCCGAAGACCAATGAGTGTGGACACTATTGCAAATATCACCAAGAAGAAGGACATGAAATTCAGCTTTGCCCTGAATTCAGGGGGTTATTACAAAGATTGATGGATCATAAAGAGGTAGAGTTCTTTGAGGAAGATAAGGAAAGAAGAGAAGAAGATGTCTTCATGACAGAAAATTCTGAGCCCGTTCACAGAACAAGTAAGCCAGTGGTCATTACTGTGAAACCATCAGCAATGAATTCTGGGTCGTCAACACCAAAAGTTATAATCACAACTCCTTCACCATTCCCATTTAAAGACACCCGCAAGGTGCCTTGGAACTACACTGCCAATGTTTCATTAATAAGGGAATCTGGTTCGCTAGAGAAAATAAAGGTAGTTGAAGGTGAAGCACCAGGAGGCAACTTGATAACTGAAATAGTGAATGAAGTTGGTCACTTCACAAGAAGTGGGAGGTGCTATTCTCCCGAGGTATCGAAAGAAGTAGACAAAGTGAAAGCAAAAGGAAAAGTTGTAGTGGTACCGCAGAAGATATTCAACGATGAACTCCCACCAATGATCAATAAGCCGATAACAGAAACACAAGCTCAAGAATTCTTGAAGTTTCTAAAACATAGTGAGTATAGTGTAGTTGAGCAGCTACACAAGCAACAAGCACGGATTTCGATTCTGGATTTGTTAATAAATTCAGAGGTACATCGGAATGCTTTACTGAGAGTGCTAAATCAAACGTTTGTGCCTGAGGATATACCAGTGAACAAGTTGGATCGAATTGTAGGGCACATAGCTGCTGACAACTACATAACTTTCACTGATGATGAAATTCCTGATGGAGGAATGGGATCGGTAAAAGCCCTCAATATCACAACTCACTGTCATGGTCATGTCTTACCAGGTGTTTTGATTGACAATGGGTCTGCACTTACTGTTATGCCTATGGCCACATTACGAAGGTTACCGGTGGACAACTCACATATGAGGGCCTACCAAAACATTGTCAGAGCCTTTGATGGAACTCAGCGGGATGTGCTTGGAAAGATAGAGGTACCACTGTTGATTGGACCAACTATCTACAATATTGATTTTGTGGTGATGGACATCAACCCTTCATATAATTGCTTGCTTGGGAGGCCATGGATTCATTCTGCAGGGGCAGTCCCTTCATCCTTACACCAAAAATTGAAATTAGTGTCAGATGGTCAGTTGATTAGTATTGGGGCAGAGGAAGAAATTATTGCTTCTGTGACGACTGACGCCCCATATATTGAGACGGATGAGAATGCTCTAGAGTGTTCCTTCAGAGCCTTAGAATTTGTCAATGCTACTTTTGTTGCTGAAGGAAACAAGATTCCTCGCCCACGTTTATCTGATTGTACTAAGATGATTGTGCGAGAGACTCTAGGAAAAGGAGCCAAGATAGGAAGGGGTCTTGGTAGATGCCTGCAAGGGACTTTATATCCCAAATTTGTCATGATGAAGAGCGATCGCTTTGGGCTGGGATTTAAGCCTGATTTTCAGCAAAGAAAGAAAGAAATGAAAAAGAGAGGTGAAATAAGAAGAGCTAGACTAAAAGGAGAGGACATTCCATGGGAGCATATGTCTTTTCCTCCTCTAATGAGCTCTTTCAAGTTTGGAGGAGTGTTTGATATAGAGCAACAGTTAACCAGAGCAATTGACGAAGAAGAGCAGATGAAAGACAAAAACTTGTTCAATGAAGCTATGGAGGGTTTGGTCATTAACATGATAACTGGGGATGATAAAGCAGGAAGATATTTGGCTGGAATCCGTCCTTGCTTCCCAGGGGAAACACTGAAAAATTGGACTGCAGAGGATCTCCCTATAGTTTTTAAGATTAATTCAGAGTAATACCCAGTACTAATCCTTATACTTGTGCCCGCAAGTATTAAGGAATTTTCATAAGGGCAGCTATGTTAACTCTACTTGCTTTCAATAAAAGACAATCTTTTGTTTCTTAAATGACCATCATTATTTTATATTTTATATTTTCATTCTTTATTCTTTATTCTTTACATTCATTTCATAAATTTTGGTCTCCTTCCAAATATATATTCGATTCAATTTTTCCCTTTGCAGGTGTCACCATATCAATAGCATGAATGTTCATGAATTTAATACTGAGATAAAATTTGAGCAACCCATATGTCTGGAAGAAATCAATGAGTGTCAAGATGAGGTAGAATGTGATGTTCCTAACGAACTATTAAGACTGGTAGAAAATGAGGACAAACAGATTTTACCTCACCAGGAAGAAACTGAGGTTATAAACTTGGGAACTAATGATGATAAGAGAGAAGTAAAAATCGGCAGCACACTTTCTGCTGAGATAAGGCAAAACTTGATAGATCTTCTTCGAGAATTCAAGGACATCTTTGCATGGTCCTACCAAGATATGCCAGGGCTGAGTACAGATATAGTAGTGCACAAGCTTCCGATAAAGCCTGAGTGTAAGCCAGTTCAGCAAAAGCTCAGAAGAATGAAGCCAGAAATGTTGTTGAAAATTAAAGAGGAAGTGATGAAACAGATTGATGCAGGGTTTCTTCAAGCGGCAAAGTATCCAGAATGGGTTGCCAACATAGTCCCTGTGCCAAAGAAAAATGGTAAAGTTCGCATGTGTGTGGATTACAGAGATCTTAATAAAGCAAGCCCGAAGGATAATTTTCCATTGCCTCATATAGATACTTTAGTGGATAACACTGCTGGTCATTCGTGGTTTTCTTTTATGGATGGCTTCTCGGGGTATAACCAAATAAAAATGAACATTGAAGACATGGAAAAAACTACATTTGTGACTATGTGGGGCATATTTTGCTATAAAGTGATGCCATTTGGTTTGAAAAATGCTGGGGCAACTTACCAAAGAGCTATGGTGACTCTTTTCCATGACATGATGCACAAAGAAATTGAAGTGTATGTGGATGACATGATTGCCAAGTCCAGGACTGAAGGTGAACACATTCAAAACTTGAGAAAGCTTTTCCAAAGGTTGAGGAAATATCAATTGAAACTCAATCCAACTAAATGCACATTCGGGGTAACGTTAGGGAAACTCTTGGGTTTCGTGGTTAGTCAAAAAGGAATTGAGATTGATCCAGATAAAGTAAAGGCCATTCAAGATCTTCCACCGCCTCGTACACAGAAAGAAGTTCGAGGATTCTTAGGAAGGTTAAATTATATATCTCGATTCATTTCACAATTAACTGAAAAATGTGACCCAGTTTTCAAATTACTTCGAAAGAACAACCCTGAAGTTTGGAACAACGAGTGCCAAAAGGCTTTGGAGATAATCAAGGGATATTTGTCTAAAACTCCAATTCTGGTATCACCAGTCCCTGGTAAACCATTGATCCTTTATCTAACGGTCTTTGAAAATTCAATGGGATGTGTATTGGGGCAACATGACGAATCTGGAAAGAAAGAGAGAGCTATCTATTATCTAAGCAAAAAGTTCACTGATTGTGAGAGTCGATACACGCCAATTCAAAAGCTATGTTGTGCTTTGATATGGACTACTCGAAGGCTCAGGCAATACATGTTATACCATACTACTTGGTTGATATCTAAGCTTGACCCTTTGAAATTTTTAATGGAATCACCAGCTTTAGCTGGTAGATTGGCTAGATGGCAGATGTTGTTATCAGAATTTGACATTGTATATGTGAACCAAAAAGCAATCAAAGGGAGTGCCATAGCAGATTTCCTTGCAAGTCGTGCCTCAAATGATTATGAGTCCTTAAATTTTAATTTTCCAGACGAGGATCTGATGTGCATCACAACCAAGGAGGAAACAAATTCAGATGATAAATCTTGGAGGTTGTATTTTGATGGAGCATCTAATGCTTTAGGACAAGGAATTGGAGCAGTATTGATTTCCCCAGAAAATGTCTATTATCCTTTTACAAGCAGATTGGAGTTCTTTTGCACCAATAATATGGCAGAGTATGAGGCTTGTGTCATGGGGTTAAGAGCAGCTATAGAAAGAAAAATCAAAGTGCTCCAAGTATATGGAGACTCCTCACTAGTGGTGTATCAATTGCGAGGAGAATGGGAGACGAAGGATCTAAAGTTAGTGGAATACCGAAGATTGATCCTTGAATTGGTAAAAGAATTTGAAGATGTCACTTTCAATTATCTCCCTCGAGAAGATAATCAAATGGCTGATGCTTTGGCCACACTTGCTGCAATGTTCCAAGCAAATAGAAGAGTTGACATGATGCCAATTAATATGCAAATTTATAATACCCCAGCACACTGTTATGATATTGAAGAAGAGGTAGATGGTCGTCCATGGTATTATGATATTTTGCAATACATCAAGCATCAAACTTACCCACAATCTGCGTCTGAGATCGATAAAAAGACAATAAGGAGAATGGATGCCGGATATGTATTAGATGGGGAAGTTCTGTACAAAAAAGGTAGTGATCAAGTTTTGATGAGATGTATGGATGCCCGAGAAGCAAAAGGTATACTTGAAGAAGTGCATGAAGGGATATGTGGAACACATGCAAATGGGCTTTCTATGGCCAGGAAGATCATGAGATATGGATACTATTGGGCCACTATGCATTCAGACTGTGTTGATTATGCAAGAAAATGTCACAAATGTCAAATCTATGGGGATAAGATCCATACATCTCCGTCACCTTTGCAAGTGATGACCACACCATGACCGTTTTCTATGTGGGGCATGGATGTCATTGGGACAATTACACCAAAGGCTTCGAATGGACATCGTTTCATATTTGTGGCAATTGATTACTTTACTAAGTAGGTTGAGGCTGCCTCGTATGCAAATATCACGAGATCTACAGTTTGCAAATTCATAAAGAAAGAGATAATTTGTCGGTATGGATTGCCAGAAAGAATTGTCACAGATAATGCCACTAATTTGAATAACAAGATGATGGTAGAACTTTGTACTCAGTTCAAGATAAAACATTCTAATTCAGTGACCTATCGTCCAATGATGAATGGAGCAGTGGAAGCAGCAAATAAAAATATTAAAAGGATTATCACAAAGACCACTGATACTTACAGAGATTGGCATGATAAATTACCTTTTGCCTTGTATGCATATCGAACTACAGTGCGGACTTCGACAGGGGCAACACCTTTCTCTTTAGTATATGGGATGGAAGCAGTCTTGCCAGTGGAAGTAGAAATCCCATCACTTCGAATTTTGAAAGAGGTGAAATTGGATGAAGCTGAATGGGTTCAGGCTCGGTTTGACCAATTGAATCTCATTGAAGAAAAGAGATTAAAATCTATTTGCCATGGTCAGATGTATCAGAAACGGATGATGAGAGCTCATGATAAGAAAGTTCATCCAAGAGAATTTCGAGAGGGTGATCTAGTGCTAAAAAAGATCCTGCCAATTCATAAAGATTTCCGAGGGAAATGGATGCCTAATTGGGAAGGTCCATATGTTGTCAATAAGGCCTTCTCTGGGGGAGCGTTGATCTTGGCAGAGATGGATGGAGAAAAATTGAGAAATCCAGTAAACTCAGACTCTGTCAAGAAGTACTATGCTTGAAGAAAAAAAGGAACAAATAAAAAGATAAAAAATGAAAAAGAAAAAAAATGAAAAAAAAATGAAAAATGAAAAAAAGAAATGAAAAAATGAAAAGAGAAAAAGGAGGGTTTGAGATGAAAATCCGCAAAGGACATCTTGAAACCAAAGGAAGACTTTGAGTTGAAAACCTGAAAAGGCTGCTCAAAAGCATTTTGAGATTAGGCATCAGACAACTAAATCTTCTTGAGGGTCTGATATTTTGAGAGAAGCTTCACATCTATAGACATTTTGGCAATTCTCGAAGTCCTCCAGACAGAAGCTCAACTCAATAGTTATATCAAGTGGATTGATTCAGGAACATTCGTGCTAATGATCCATAAGGACATTTGACTTATGGTTTTAAATTTCCATTATTCATGTGATTGCCATAACTTTGTAAATTCAATTTATTGTCAGTAAATTTGAAGTTTGTTATTTCAAGTTCCAATTTTATTCATTCTTCTTATAAGTAGATTGACATGTCATTAAAAAATAAAAGATTTTTGGTATTACTCTGAATTAATACTTCCATATTAGATATTCTAACCCTAATGATTGAAAAGAGTAGGATATGACATGGCTAAAGAAAATGCATGTGAGTTGAGAAAAGAAAGCACATTGAAAACACTGATATTTTGATACGCTGACAAAGATGAGCATTTCAAAAGGAAACAGAAAAGGATTTGCATGGGAACGAGAGAAATGAGAATTTGCAGAAAATAGCCCAAGCAAAATGTGGAGTGCAAACGAAATGACCAATGACGCATTTAAAATGAAAATTTACAGGACCACAAAGTTCATAATATTAAAATGCCATCATGCATACATCAGTAGGCATCTATAAATAGGAACATGCTCATTCATTCATATTCATTGAAATGCTTTGACAGAAATTCAGAGAAAGTCAATAACAATTAAGATTCACCGCAGAAGGAGGTGAACCAACATTTCCAATGGAGAGTTCATAATGAGAAGAACTCATTCGACAGAGGGAGAAGAAGTTCATAATGAGAAGAGCTTGTTCGACTTATCACTCGATTTATGACATTTTGAATCAGTGACACCTCGCTTGAGGGATTGATATTTTCAGGAGAGTTCATAATGAGAAGAACTCATCCAACGAGGAAGAAGAAGTTCATAATGAGAAGAACTTGTTCAAATTCGCATCAACATTTTCAATGGAGAGTTCATAATGAAAAGAACTCATCCGATAGAGGGAGAAGAAGTTCATAATGAGAAGAGCTTTTTTGACCTATCACTTGATTCACGACATTTCGAATCAGTGACGCCTCGCTTGAGGGATCGACATTTCCAATGAAGAGTTCATAATGAGAAGAACTCATCATATAAAAGAGAAAGTTCATAATGAGAAGAACTTGTTCCTTTCAAATTCACCACAGATGGAGGTGAACCAACATTTCCAGAAGAGTTCATAATGAGAAGAACTCGTCCTAAAGGAGAAAGTTCATAATGAGAAAAACATGTTCTTTCTAAGTCCACCGCAAAAGGATTTGGATCAACATTTCCAAAAGAGTTCATAATGAGAAGAACTCATCCACGAGAAAAAAGAAGTTCATAATGAGAAGAACTTGTTCAATCTAACGACGAAGGAAGAATAGAAAAATGGTTGTCTGTTTCGTCTTTGCCCTATTCTTGTTAACACAAGAATGTGCAAAGAGGGGCAGCTGTAGACACCCATTTTTTTTATTTTTTTTGTCAAAGTTAAAAAATATTATTAAATTTTATTATTATTATTATTATTAGTATTATTAAGTGTATTTATATTT
Source organism: Hibiscus syriacus (assembly GCF_006381635.1). Taxonomy (NCBI): domain Eukaryota; kingdom Viridiplantae; phylum Streptophyta; class Magnoliopsida; order Malvales; family Malvaceae; genus Hibiscus; species Hibiscus syriacus. The sequence goes on along the minus strand of NW_024063377.1, from coordinate 304,084 downwards.
TTGTGCAGGCTAAATGTGGTCCAATTATAAGCAACCCAACAGACCCAGATCAATAACAGTACCAAGCCTCTCCACCGACGAGTCACTAAGGCTAGTCACCTCTGAGCAAGTTGAAACATCATCATCACCATGTCGGCCACTGAACAGCAAAAACAAACAAATAATATCAGCAAAGTCAAAAGCATATCACCTAAATCATACCTAACCTGTCAATATCCTACCATAAACGAAGAAAATGCAGATGCATCCATTAAGATTAGGTGGAGATATCAACCATAAAATAGGCAGAGGATTAGAAAAAAAAAAGGGGGAGATATCAGAGAGCATTCGAATAAAAAAAAAGATTGAAAGAGGGATTGGGGAAAATCCTGGCAAACGACACACTGTAAACTCTATATTCAAGCAATAACAAGGGTATCAATTATTTACTATTTTTCCTATTATTTTCATCATTTTTAATGCATTTTTCTTTTGATTTGTTCACTTTAAATCCTTGCATGTTCGATTAGGTTGAGTAAAATTTCTTTTCGATTCTCTTAGGGTATGGAAATATATATATATATTAAAAAAAAACCAACATAGATATACATTTTTATTGTTTTCGAATATAACTTAGTTGCCCACAAATAACAGAAAATAATATGAAAAATAATTAGAGAGGGGAGAGTACAAGGAAAAAAAAAAGAAAAAAACTGTGAGAAAATACTGAAAAAAATCCATTCGAAAAGCTTACCTTAAATCGAAAAGAAAAGAAAAACCCCGAAAGAGTAGGGAGTAGGGAGTGTCGTTTAACTCCTCAACGGATCCTATGACAAAGGCCATGGTGAATTCCATCTTGTGCCTTGTCTGCTAGAAAGAGAAAGAAAGGAAAAGTGATGAGCTAGAGTGTAAAACGGCAAGAGGGGAAGTAAAGAGGAAAAGGAATGTGGCCTAGGGATTTAGCAAATGGGAAAATACACAAGGATATTGTACTGTTTTGGATAGTAAGGTTCCATACACCTAGCTTATGGAATAACCACACGTTTAATCCCTGTTGATTTGTATCCATACCTTATAGTCATTAAAGGAAGTCTTATTTATCTTATTTTGAGTTTTAACATTTCAGTTTTATATTATAGTCCTTAGATCAATATTTTTGTATTTCTAATTTTTTCTCCATGCTTTATCCGAATTCAATTTCAGTCCTAACTGGTAATGTAATTAGTTTCTGTTTGTTTATACATTTGATTTTTAATTTTCTGCATGTTTCTTTTTAGTCCTTATGCATTTGTATCCTTATTTTCAAGTCATAAATTAAAGTTATGTTTATTTTGTTTTAAGTATTTTATTTTTAATATTTATATTTTAGTCACACTATTATATGTTATATTATTATTTGACTTTAGTTATAATGTTCGTAATTATTGTATCTTAGTCATTGATTTATATTGTTATAATATTTTTGGTTATGTTCAATTTAACCACTAAATTTTAAATATCCTATTTTAGTCATGTTATTATTAAAATATTATTTGTTTCAATTCGACCATATTATATTATACATATTTTTTCCTTAATATAATCGGTATATTTTCATCAATATTTAAATTTCATCTATGTTGTGCATATTTAATTTTTAAAACCTTGAGATGAGCACCTAGGCTATTTTTTTTAGTTTTAGTGGCACACATTTTTAAATACTTGATATCAAGAATCAATTATTTAATTTCACCACTATACAAGGTCCACCATTATTTTGAAAGCATTCATTCCATTTTGGATGTATTTGCTTGTTTGGTTTTGCTTGTTTAGATTCTTTGTTCATATACATATATATTTGTTTAATGTGTCTTAGGAAGAATAGCCATTATTTATTTGTTTAACATATAGCTTAGTTGGATATCTGTTAAACGTGTATATATATATATTTATTTATTTAATGTGTCTTGGAAACTGATTTTTTTGTTCATATATATATATATTTGTTTAACATGTCTTGGAAACTGATTCTTTGTTCATATACATATATATTTGTTTAATGTGTCTTAGGAAGAATAGCCATTATTTATTTGTTTAACATATAGCTTAGTTGGATATTTGTTAAACGTATATATATATTTTTATTTAATGTGTCTTGGAAACTGATTTTTTGTTCATATATATATATATATATATATATATATATATATATATATATATATATATATATATATATATATTTATTTAATGTGTCTTGGAAACTGATTTTTTTGTTCATATATATATATATATTTGTTTAACATGTCTTAGGAAGAATAGGCATATTTTATTTGTTTAACGTATAGCTTAGCTGGATATATATATATATTTTAAATTATTAGAGTATATATTTAATTAGCCCATGCATGATCAATTTTAATATATTTTTATTATATTAGATGTATACTTGTATTTACTTTTATATTCTTTATATCATTTATTTAATAAGTATAGTTATCATTTATTTAATAAGTATAATGTTCCATTACTTATTCATAATATGCGTACATATTTGTAAGATAGTTAATATAAATTCATATAGTAACTTACATATACTTGTGTATTCTACATCGAATTAAATCTTTATATTTTAATATTGAGTATTAGTTATGGTTCAAACGTTTAAAACTTATTTATAGTAATCATATATAAGATATAGTTTATATCTAAATAAATGTATATAATTTTTAGAATGTCATGGTAATTTTCATGAGTTAAATAATCATTTGATTTATTTAATTAATTTTTTTATGATATCTTTATGTGCATAACTCGACATTATTACATGTTTTAGTCATTGTTTTAATTTCGTTTAATTGCAATTTAGACTTCAAGTTTTTGATTTGTTGCATTTTAGTTCTTATAAGTTTAACTACTTATTTTATTTTTTTCTTTAAGTTATTAATTTGAAGTAAATTAATTAAATTCCAATAAATGGATCATATTTTAACTTGATATTTGATTCAGAATTTCCACCATTTACGACAACGTGTAAGCGACACAGTACCAATTTTGGGCGCTGTGGGGGTGCTAATCCTTCCCCACACGTAACCGACTCCCGAACCCATTTTAATCGAATCTTTGGAAAACGCATACCAACTTTTGTCTTAAAAAAATGATTTTTCTTAAAATTATTTTTAAAAGACGTTTTTAGGTATTCGACCTACCTAACCCAAAGGTTGATGGCGACTCTTTTCAATTTAATTCAAATTAATCCAAAATCACCCCATTTTCCAAAATTAAAAGTCATAACTGTTTTTAAAACAATTTAAAAGATTGTCCCGCCGGAAAACGGTTACGACAAATGCCAATACGGAAATTCATAAACTCATTATGAATTTCTTGGGTTGCACATACAGTGTCAATACGGAAATTCATAAACTCATTATGAATTTCTTAAGTTGCACATACAGTGCCAATACGGAAATTGCAATACATATATTAAGCAAAATGCCTCTATGACTATCATAACATATAAGTACAAAATAAATGCACTCACCTGGCCAACCTCGCTATCATATCAAAAATGTAAATCCGACTAATCGACGACTTTATCTTTACCTTTCGGTTTGCTTGACTCAGGAGCTTAATTATGATCTACACAAGCATCCATTAAAGACATATACCATACCAAATGTTAGTATATTCCCTAACATTTATACTTTAATAATACTCAAAAGTACTATTATTTAAATTTCTATAACAATTTCAATCTATCTTATAATTCCAGGCTCAATAGTATCGGTACCCCTACCATGGTATCGATACTTCTATACTATGGTACCGATACCCTTTTCAGTATCGATACCATTTCTACATTATGGAATTCATGGTATCAATTCCTTTTTCTTAGTATCAATACTCACATCAGCATCGATACTAATTGCATCAATATTGATATTGTTCATCTGATTTCCCCAAATTTAAACCTATAGTATCGATATTGTTCTTCCAGTACCGATACCCTTACCCAGATTTTCTATTTTCAGCCCAATTTTTCACAAATTTGGTCAAATTCCCTTATTTTTACCCCCAACAATATTATTAAACTCTTCTTTACTTATCCCAATTAACTTTCCTTCATTTAGCTTCTTATAACATCTAAAATCTCCAAAGAACATTTCAAACCAAGAATCATACCACTTTTATAACATGTTTTTAATCACATCCATGGCTTATAATCCCTTATTTACTTCTTTGACAAGTCAAATATACTAGTAAACATCAATAAAAACTCATATTCCAACATATCATTCAAAACCCCATTTTCTTCAATCTCAAATAATCTATCCATCTCTTAGTTTTAATCTCATTTAACAATTCCTTAAGCCTCTATAATACTCAATGTTTCAAAAACAAACCAAAAATGAAAGAAAAAGCTAGCTAAATGGAGCCTTACCTTTGACTATGGAGGAGAACACATACACGAGGAGGAAGAAGAAGAGATAACTTTGTTGGCTTTAACTTTCCCCTTTTCCCTTCTTAAATCCCTAATAAGGAAATGAATTAAAAAATCATTTCCCCTTAAAGGACCAAAGTACCCTCTTTATTCATCCATTGTTACTAATTGGTCTTAAGTACTATTCCAAATCATTTCTTATATTTTATCATTTATTCCAATAAATCCTCAAATTTTAAATCTTTTCAAAAAAGTCACTGACCTGATATTTGGGGTATTACACTTACTCTTTACTTCAGTCATTCCTATCCATGAATTACTTTTATTTTGTTATGATATACTTTAATATTTATTTAATTTAAATATAAAATTAGTTAAAAGCCAATTTATTCCTTTTTATGCTTTTGTTGTAACATTGCAATTATGTTGAATGTATATAATATTTGTATTTTGATATGTTAGATTGCATGACTAAATCTACTATGCAGTCCGTTTTTATTGTCTCTCATTTATATAGGTAAATTACAAATTTAACAACTAAACTTTACTATTTCTCCTATTTCACTCATTGAACTTTTAATTTTTTCAATTTAATCATTGAACTATATACATTAAATTTTTCAGTCACTCCATGATAACATGTATGATTTTATTATTATTTTATATGACATGTCATATTTTATTAATATTTTAATACTACATAGCATTATAATAAAAAGGGTAAATTACTAATGGATCAATAAACTTTACTCTCTCTCATATTTTTCTCAATGAACTTTAAAAGTTTTCAATTTCCTCACCAAACTTAATAAATTGGGTTTTTTGGTCACTGAACTTTACTCTCTCTCATATTTTGGTCACTCTGCCATTAAATAGTTAACGACATTAAAAATGACACCATTTAAAAAAATATTTTTTTTACCAAAACGGCGTTGTTTTACAACTTTATAATAGCCCATTTTAATGTCGTTAATTATAAACCCAAGTTAAATTTTTTGAAAATTTTAAGAATCTAAATTGTAATTTTAGTATTTTGCCTTAAAAAAATGGACAAAAATCTAGTCTAGTCTAGGTACACTATTTTCTTCTTTTTCATTCTTATTACAATGAGAAAACTCACCCCTATTTATAGATTTTAGTAGTTATTGGATTGTTGACACATGTTAATATTTTACCCATTTAACATTGCAAATACCCATATTCTTCTAGTAGATAATTTTAGACATAATATTAAATAATACAAATATCTAGATTATTTTATGGATATTTCTAGACATCCACTCTTTCTATATTAATCTAGAATACTCTCAAGATATATCTCCTAAATGGTAATTATATATTTACTAGTAGTTGTATTGGATTTCAACAACAATGTTTAATCAACCTTATCTTCAACTATTTAATCTTTTAGTCCCTAAATTTAACATGATCATGCCAAAATGCATTAAATACCTCATAAACTATCATATAACATGTTTAAAACAAAGAATAACATGTAAGACCCATTTCCCATATACATTTCTGTATACGAGTCCAGGATGTTGCAAAATATTTACAAATCAGTCCTTTTCGAAAACCAGTAAAATTTTGTTTCTTTCTAAAATCATTCATTTATTATCAAAGTTCACCAAATATTTGAATTCGTCAAATTAAAATCATTTTATTAAAATACTAGATAACAACTATCATTCATAAATAATAACAACAAGTACCATTCATTTAAAACCAGATTTAACATCTCTAGTTCTAAGCATAAAAAACCACGTAATATACATGCCAACTAGTATTATCAATATTCAAAAGATGTCATATTGGATATGGAGCATATCTGATTCTTCAAAAAGTTGATGTTGGTCTAGCTCCTTACTCCATATGCTTACTTTTTCCTACGCGTGAAAGTCATCACACACTATGTATACACTTAGTGAGACATTAAATACTATTAATAATAATATAAATAAAATAATAGTATTAATAAAATAGTAACAATAACAAATTATATTTATCAAAATATCAGATATGTATAAAGTATAAAAACATCATATAAAATTTTGTCTATGATTCAAAGAATTCATCAGGAAACGTTTTAAGCCAAATCAGAGATCATAATGAAAACTTTACTTTCAATTAAGATCATTCAATCTAATTCATTTTCATAACATTTCAAGAAAGCCTTTCACTTTATTCATTTCATAACCCAATGTAAACCAATGAGAATGCAAGGTATGTGATTCAAACGAGCATATACTGAAGAAGCACCACTGTTACATAAGTAACGTAAACATGCTAGGTACCATTGATAATAACACCAACGTCACATAGACATCAGACGTGCTAAGTATAATAAATAGTAGAACCACCGTCACACAGACGTACTAAATAATCATGCACTTGCTAATAGCACCACCGTCACATAAGTGACGTCAGACGTGCTAATTGCTCCACCTTTATGGCATGCCAATTATACCTATGACTCTCTATGCATTTACAATGGAAATTTTCATTAAAACCATACATCATTCCCTTATCAGAATCTTTTCAAATATCAACCAAAAATCAATTATCATATAATAGTACAATGGGTAGTTCATACCCGAAATCATTCATAAGAAATCATTTAAAATAACATAAAATATATAATAAAAAAATTTGAAACCAACTTTTTTCTAATCATTTGAGGTTGACTTATCGCAAGTCTTCCTCATGTCATACTTATATAGAATAAGTAAAATGAATTCACCTGATAATGCCTCACTAGAAATCCTATTATTGATGTTCCTTTATTCTTGAACTATTTCCTTTGATTTTGAATCGCTTTGAACTTGCTTTTTATCACGATCTACACAAGCATTAATTACTCATCATATACAATTTCAAAGCATAGATTAGTATCCTACTAACATAGGCACAACTTAGTAATAAAATTTATAAAAAAAATTCTATCGATACTTATTTGATTCTAAATCCATTTCAAAACGTCCAAACTAACTGAAATACTTAAAATATAACTTCAATCCTCCAAATACTCATATCAACTGATAATTCAACTAACCATTTCAAATTCCACCATTTAGCCATTAAAATGAATTCTTTGAAAATTCATCTAAAAATTCCAATTTATTCAAAATGGTCACTTTCCATTTAAATCTTTAAATCCAAGCATCCAACAATAAAATCAATCATTCTAATCACACATTTAAACATTACTCTTCAACTTTATGCTAATTTCCATTACAAACCCATACTTATTTCTTTTTAGAATTTGGTCCCTAAACCTTTATAAGCTTCCAAATTGCTCTAAACAACTTTCTAAAACTTACATATTCATCCATTCAACATGTCTAACCTCAAAATAATTTTTCCAAAATTTTTCCCTAATAAATTCATCATGGTCATATATGAAGGGTCACCTAAGGCTTGTTTTCCAACTTGATTCAAGCATGAATTCAACTTCCAAATATCATTTCCGATCATCTAAAATCAAGTCCGTATCAATTTCAATTCAAACAACTAATTTCCATAAAACTTTAAGTTGGCTGAAACTTACTACAAGCATTTCCAAGTAGTTTCAAGCATCATACAAGCATGGAAATGATTTTCCAACATCAACTACACCATAATCAAGCCTTAGTTAAACAAAACCTAACATCCCCTTCATCCATCCAGTTAAAGATTTCAATGTTCTAAGCACAAAAAACATGAACAAATGGTACCAAATGATAGAGAATTTAATGGAGATCAACTTTGTATTTCATGTTTTCATCCAAATTCCTAAGAAATTAGCTTGAAAATCAAAAAGAAAATATTCCCGTCGGAATAGTCTTTAAGCTTTTTGGGGCTATTTCGGGGAGCGATCCAACTTAATCTTGGAAAAGATTGGATTTTAAAATAAATGCATAAATAAACAAATTTGGAGTCGCCATTGACCTTTGAGTTAGGTAGGTCGAATACCTAAAAAATATCCTTTAAAATATTTTTATAAAAAATAATTTTAAAAGATAAAAAATGGTTTGCGTTTAACCAGAAATTCGTTTTGAAAAGGGTTCAGGAGTCGATTACACATAGGGACGGATTATCACTCCCACAACACCCGAAATCGATACATAAATGATTATACGTCATCTAAATATTGAAATTTGAAAATTCAAATATACATCTAAATTATGATCATTTTTAGAAAAAATATATGGGGTGTTATTTTGCATGAACAATTCTCGAAAATACCTTTATTGTTAGTTAAGGGGGCATTTCCATGGATTCATCATACAAAAGAATATTGCCTTAATTTTTAATAAATTATATATATATACAATAATTAAAAAAATCGAATATAAAAAGGTATTACTTTGTATGAACAGTAATTGGGAATGTGATCCTTGTCAGTTAAGGCATGTTTCCATAGATTCCCCATACAAAATAATATTGCCTTAGCTTTTTTGATAAAATACATATATTAAATATATTTAAAAAAACAAATTCATTCGAATATAAAATGTATTATTTTGTTCGAACAATTCTTGGAAATGCGCTCCTTGTTAGTTAAGGCACGTTTCTATAAATTCCTTATGTTAAATATTATTTGAAAATATTACTACTAGTAAGAAATTAACAAATATGTAAATGATAGATCAAAATAATAAAGATGGTGACCTTAGAGATTAAACTATAAAACCAACAAGAACTCAAGGCAACCATTGCAAATATTTTACAAACTAGGCATTACAATCGTAAATAAACTAACTTCAATTATTCAGGACCAAAACGAACACTATGCAAAATTAACATCCAAAAGTCTAAACATATAAACAAATAATAACTAATCAGTGAGGACTAAAATAAAACATAAAGCAAGTAAAGAGCTCGAAATGGAAGGATGAATTTTCATTAAGTGACCAAATTACAACCATTACAAAGCTTGAGGGACTTCGGAATCGATTATACCCTCAACTAATCGCTCAGTCTCATATTTCCTACCAAAACGCCGTCGCACCAGAGATGGTATATAACCATATTTATAGGGTTATTCAAACCCCAAAAATCATTTTTCTTCAGATGCCCAAAAAATGAGAGAGAAAACTCTCTGCCCTTTTCCTTCGTTGGTATTCACCCTTCCAGAAATCGGTGAAGCTAGACTGTGCCAACCGTTACTAGTCGGCACCGGCCACCACTTGTCGGTGACGGAGAAGAGAGATAGTGACACCAAACGACTCATCTCAAACTCATTACGAATCTAAGACCCATTTACCTTAAAAGATAGTGGCTCGGAGTAGATCTGAAGGCGAACCTTTGGGAGAGATCCATCTCTGATAACCCAACTTTTCCTTAGTGGGGAATCAACAAGGGTAAGCTTATCTCTCACTCTCTCTATCTTTCTTTCGTTTTCTTCTTTTCATTTTTCTTCCAATTTTTCTTTTCTATTTTCTTTTGGTGTTCGAATCCCTCCCTTTTTAAAAATCTTGCATGAGGATTTTTTTATGGTTGTTTCTTGGGTCCGAATGATGATATCTCTGAGTTGTGATATGATTTCTCTGATTTGAGTATGTAAAATCCTGATTTTTCAGGATTTATTTTATTTTTTTAAGTGGGTTTTTGATTTGGCAAGATTATGACTGATGGGGTTGTTTTATGTCACTATTTATCTTGTTGATGATGATGGTGATATCTCACACGGTTGAGGAAGCGCTCGGTGGAGCTCACACATCAGTTGGGTGTTGAAGGATGAGCGTATGCATCTCACGCGCTGGGTGGACGGTCTAGATTCCATCAACGACAATGATTGTAACACCCCCAACCCGGATTAAAAACCGAATACGAGTCCGAGGTGTCACATTAACTTTTCAAAATATTTACTTGTATAAAATAGTGAGTAATTTAAAACTTTTATAACATATAACTTATTCAAAACGTTTACAAAACTATTCAGAGCTTATACAATATATTCTTTTGAATACATGTCAACTAGAACTTTATATATTAAAATACATATTATTCACCTATCTTCTGATCTTACTTTCAGTAAGGAGAACTGACATGTCTTGTTCCACATTGCTCTTCACTCTTCTTGAAACCTACGTGTAAATCACTTACACGCTAAGTCTATGACTTAGTGAGGCAATAAATATATAATGTAAACTATAACTTGTAATCATGCATGAACAATTACTGTTATCACATCATACCCAAACATATATCCATTCATATATCAAATCCACACATGCATATAATTATCTTCTTTCCTATCATTATCATATTATTACCATTCATATTTCTATCTCTTGTTTATATGATCTATTATGTTCACATCATATATCTTATAACATATACAATAATCATTAACACACACATATATCATATCATATAATTCATATCACAAAACATATATATATATCACATACATTGTATTCAATGTTATCTCTTATTAGCCCATGTACACCTGTGAGAACTGTAGATATGTGAGTCTATTGAGGTTGTGCATTATACTGTCACCACAGCTCGTAAGGAGTCCTACTAGGGGCTATGAAATTTTGTCCTGAGAGACCTATGTACTGTATTTGTCCCAAAGGACCACTCCTTAAGAACCATATACATATTCCAGTGGATCAAATCTGTCTCAAAAAGACCCTATAAATGTTCCAAATGATACATATATGTCCCGAAGGACCACGTAGAACCCTCGACTCTTGGCATACCAACTATACCTATAGCTCTCGTATCATATAACATGGGCATTTTCACTTATATCATTCCACATATACACTTTCATATCATATGTCATATAAACTCATAGCTTCTTTAACATATACATGTAGTCACATCGCTTCTTTTCATATTATCACATAGTTCTTATCTTATAATTTATTTTCCCATGTTCACATATATCATGTCATATGACTCATCTTTCTCATACAATCACATAGTTCAGTTTCACATATGTTCATATATATACATCACATAGCACATACTTCTTATATCATTACATACAAAAGCATGTTAACACATATAATCATGCAACATATACAATAATATGTCAACACATCGACTCATGCACACATATGAACCATAGCAAAAACATACTTCTATCTAGGAATTCATGCATTTTACTATTAGAAATAGACTTGTCGCAAGTCTTATTTCCCATTAAACATCATATACTAAATAATATACACTCACCTGGGCCTCACTAAGTTCCAATCCACTTTTATGATTTCCTTTCGTTCGATCAAATATTAACTTGATAATCTTTCTGGAACTTGTTCGTGCTCGATATCTATATAATCATACTGTTGTAATCGGTTTTCGTCCGGGCATGAATTTTTACTTGGCGAGAAAAAAAATGTGGATAAAAAAATGATTTTGATTTAAAAAATGTTTTGGGAGTCACCATCGACCTTTTTGGGTTAGGTAAGTCGAATACCTAAAAATTATCTTTTAAAAGAGTTTTTAAGAAAACATCAGTTAAAAGATAAACTGATCTGCGTTTAACCAAAAATTCATTCATTTTAGAAATAAAAAAGGATTTGTGGTCGATTACGTTTAGGGAAGGATTAGCACCCCTATAACGCCCAAAATTGGTACTCATTAATTATAAATTGTCTCTATTATTATAAATTTAAAAATTCAAAAATATATTTAATTCATAATCCTGTTATTTCAAATTTATTAATATAATTTTAAGAAAATATATTAATATATAAATATATATATATATCTTTATTTTTATAAATAAGATATTTATTTACTTAGAAATATCATAAAAGGACTTCTAAGTGCTTTAAGACAGCTCATTTCTTAATATTAATAAATAAATAAATATTAATAAAACATTTCTCTAAAAATAATTAAAATAAATTAATATATATTTATAAAAATAGGATATTTATTTACTTAAGAATATCAGAAAAAGACTTCTAGGTGCTTTAAGACAGCCCATTTCTTTGATATAAAAAAATAAATAAATATTATTATTTAATTAAATTATAAAATAAGTTAAAATTAATTAGCAAAAAAAAATAATTTAATGAGCACATTATCACAAAATTTGTGTAGAAACTACAAAAATCAAAGCTTAGGAATTACAAATGTTAGAGTTTTGAAATTAAATTTAATAAATATAATTTCTTACAAGTAATAGTATAATTTACTAATACATCATTTATTTATTAATACATATACGTGGAATTTAAATATTTGTAGAAATTACAAAAATCAAAGCACATTATGATTAAAAAAAACATGAACGTAGGATTTAAAAATGCAAAAGTTGGTAAAGAAAAGCATTTTAGTTATTATTTAAATGGCAATAATTATTGTTTAATGAAGAAAAACATGCACATCTTTTTTATTGGGTTAGGTGACCAATCATGCTAACTTTACAACAATTTCAAAACTATACTATTTTCACCAACTATGTCCTCTAATTTATATAAACTAACATTTTTTTAATTTTTTTTATTATTCACTATTTGTATTTTAATTTAACTATTAATATGTATTATTAGGATATATATATATATATATTCATGTAATAAAAATAAAATAAAAATAATAATTAAAGTATTAAATTTAAAATATAAAAAAGTAATAATAAAATTGCAATTAAATAATAACCAAAATAATAATATAGGATTAAATTAAAAAATATATAAATTAATAGCTATAATTCGAATTATTATTAAATATAAATACTATTACTATAATTTAACCATAAATATAAATATTGGAATAAATTATAATAATAATAGGGGTTAAATAGAGTATTTTACTTTTAATATATATATATATATATATATATTAATTAGTGAATAAAATAATAAAAATATATGATTAAATAAAAATAATAATAAAATTTACAGTTTAAAATAAAAATTATTTACATTATTAGGATATATCAATTAAGTTACTTTCTTGTTTCTTACCCTCAGATAATAACGACAAATGTATAATATTATAGTATATTTATTATATTAAATTCTACACCATGACAGTGTTTTTTTGTTCTTTAATTGGAGAAAATCCTTTCCAATATTTAATTATAAGAAATAAAATATTATAAGAAAAATATTACTAAAATATTGTCAAACTTATAATAGTAACCAAGAGCTTAAATTTCAATATTTAAAGGAAGAAACGGTGCCATTGATGAAGGAAAGAAAAAAACTATTTGCTAAAGTTTTATTATTATTATATTATTTATGTTAGGTGGAGGAAAACTATTGTCTTTAATAGGCCACCAAACGTCCTTATCCTAATTTTAATGTGGATCAGCTAATGACAACAAAGGGATTCAAAATTTGAATTATATTAATTTGACTGAAAATTTGAATTACGATAAATTAAATGACTAAAACGTAATAAAATAAAATTTAAAATCTAAATTAAAATTCATAAAATATAATTTTAGTGATTAAAATTATAAGATTATAAAATATTTAAATTAATAATCCTAATTTTAAATTATTAAATATAAGTATTATTAATATAATTTAACCATAATAAATTAATCAGGATTAAAGCATAAATTAATAAAATTACATGGCTAAATTTGTTATTTTACTTAAAATATATATAATTAAGTCAAGGACTAAATTATAATAACCTAAAATTCGAATATCAAATTAAAATAAATTAAAACTTATTTTTCGGGATTAAATTGAAATATTTTAAAATCATAGTGGTTACTTTCTTGTTTCTTACCCTCAGATAATAACGACAAATGTATAATATTATAGTATATTTATTATATTAAATTCTACACCATGACAGTGTTTTTTTGTTCTTTAATTGGAGAAAATCCTTTCCAATATTTAATTATAAGAAATAAAATATTATAAGAAAAATATTACTAAAATATTGTCAAACTTATAATAGTAACCAAGAGCTTAAATTTCAATATTTAAAGGAAGAAACGGTGCCATTGATGAAGGAAAGAAAAAAACTATTTGCTAAAGTTTTTTTATTATTATATTATTTATGTTAGGTGGAGGAAAACTATTGTCTTTAATAGGCCACCAAACGTCCTTATCCTAATTTTAATGTGGATCAGCTAATGACAACAAAGGGATTCAAAATTTGAATTATATTAATTTGACTGAAAATTTAAATTACGATAAATTAAATGACTAAAACGTAATAAAATAAAATTTAAAATCTAAATTAAAATTCATAAAATATAATTTTAGTGATTAAAATTATAAGATTATAAAATATTTAAATTAATAATCCTAATTTTAAATTATTAAATATAAGTATTATTAATATAATTTAACCATAATAAATTAATCAGGATTAAAGCATAAATTAATAAAATTACATGGCTAAATTTGTTATTTTACTTAAAATATATATAATTAAGTCAAGGACTAAATTATAATAACCTAAAATTCGAATATCAAATTAAAATAAATTAAAACTTATTTTTCGGGATTAAATTGAAATATTTTAAAATCATAGTGGTTACAGGTACAATTAACCCGTACAGGAAATTACACAGAAGCCCTCAACAAAACTACGTCGTTTTGGTGAGGGTATTTATACCCCCTTATAACCGGCCTTAAGGCCAAATTTCTCATTTATTCTCTTTCCATTCTTTCTCTAAAAGAGAGAAATTTTTTTCTCTCTCGCCTCTCTCTATAATTCCTTCATCTGAGGGAATCCGGCAGCCGGCCGGTAGCCACACGCCGCCATCAGCTTTGCCGACGGCCACCACAGTCGGTGGACGGAAAATATAATATTCCCCTGAATGATAGATCTGACCGATTTAAACCCAAATCCGACCCTGTTTCTCTAAAAAGACCTTTGATTTTCATAAATCTAAAGAAATACCTTCGTTATTTCAACCTTTTCGACGGTGAGTAGAGGTGCGTGGAGACTCCGGTGGCGGTACTGCTTTCTCGGTAAGCCTTTCTCTATTTTTTGGTTTTGATATTTGATGGTTTTGGTTGTTGTTGGTTGCTTGTTGCTCTTTTTCCTCTTTTTCTCTGCAGGGGATGGCCTTTTTATAGGCCTCATCGATGTTGCTTTCAAAACGATCACAAAGGTGGCCCTCGGTGAGTTACCGAAGCTATGGTGGTGACTCACCATAGGGCAACGACATGTGCGGCTGGCCTAGCATCTTCTAGAGCCTTTGGAGTCGTGGCAGCAGCTTACTAGGGAACATAA
Source organism: Hibiscus syriacus (assembly GCF_006381635.1). Lineage (NCBI taxonomy): Eukaryota > Viridiplantae > Streptophyta > Magnoliopsida > Malvales > Malvaceae > Hibiscus > Hibiscus syriacus. The sequence goes on along the minus strand of NW_024063377.1, from coordinate 288,531 downwards.
CGGCAGAGCAGTTCGGAGTGGTTGAAGGCGGCGCCGGAATAGACCCTAGGGTTTCTGCTGGATCTTCTTTGGACCGTTGGATCTCTTTAGATCCAACGGCTGAGATTGTTGGCGGCTGAGATGATATAAAAACCCTAGATCTGGATCTGGATCTGGGCTTCCGAGTTTTGGATCTGGGCCTTCGGGTTCTAGATCTGGGCCTCTGGGTTCTAGATCCGGGCCTCCGAGTTCTAGATTTGGGCCTATAAAATTAATTGTAATTTTTATTATTTTTTATAATAATAATAATAATAATAATAATAAATGGGAAAAAAACTTAGTGTTTACAGCTGCCCCTCTTTGCTCATTCTTGTGTTAACAAGAATAGAACAAAGACGAAAAAAACAATAAGTTTTTGTCCAATTGACTTTTCTTAATTAAGACGGAAATGTTGAACAAATTCTTCTTATTATGAACTTCTTCTTTTTTAGGACTAGTTCTTCTCAATATGAACTCTTCCACTGGAATGATAATCCATTTTGTTCTGTGATTAAATCTAGCAAAAGGTTGAACAAGTTCTTCTCATTATGAATTTCTTCTTCCTATTCAGATGATTTCTTCTCATTATGATCTCCTTCTGGAAATGCTGACCCTCAAAAGAGGTATCATTGATTCAACTTCATATATGATGAATTAAAGCAAGGTTGAACAAGTTCTTCTCATTATGAATTTCTTCTTCATATTCAGATGAGTTATTCTCATTATGAACTCCTTCTGGAAATGTTGACCCTCAAAAGAGGGGTTGTTAATTTGGCTTCATATGTAACGAATTAAGGCAAGGTTGAACAAGTTCTTCTCATTATGAACTTCTTCTCCTTCTTTAGATGAGTTCTTCTCATTATGAACACTTCTGGAAATATTGATGCTGATCTATCTCCTTCTGTGATAGAGTCATACAAAGGTTGAACAAGCTATTCTCATTTTGAACTTCTTCTTCCTCTTCAGATAAGTTCTTCTCATTATGAACTTTCTCTGGAAATGTTGATGTTGATCTATCTCCTTCTGTGATAGAGTCATACAAAAGGTTGAACATGTTCTTCTCATTATGAACTTCTTCTTCCTCTTCAAATAAGTTATTCTCATTATGAACTTTCTCTGGAAAAGTTGATGCAGATCTATCTCCTTCTGTGATAGAGTCATACAAAGGTTGAACAAGCTCTTCTCATTATGAACTTCTTCTTCCTCTTCAGATAAGTTCTTCTCATTATGAACTTCTTCTTCCTTCTTCAGATGAGTTCTTCTCATTATGAATTCTACTTGGAAATGTTGATCTATTGAATTCTACCTGGCAAATAGCTTTCAATTTCTTCTCATCAATAAGGTTCAACTGATCAAATCGAGCTTGGATCCATTCAGACTCATCTAATTTTACCTCTCTCAAGATTCGAAGTGATGGGATCTCAACTTCAATCGGTAAGACAACTTCCATTCCATAGACTAAAGAAAAAGGCGTTGTCCCATTAGATGTTCGCACAGTAGTTCGATATGCATATAAGGCAAAAGGTAACTTCTCGTGCCAATCTTTCTAAGTTTCAGTAGTTTTTGTAATGATTCTCTTGATATTCTTATTTGCTGCTTCAACTGCCCCATTCATCTTTGGGTGATATGCCACTGAGTTTGCATGCTTGATCTTAAACTGTGCACAAAGTTCAGTCATCATTTTGTTGTTCAAGTTCAAAGCATTATATGTAATGATTCTCTCTGGTAGCCCATACCGGCAAATTATTTCTTTCTTTATAAATTTGCAAACTGTAGACCTCTTAATATTGGCATACGAAGCAGCTTCAACCCACCTGGTAAAATAGTCAATTGTCATTAGGATGAAACAATGTCCATTTGATGCTTTTGGTGTGATTGCCCCAATGACGTCTATTTCCCATATAGAAAATGGTCAAGGTGCAGTCATTACATGTAAGGGCGATGGAGGTGCATGAATCTTATCTGCATATACCTGGCATTTATGACATCTCTTTGCATAATAAATGTAGTATGTATGCATGGTAGCCCAGTAATACCAATATCTCATTATTTTTCTAGCCATAGAAAGACCATTTGCATGTTTTCCTCATATCCCACTGTGTACTTCCTCAATGATACTTCTGGCTTCGCTAGGATTTACACATCTCAATAGCATTTGATCATTGCTTCTTCTATACAAAGTTTCACCATGAAGAAAGTATCCAGCAACCATTCTTCTCAATGTTCTTTTATCAATATCAGATGTATTTTGTGGATAGCTTTGATACTTGATATATTGTAAGATATCATAATACCATGGCTTGCCATCTGCCTCTTCTTCCACACTGTAGTAATGTGTAGGAATTTCATATACTTGCATTTTGATTGGCATCATATTAACTTTCTTATTTGCTTGAAACATAGCAGCTAATGTAGCCAAAGCATCTGCCATTTGATTTTCCTCTCGAGGGAGATAACTGAATGTGACGCTTTCAAATTCTTTCACTAATTCGAGGGTAAAATTTACGTATTCCAGCAATTTGGGATCTTTTGTTTCCCATTCTCCTCGTAGTTGATAAACCACTAATGATGAATCTTCGTATATCTTGAGAAATTTAATTTTCCTTTCTATGGTTGTCTTTAATCCCATGACACAAGCTTCATATTCTGCCATGTTATTGGTGCAAAAGAACTCCAATCTGCTTGTAAAAAGGATAATAGATATTTTCTAGAGAAATTAACACTGCCCCAATTCCTCGTCCCAAGGCGTTGGATGCTCCATCAAAATAAAGCTTCCAAGATTCCTCATTTGTTCTGACTTCTTCATTCACGGTTATGCACAACAAATCTTCATCTGGAAAATTAAAACTCATACACTGATAATCATCTGATACACGACTGGCCAGAAAATCAGCTATGACACTTCCTTTTATCGCTTTTTGGTTGACATATACAATATCAAACTCGGATAATAACATTTGCCATCTAGCCATTTTGCATGTCAAAGCTGGTGATTCCATTAATAACTTTAGAGGATCAAGTCTAGATATCAGCCAAGTGGTATGATATAACATGTATTGTCTGAGTCTTCGAGTATCCCACACCAAGGCACAACATAATTTTTGTATTGGTGGGTATCGAATTTCACAATCAGTAAACTTCTTACTCAGATAATAAATGGCTTTTTCTTTTCTTCCAGACTCATCATGTTGTCCCAGTACACATCCCATCGAATTTTCAAAGACTGTCAAGTAGAGAATTAACGGTCTATCAGGCACTGGTGATACTAAAATGGGGGCATTGGATAAATATTTCTTAATGATATCCAAAGTTTCTTGACATTCATCATTCCAGACTTCAGGATTGTTCTTTCGAAGTAACTTGAACATTGGATCACATTTGTCAGTTAATTGAGAAATGAATCGAGATATATAATTTAATCTTCCCAAAAAACCTCGAACTTCTTTTTTTGTGTTAGGTGGTGGAAGATCTTGAATTGCTTTTACTTTATCTAGATCAATCTCAATTCCTTTTTGACTGACTACAAATCCCAAAAGCTTCCCTGATACCCCCCAAAAGTGCATTTAGCAGGGTTGAGCTTTAATTGATACTTTCTCAATCTTTGGAAAAGCTTCCTTAGATTTTGAATATGTTCTTCTTCAGTTCGGGACATGGAAATTATGTCATCCACATATAGTTCAATCTCTTTATGTGTCATGTCATGGAATAGAGTTACCATTGCTCTATGATACGTTGCCCCTGCATTTTTCAATCCAAATGGCATTACTTTATAATAGAATGTTCCCCACATGGTTACAAATGTTGTTTTTTCCATGTCCTCAAGATTCATTTTTATCTGATTATACCTTGAAAAGCCATCCATGAAGGAAAACCATGCATGTCATGCAGTATTATCCACCAATGTGTCTATGTGAGGGAATGGAAAGCTATCTTTTGGACTAGCTTTATTAAGATCTCTGTAATCCAAACACATTCAAACTTTCTCATTCTTCTTTGGTACTGGAACTGTGTTGGCTACCCATTCCGAATATTTAGCTGCCTGTAGAAATCCTGCATTAATCTGCTTCATCACTTCCTCTTTAATCTGCAACAACATCTCTAGCCTCATTCGTCTAAGCTTTTATTGAACAGGTTTATATTCTGGACTGATTGGAAGTTTGTGCACCACTATATCTGTACTCAAACCAGGCATATCTTGATAAGACCAGGCGAAGATATCTTTGAACTCTTGAAGGAGATTTATCAATTCTTGTTTTATCTGGGTTGACAAAGTAGTACCAATTTTCACTTCTTTCATTTCTTCATCGGTTCCCAAATTTACAGTCTCAATCTCTTCTTTGTGAGGTAAAATTTGTTTATCTTATTTTTCTACCAGTCTTAATAATTCGGTAGGAACATCACATTCTAGTTCATCCTCACACTCATTGATTTCTTCCAAACATATGGGTCGCTCTAAATTTATCTCATAATTAAATTTAGGAATAAGCATGCTATTAACATTGTGGCACCTGCAAATTTAAATCGGACATATTTCCGAAAGGATATAGTAAATTTATGAAATAAATATAAAGAATGAGAAATAATGAATGTAAAAATGTAAAAAATGTAAGGTATAAAGAATGATTGCCATTTGAGAATTTTAAGAAAACTTCTTGTATTTGATATTAAGTGAACTTAACATAATTGCCCTTACAAGATAACAAAAACTTTTTTATTCTTGGGCTAAAGCATAAAGGTTGGTTCTGAGTATTACTCTGATTTAATACTAAAAATTATAGGGAGATCCTCAGCAGTCCAATTGTTGAGTGTTTCACCAGGAAGACAAGGGTGAATCCCAGCCAAGTATTTGCCAGTCTTGTTGTCATTTGTGATCATGTTGATAACTAATCCTTCCATAGCTTCCTCAACCACGTTTTGATCTTTTTTCAACTTTTCTTCTTTAAGAGTATCAACCAGCTGATGTTCCACATTAACCATTCCTCCGGATTTGAATGTGGACTACAAATGAGGGAAATACATACGTTCCCAATGAATTTCTTCTCCCTTCAATCTTGCCCTTCTATTTTCACATATTCTTTTCATCTCTTTGTTCCTTTGCTGAAAATTAGGCTTAAATCCAAGCCCAAAATGATCTTTCTTCATTTTCATACTTACAAGAACTGAGCTTCCTTGCAGATTATTTCCCAAACCTTTCCCAGTTTAGCCTCCTATGCCTAAAGTCTGTCGTACAGTCATATTAGTGCAATCAGACAATCTGGGATGTGGAATTTTGCTTCCCTCAACAATAAAGGTCGCATTGACAAATTTTAAAGCTTGGAAAGAGCACTCGAGAACATCATCATTAGTTTCAATATACAGAGCATCACTTGTTACAGAAGCAATGATTTCTTCCTTAGTTCCTACATATATCAGTTGACCGTCAACAACGGACTTTAATTTCTGATGCAGCGAAGAAGGAACAACTCCTACAGAATGAATCCACGACCTCCCCAACAAATAATTATATGTAGGGTGGATATCCATTACCACAAAGTTAGTATTGTGTACTACTGGTCCGATCAATAATGGCATTTCCATTTTTCCTAGCACCTCCTTTTGAGTGCCATCAAAAGCTCGCACTACATTCTGATAACTCTTCATGTACGATTTATCCATCGGCATCCTTTGAAGTGTGACCAGAGGCATCAAGTTAAGAGCAGATCCATTGTCAATCAATACTCTTGGCAAAACATGGCCATGACAATGTGTGGTAATATTCAAATCTTTTACTGATCCCATTCCACCTTCAGGTATTTCATCATCAGTGAATGTTATATAATTATCAGCGGCTATGTGCCCCACAATCCTGTCAAGCTTGTTAAGAGATATATCTTCTGGGATAAATATCTGATTGAGCATTTTCATCAAGGCATTTATGTGTACTTCTGAATTCATCAACAAATCAAGAATTAAAATTCGCGCTTGTTGTTTATGTAGCTGTTCAACCACATTATATTCGCTGTGTTCAGAAATTTCAAGAATTCTTGTGCTTGTTTTTCTGTTACGGGCTCATTGACTATTGGCGGGGATTCATCATCAACTACCTTTTGGGGTATCACTGTAGATTTTCCCTTTACTTTTGCTTGTTCTGATGCATTCGATGTTTCGAGAGAGTAACATCTTCCACTTCTTGTAAAGAATCTGACTTCACTTACTGCTTCAGATGTTGAATCCACACTCTGTGCTTTCTCTTCTGTTTTTTCTAGAGAAACAAATCCTCCAACCATTGAAACATTGGTAGTATAATTCCAAGGTACCCTGGGGGTATCCTTATATGGAAATGGTAAAGGAGTTGTGATGACCACTTTCGGCTTTGTTGGTGTAGGATTCACTGTAGATGATTTCACAGTGATAATCACGGGATCACTTGTTCTCTGCTTAGGTTTAGAATCTTCTGATGCGCAAACGTCATCTTCTCTTTTTCATGGTTCTTCTTCAAAGAACTCTATCTCTTTGTCATTCATCAATTTTTTCACCAAATCCCTAAATTCAGGGCATAGTTGAATTCCATGTCCCTTTTCTTGATGATATTCACAATAATTCTCGCCTTCATTATACTTTGGTTTGAATTGTTGCTGACTCATACCAGATAGGGAGAGTTGTTGAAATATCCAACCAAAGGGCGATTTAATTTTAGAGACATCATATTTTGCTTTCCTTCTATTCCATTCTTGGATTGCATTCACATTTTTATCTCTATGATTTGGCAGCGGATGATTTGATGTAGCTGGTGAATTGAATTATAGTTTTCCAATATTAATCAAATTTTGGACCACCCTTTTGAATGACAAACAGTTTTCAATAGAGTGACCCATAATTCTGTCATGATAAACACAGTGTGCTTTCACATCGTACCATGGAGGGAATGGTGGTTGCATGGGAATCAAAGGATAGGGTCGGATGACATCTACCTTTAACAACGAATCATAGATCTCTGCATAGGGTACTGGTAAGGGTGTAAAGGAAAGCCTTTCATTTTCCCTTCAAGATCCTATGGATTCCGTTCGATTAATGTTTGTTTCTTCTTTCTTAAACCTTGGTTGGGTTATCGTAACACTTCTCGAAGTATCCTTGTTGTAAGCGTTTGCATTGTTAACTTCATTCTCTTTTTTTTGGTACATGGGTCTTTTGGAATTAGACCCTTCACTTGATTCAATTTTTCCACTTTTCATGACATTTTCAATGAGTTCTCTAGAAATGACCAAATATGCAAAATTTCTGGTTGCGTTCCCCATTAAATAGCTTAAATAGTGAGCCTTTAAAGTGTGGACGAACATCACTGTGGCTTCTTTTTCTGATAGAGGTGGCTGAACTTGGGCCGCTGTGTCACGCCATCTCTGGGCGTACTGTCTAAATGTTTCATTGTTCTTTTTTCTCTAGATTTTGGAGAGTCCATCTATCAGGGACCATATCTGTAACGTGGCGGTACTGCTCTAGGAATGCTTTTTCCAGATCCTTCCATGATCTAATGTTGGCTTTGGTCAATTGAGTATACCACTTTAAGGCTGGTCCTGTCAAGCTATCTTGAAAGCAATGGATTAATAATTTCTCGTCTTTCACATGACCTGCCATTCTGCGACAAAACATGGTAATATGGGACGAAGGGCATGTAATACCGTTATATCTATCAAATTCAGGAACTTTGAACTTGATGGGGAGGATTAGGTCTGGAACTAAACTCAACTCGCTGACGTCAAATCCATAGAATGATTCAGTTACCTCTACGGATTTTAATATTTCCTCCAAGCTCTTGATCTGTCTAGTAAATTCTTCATTGGCTTTTTCTTTCTCATTCAACTCATTCAAGTCTGGAATTAGATGCTCATTATTAAATTGTCCGATCTTCACATCTGATACAAGCGGATTTTTGCTTGAAGACGCGGGATCTACTTGTTGATTTTCATTAGGTTTGGTCTCTTTAAGTGCTACTGTGCGAGCATGAATTTGTACAGGTGTGATCCCAGGATGATAAACCGGTTCTGGTGTGAAACCTAAAGGATATATAGGTTCCTGATCAAAAGATACAAGAATTTCATGACTTTTTCTAATAGTAGCTTGCTTCCTGAGCATATCCTCGATTTTCTGCATCATACTTTCTTGTGAATTTGCAATGCTGGATTCAATCTTCTCTAACTTCATTCTCATTTCTGCTTGTTCTTTATTATGATGTTCCTCGAGACGTTGTATTTTATCCTCCATTTTCTTAGTAGCTTGTCTAGTACCATAGTGATGTTGAATTTCTCGTTTGGCCAGAATAACTGCGATTGAAAATCCTTTTGATATTATTTTTTCAAATTTTATTTAATGAATGTTTATCTTAATGTAAAATAAAAACTATAAAGAAAATAATGCAATGAATAATGAATGTATGCAAAATGAATGTATGCGAAAGGTATTGATCCCAAAAAGTTAATTGTCATAGAACAACTTCCATCGGCATACAAAAGTTTCTTTTATAATAGTTCATAACTACATATACGACATAGCTTTCCTATTAAGTTCTATGATTTCTTTCATCAACCAAGTCATCTTCTTTCCATACTTAGAAACTGGATCAATGTGATGCTCAATAATCTTTGCTTCAACAGCTAACTCCCCAACATATCTGGCAACTTCGCTCATTTGTACCATGGCCTCGTATACCATATTGCCCCTTTCTTCGTTTCTTTCTTCAAAGAAATCAGTCAATTTTTGCCATTGTTCATTAGTTCCCTCGAGAGTCTGCTCTAATTCAGTGATTCTGACTTGACAACTGTGCAGAGTTTTTTCAAGATCTTGGATTCGTCTTCGTAGTGAAGCGTTCTCCTCATAACTCTCTTTAAGATCACTAGGTCCGAAACGAACCTTCTCTTGGAATAAGAATTCTTCAAGTTGCAAAATGTAAGCATTAAACTCTGAGTTTTTGTTTCTAGATTGGTCCAAATCCTCTTCAAGTTTTGTTCGTGCTTCTTGTGTTCTTTGACTGGTTTTCTGGATTTGCACATTCTTGTTTCTACATCGTTGCATCCAAGTGGCCACTTCTTGCTCTACTTCAAGTCTGGTGTTGAAATTTTTCCTCTCCAACTCCCATTTTCCTTTTTCAACATCGAACTCTTCAATCCTTTAGCCCCTGACTTCAAGTTCGACAATCAGATTGTTTATTTCAGATTCAAATCCCTTAAACATGATGTTTTTCTCATCCTCAAATCCCTCAAGCATGTCATTCTTCATATCTTCTAATTCTTTGGCTTGATCTCTTTCCTTCTGCATTTCATTCATAATCTCGTGATTTTTGGCTTTGTGTTTTATAATTCGCTCCCTTTTGTCAACCTCAAGATCATCCATATTCTGCTTTCCTTTCTCAAGGCTTTTGAGTAAATGGCTATTCTTTCATTTCAAATCTTCAACTCGGTATTTCTCGATATTCAACTCTTTGGTTATCTGTACTGTGGCTCTGTTCGATCCTGATGCTTTCCAAGATTTGTGTAGCTCATGGTAATTCTTCTTTAACGTTATGAACTCACCATCAACTTTTTCTTTGTTTTCCCTTAATATTGTATATTGTGTTGAATGAAAGTCAACGTCGACGCCCAGCATAGCTTTGTCTCGTCTCATTTGTTCTAACTCTTTCGACCAACTTTCTCTTTCTGCTTCAAACTCAGCTTTTAGGATTTCTATCTCTGATGGAACTACCCGAATGCGATCTTCCATAGAGATACCCTCATTTTGATCTGGTAGAGGAATATTTTCATTTTTCCGGACAGACCTTCATTCCTCATAATCAGTAGTTAACATTACCTTTACTGCTTTAGCTCGAATACAAAAAGTTGTTTTCCAAGCTGTAACGACATACATGATGTTTCTTTTGTAATTTTTGCTATGAAATGCGAACTCAAACGAATGTAGTCCAGCAGTAACAGGAACAAATTGACGACCCTCGTACTGCCTTATAACCAGAAGTGGTGCATATCCAATTCCTCCCCACAAACCGAGCAGCATCACCCAGTTGTAATCACCACATTTGTAAAAGAATTCCCTTTGAATTTGCCACGGGGCACGCCAAACGATATCGTCGCTTTGTAGATTTTGAAGGGCATTGATCCACATATCTTTCGTGACTTCTTTCGGCCATTCTTGCTCCAGAAACTCTTTCAACGGTGAGTAGTCCGTACTAAAGCGATGGTATGAAACCTTTTTCTGTCCTCAAGAAATGGCTACGAATCCATACATATAACAATGGTGCACATCCCGAAAATCGTCCACCTCCTAGCCTTCTGCAAGCGCTTAACGATCGAAAAGTCTCTGCTAGAATTGTAGAAGCAAGATTGACCCTTTTTGGTAGCTGCTCGAACAAATCTACTACTGCGGCCTCAATGTATCCCAATGCTTTCGGGAAGATGACAATACCATATATACCCAGAGAAAAAAGATCAAATCGTACTTTATCATCTGGATAACTCTGAATAATTTCTTTGATGTTGGTCCAAGCAATGCCTTTGCCCTCGCCCTTTTGTTTCATGCGGGCTATTACCCATTCCTCTCGTACTCTTGCAATCTTTGCTAATTTAACTCGGAAAGGTTGAGTTTTAACTAACCTTGAATAAATTCGATTTTTCCAAAGCCCCTTCTATATGTAGCAAAGTTGTGTACTCTTTAATAGTAGGAACCAAGTCCTCCTTATTGAAAGTGAAGCAATTATACCCTGGATTCCAAAATTGAATTAAGGCTCGAAGCAAGTCATCATCAACTTCGACATAGAGCAAATATGCGATGTCCCCGTAAGACTGATAGAACTGCAACTTTCTATTTGAATCCCAACTCTCCCAAATGCCTCGCAAATCTTGCATATCATTTCTTTTTAGCGAAACCGGAGCATAACTTGCCAACTCGGGTACATAATTATCCTGCAAACTGTCTTCCCCTTGTCTCTATAAATCCTCAGCCCACTGTCTTACTTCTGAGTTTGGAACTATTTGATTTGAACACTTTTTATCCATAGATGAAGGTTTTCCAATGAGACGATTAACTCAAAGATCAATACCTTTAATCTTGTATGATGCTATGCAAATAGAAAAAATAAAAGAAAACACAAAAAGAAATGAATTAGCTCAAATAATGAAGAAGGAAAAAATTTAATTTAATAATATATACGCAAATATTTTTATTTAAACATCCTTTCTACATAGCATACTTTAAATAATTTAAATTCACATGTAATTTATTTAGTAGAGAAATAAATAAAAATATTAGAATTCATTTCTCTTTTGTGTACACCTATTTTGGACAAAATTTCGGCATTACTTCAGATTGGAAGAGTTTCTAGGGTTTACTATATGCAGAGTTTTAGTTCTAAGAGTAAAGGAACCCAAATTGTCCTTGTTAGTGTCCCCTTAGGCTGCCAACCCTCAACCTAGTCCACTACAAACTTAAGCGGATCGAGTTCAATTCGAGGGGACACATTTCTCTATGCCTGACACGGATAATAAATTCTCACGAAGACATAGAGCATATGAACCTCGAAAGCTACTTGTTAGGTCTAACACGAAGAATAAATTCTCACGAAGACGTCGCTTTCACTCCCACTTAAAAGGGACAAACTTGATTATAAAGCTTATATTATGCAATGTACGTGTTGTGTGTGAGGAGAATGTTCAAACCTCTGATAAACAAATAAATAATGAAATTTAATACTTGAAAATAAGATAATATACATATAAATATTATGAAAATAATAAGTATAAATAAAAATTTTGAAAAAAAGAATTATAAATTAAATATATGAATTTTTAATTTCTAATTAATAGAGACAATTTATAATTGATTTTAAAGTTTGACCAGATCCTTAGCGGAGTCGCCAAGCTGTCGTAACCGGTTTTCGTCAGGGCACGAATTTTTACTTGGCGGGAAAAATAATGTGGATAAAAAAATGATTTTGATTTAAAAAATGTTTTGGGAGTCACCATCGACCTTTTTGGGTTAGGTAAGTCAAATACCTAAAAATTATCTTTTAAAAGAGTTTTTAAGAAAACATCAGTTAAAAGATAAATTGATCTGCGTTTAACCAAAAATTCATTCGTTTTAGAAATAAAAAAAGATTCTTGGTCGATTACGTTTAGGGAATGATTAACACCCCTATAACGTCCAAAATTGGTACTCATTAATTATAAATTCTCTATTATTAGAAATTTAAAAATTCAAAAATATATTTAATTCATAATCCTGTTATTTCAAATTTATTAATATAATTTTAAGAAAATATATTAATATATATATATATATCTTTATTTTTATTTTTATAAATAAGATATTTATTTACTTAGAAATATCAGAAAATGACTTCTAGGTGCTTTAAGACAGCTCATTTCTTAATATTAAAAAATAAATAAATATTAATAAAACATTTCTCTAAAAATAATTAAAATAAATTAATATATAATTTATAAAAATAGGATATTTATTTACTTAAGAATATCATAAAAGGACTTTTAAGTGCTTTAAGACAACTCATTTCTTTGATATAAAAAAATAAATAAATATTATTATTTAACTAAATTATAAAACAAGTTAAATTAATTAGCAAAAAAATAATAATTTAATGAGCTCATTATCACAAAATTTGTGTAGAAACTACAAAAATCGAAGCTTAGGAATTACAAATGTTAGAGTTTTGAAATTAAATTTAATAAATATAATTTCTTACAAGTAATAGTATAATTTACTAATACATCATTTATTTATTAATACATATACGTGGAATTTAAATATTTGTAGAAATTACAAAAATCAAAGCACATTATGATTAAAAAAACATGCACGTAGGATTTAAAAATGCAAAAGTTGGTAAAGAAAAGCATTTTAGTTATTATTTAAATGGCAATAATTATTGTTTAATGAAGAAAAACATGCACGTAGGATATATATATATATTCATGTAATAAAAATAAAATAAAAATAATAATTAAAGTATTAAATTTAAAATATAAAAAAGTAATAATAAAATTGCAATTAAATAATAACCAAAATAATAATATATGATTAAATTAAAAAATATATAAATTAATAGCTATAATTCGAATTATTTTTAAATATAAATACTATTACTATAATTTAACCATAAATATAAATATTGGAATAAATCATAATAATAATAGGCGTTAAATAGAGTATTTTACTTTTAATATATATATATATATATATATTAATTAGTGACTAAAATAATAAAAATATATGATTAAATAAAAATAATAATAAAATTTACAGTTTAAAATAAAAATTATTTACATTATTAGGATATATCAATTAAGTTACTTTCTTGTTTCTTACCCGCAGATAATAACGACAAATGTATAATATTATAGTATATTTATTATATTAAATTCTACACCATGACAGTGTTTTTTTGTTCTTTAATTGGAGAAAATCCTTTCCAGTATTTTATTATAAGAAATAAAATATTATAAGAAAAATATTACTAAAATATTGTCAAATTATAATAGTAACCAAGAGCTTAAATTTCAATATTTAAAGGAAGAAACGGTGCCATTGATGAAGGAAAGAAAAAAAACTATTTGCTAAATTTTTTTTTATTATATTATTTATGTTAGGTGGAGGAAATCTATTGTCTTTAATAGATCACCAAACGTCCTTATCCTAATTTTTAATGTGGATCAGCTAAGGACAATGATACTAAAAACCCGAAACAAATGGATTCAAAATTTGAATTATATTAATTTGACTGAAAATTTGAATTACGTTAAACTAAATGACTAAAACATAATAAAATAAAATTTAAAATCTAAATTAAAATTCATAAAATATAATTAATTAGGATTAAAGCATAAATTAATAAAATTACATGGCTAAATTTGTTATTTTACCTAAAATATATATAATTAAGTCAAGGACTAAATTATAATAACCTAAAATTTGAATATCAAATTAAAATAAATTAAAACATGTTTTTCGGGATTAAATTGAAATATTTTAAAATCACAGTGGCTACGGGTACAGTTAACCCGTACGCGAAATTACACAGAAGCCCTCAACAAAACTACGTCGTTTTGGTGAGGGTATTTATACCCCCTTATAACCGGCCTTAAGGCCAAATTTCTCATTTCTTCTATTTTCATTCTTTCTCTAAGAGAGAGAAATTTTTTTCTCTCTCGCCTCCCTCTATAATTCCCTCATCTGAGGGAATCCGGCAGCCACACGCCGCCATAAGCTCCGCCGCCGGCCACCACAGTCGGTGGACGGAAAATATAAAATTCCCCTAAATGATATATCTGACCGATTTAAACCCAAATCTGACCCCTGTTTCTCTAAAAGACCTTAGATTTTCATAAATCTAAAGTTCGGTATTTCAACTTTTTCGATGGCAAGTAGAGGCGCGTGGAGACTCTGGTGGCGGTGTTGCTTCCTTGGTAAGCCTTTCTCTATTTTTTGGTTTTGATATTTGATGGTTTTGGTTGTTGTTGGTTGCTTGTTGCTCTTTTTCCTCTTTTTCTCTATAGGGGATGGCCTTTTTATAGGCCTCATCGACGTTGCTTTCAAAACGGACACAAAGGTGGCACTCGGTGAGTCACCGAAGCTATGGTGGTGACTCACCATAGGGCAACGACATGTGCGGCTAGCCTAGCATCTTCTAGAGCCTTTGGAGTCGTGACAGCAGCTTACTAGGGAACATAACGGTGGAGCAATTCGGAGTGGTTGAAGGCGGCGCCGGAATAGACCCTAGGGTTCACCAACCTTAGGGTTTCTGCTGATCTTATTTGGACCGTTGGATCTCTTTAGATCCAACGGCTGAGATTGCTGGTGACTGAGATGATGTAAAAAACCCTAGATGGGTGTTGGGTTGGGTCTGGATCTGGGCTTCCGGGTTTTGGATCTGGGCCTCCGGGTTCTAGATCTGGGCCTATAAAATTAATTGTAATTTTTATTATTTTTTATAATAATAATAATAATAATAATAATAAATGGGACAAAAACTTAGTGTTTACACATACATTGATACATATCAGTATTCAATTGATATATTCTAATCTATCATTTCTTAGACCAAAAGAAATGTCTATTTCAATTTCCCATTGAAATGCATTGATACATTCTACAGTGCATTGATGCATTCTTTAACATGTGCATCGATGCACTACCCATGCATCGATACACCAATCACCTTCGATGTTTTCATTTTAAGGGGGTGCATCGATGCACTCCTTATGCATCGATGCACTAATTACATTCGATGTTTCTTCTTTAAATAGTGCATCGATACACGTTGAATGTGCATTGATACACCTTGCCCATAATTTTCATTTTAAGCCCGAAAACCATCAACTTTTTGTAGATGCTCGTTTTTGTCTGGGGCTAAGTTAGAGCAGATCCGAAGCAATGATGGGCTTAAAGAAGAACCCAAACCATTTGGAGGCCAAATCCAATGATCCTCAGCAAAAAACATATTCCAGTCTACGTGAAGCTTGGAAAACAAAAATAGTTAGAAGGAGTTAACAAGGGGAAAAAGGAAGTTAACAAGTTAGGAGCCATTTTGGTAGTGGAGAGGAGCACGATTGGGGAATTAAAAAAAACTGAAAAGGGTCAGTTTTAGGGGGAGACCATTTTTGGACTGTTTTTTTTTTACACAACAGAGGGGAATTAGAAAACAGGGTAGACTATTTCTTTACCCCAGATTCAAAGATCAAATGAGGCGTGTAAAAGGGATTCATGTAATTTATCTTTTTGATAGCAAATCAAACAGAGGAGATTTCAGAGCAGTTTTTTATTAGCAACACAAGGCTTTTGTTTTTCCAGAAAAACAAAGCAGTAGAAACAAAACATCAGAACGATTCTATTTTTTTAAACAATATTTTTCTAATCAAAGGGGGTGCTCGAACCAACAAAAAAAAAGAAAAAAAGAGAGAGAATCGTTTAACTGGGTTCTGTTTCGGTTCTTCGCCGGAAGTTGGGAAGTTCGTAGCGTCACTGGAAGCAAGGAAAGGAGGAGCTTCGCCGGAGTCATCATCGAGGTGAGTATTCGAAAGATCCTATAGCCCTTAGGTCTTTGCATGTCCACTTTTAGGTTTAGATCTATGTTATGAGTGGATTGGGAGGTTTTAGTGTCGTTTAGGTTTACTCGACTCTAAGTGCTCACCGGTGAATGGTGATAGAATGGTGGCTGTGGGTTTTGAAGGTCTCGGTTAAGGGTGTTAGGACAAAAGGAGAATACCAAACTTATTTTAGTGTTTAAGGTAGTTACCTGGTCATCGTGGTTTAATGTTCGAAGTGTAGAACTACGTTGAAGATAGGCGATCGGTGACGTTGGAGTCTTCTAAGTTGTTTAAGGCGCGGCTGTGAGTGAAGAAGAAGAGAGTTGCGGCCATGAGTATGAGTAAGGAGCAGCTATTTGTTTAGATTAAGTTTAAGGTTAATTTCAACTTAGGTTTAGAATATATATTAAAACTTTAGGGTTAATTAGTGCTTAGCCATCATAGCTCTAAGGTAGAATTAGGTTTTAGTCACCCCTTCCTTGTTTATTTAACTTATTAGCTTCATTAAATTTACGTATATTTTTTTATTTTATTTAGTATTTTTTGTGTATCCTTTAATTTGCCATTTACATCCCCGCTTACTTTCAGTTCAACATACATTTAATTTAACACTAATTTTGGTTAATTTGCAAGTCACTAATATTATTTCCTGTTTTCTGGATTTATACTTTATACGTTCAATTTTGTCCACCATAATTATGGCATTAAATTTGAAAACGGCTAAATATTCAAAAGACATGTTGACCGTTTATGAGTCTTGATCATTCTATTCATTTATTTTGCATGTGTATGTTGCCTAATATTATGCAAATATGAGTTCAAATTATGTATTCACATTCATTTTGTATATGTGCGTGCTATATGTTTATAAATGTGTAAACCTATTTAATCTCATACATGTGTATTTTATGATGTATATATTATATGTCTTACGCTACTGTTTTCAAAATAATGTACGTCTATATACATATTAATGGCATATTGGTATCTTAAATCTCTTAGTTGAAGATTTAGTGTGTATGAAAAGGTTGATATGAATATTTTTGTTTGTACGAAGAATTTTTGCACAACATCACTTAGCATAATTTGTATGATAGCTTCACATGCATAACTCGACCTATTACATAATCGGACTAAGGGTAATACCCTTTTAATTTAAAATTGTCTCGAGTGGCCTGTCTTAACTGATTAGAGCGTCGTTTTGACTATTTTAAATTAAAAGTGTATCCCGAAAGTGAAACCAAAAAATTGATTTGTCACCTAAAATTTGGGAACGAAAGAAAAGGAAATGTTCGTTTATTTAATTTTATCGAGAAAAAGGTTGTTATAGCTTTTAAGATCTGGTCTCGATATTTGTAAATAATCGAACATTCTTTATCTTTCTAAAACGACTTGGTAATTTTAATTTAATTTATTTGAGTGCTTTTGAATATTGTAAAATTCATATTTGTTGTTTTATGGGATTAAAAGTCAAATTAAGTTTGAATTTGTAAAGTTCATTGCAAAGACGTTAATTAATCGACTAGGTACCGATTTAGGGCGCTGTGGGGGTGCTAATCCTTCCCCGCACGTAACCGACTCTCGAACCCGGATTTTGGTAACGCATACCTTAATTTGTTGTTTTAATTAAAATTAATTTTTATTTAAAATAACAAATATTTTTGGGTGCCCAATCACACCCTAATCAAAGATTGGTGGCGACTCTTTGAACCGTATATTTTTGATCGTAAAGGAAATCCAAATTTTTTTTGAAACGAGAGGTTTTTTAAATCACATTTGTTTTTAAATTAAAAATCAATTGAAAAAAATAATTCAAAAATTGATGTGGTTTTCAAAATCTCACATTTTTCACCTTTAAGAAAAAATCGTTTCGACAGCTTGGCGACTCTACTGGGGACCTTTTTTTAGAGAGTCAGGCCGATAGTCGATTAATTAATTTTCTTTGCAATTGAAAGTTATAAATTCGTTTTAATTTGGTTTTTGATCCCTTGTTTGGTTTTAATAAGTTTTGTTTGTATTTTGGTTTTTTAATTTAATTCGATTAACAATTAAATAGTTGTATTGATCTGTTTGCTAATGGTTTCAGAATAATTGTGTGTTTTGGGATTTGATTTTGAGTGTTTTTATTGTTTGTTTTTCACTTTTCCTCACACAGTGCACAGCTGCATTTTCATGACATGAGCTAAAACCCCGCTTCGTCCAAATTAAGTAGGAGTGAGAGACTATGCCCTCGTGTGGTTTTCACCTCCGCATGGGATAGTGGTTTGCTCCTGGAGCTCACGCCTTATGGTCCTCGTGATGGTAATCACCTCCGCATGGATATAAGGAGGTGTGTTCCCTCGAAATTGAACTCGATCCCCTAAAGCCTGTGATGGGCTAGGATTGAGGGTTCAGTAGCCCAAGGGGGCACCGATAAGGACAATTCGAGAACCTATTACTTTAGAACCGAACCCAGCATATAGTGAACATAGAGCCTGAATTTAGGTCGAGTCTAACCTGAACCTTAAGAGTCCCGTGAGGAGGGTACACAAGGAAAAGCTTTTTGAGTCATTTAATTTTGCTTTTTGAATAAATGTATGCGAACTAGAAATCATGTGGTTAGGTTTATTTTTCTTGAACAAGCATGCGAATTAGATATCATGCAGTTAGGATTTTTTGTGAATGAAAAAGTATGTGGTAGATATCATGTTGGGTAGGATCAACTAAAGTATGATTGGTTAGCCAGCATGTGAGGGTAGGTTTTATTTGATGTTTATGGTACTTATTTTGTTGTTTATATTATGTGCACTAACCCATTTTTGTTCTATGTCTATTTTATTTGGATTTTATTGCATTTACATCTTCATGTCATCACAAGGTGTTAATTCACAAGTGATTGACTAATGAGAAGGCTAGACATATTGAGACAAGAAATTCTCAACCATGTAGTCAAAACCGGGAGATCCAAAGATGTTCGACTGATCATGAAGAATGATATCCGTTGAATGAAGAAACCAAGTTGATTGAAGACTTCCTTTAATGTGGAAAAGGCCAAGATGTTGACTCAAGAGATAGATACAATCATACTAAGGACAAGAAGACCCTTCACAAAGACATGAAGACCACTTCGTATTGAAAGTAAACATGGAGACCTCACGATTCGATTTAAAGACATCTGGCATCATCAAAGGTGATAAAATACGCCGACAAATTTGGGTTCAATGTTAGATTCCATGAAGAATATGGCTCAAGGAAATGAAGAAATGAATAATCACATTTATATTTTGACTACATAGTGTTCTGAATTCTTGTTGTCTAAATGAAGGTTGTTCTATGGTGGTCACTTTTAGGATTAACACCTTGTGCATTTGCATTTGCATTCTTATTAGCTTCAATTTATTTATTTATTTATTTATTATTATTATTATTTTTGCTATTGTTGCTTTTTGTCCTTTTGTTATTTTATTTGTACTAACCTGTTTTTTATGTTGTTTTTCTCTTTGTCTGCATTGCATGATCATGACATATTCAAAAGGTGTTGATTTGTGAGTGGTCATCATAGTAAAAGGTTTTCATGGCAGACAAGGGGTTTCGTGATCAAACATACTATAACATAGTCAAGAAATGGCATCCTGAGAAAGCTTCAAAAATAGTGGAGAGTTGTGCACATAAAGATCATATGTCTGACGAAGAGCACAAGGAGATAAGAGAGATAAAAGAGAAAATGTCCAAGATGATGGATAGAATAGGTGCTTTGTCCAAAGGAAAGGAGACTTCTACCAAAGAAAATAAAGAGCTCGATGAAAATAATCTTGAGGTGTAAAATACGCAAGGGACTACTTTAGAACCTGCTGATTCTTGCCAAAATGAGAAATCACACACAATCATTGTTCGTATCAACAAGTTGTTTGGAAATGCCAAGGAAATAGTGGCAACTATAGAAGTTCAGAAGGATGAAAAGAAGACATGCAGTCAAAACTCGTTGGTGTTTGATAGACTACTCCCAACATCAGGGAAAATAAAACTGGAAACTCCAGTTCAACCCAAGTTGAGAGGTGGCTCTCGTTGTGATTCCATCCCAATATCATATAAGGAATTGTATGATGAACTATTAGAAGCCCGAGAAGTGGCCCCGCATTATGTGAAACCTTTGCAGCCTCCATATCCAAGTTGGTATGACGTCAACGTTCGTTGTGAATATCATGCTGGGATTCAAGGACATTCTATTGAGAATTGTTCTACCTTCAAACATCGAGTCCAACTTCTACTAGATCATGGAGTATTGGAGTTTGAATTGAAAGGACAACCTAGTTTGGTAACAGATTATCCTGTTGGGTTCGAACCAAAAGTGACCAAAGGTAAGAGTATTAGTGAGGACATCCAAGAAGAAGATTGTTTGCCAAAGTACAGAGCTCAGATTCGTCATTTAAGAAATGAAAATGATAAATTGAGCAGAGAGATGGAAACCATACGAGATGATTTTCAAAGGATCAGTCAAGCTTTTAAATTTGCTGGTATAGGAAATGTCCCAGATGAGTGGATAACAGGAGTCGCTAAACTGAAGAATGACGCTGAACAGTGGAGAAGAAATTGTAAGGTGCAAGAAGGTCGAGCCGAGAAGTTTTCTCATGATTTACAAATTGAAGAAAAAAGGCGCAATATAGCTGTTGATAATTTGGGAAGATATAAGGCCGAAATTCAAACGTTGAACAGATCCATTGCCAATATGGAAATCTCATATCAACGTCACAAGCGAGAGAATGACGCTGAGCTAGAAGTCGTTAGAGCTAAGAACGAGAAGTTGATGAAGATTGTGGATGATTGTAGTGATCTTATACAAGAGCTTCATAACCACAATGACTTTCTTACAAGGAAGATTCAACAGCAGTGTCTACAGCTCCGAGAATCGGCACTCAAGATAGAGAAAAGAGACAACGTCATGAAAGAAGCTATGACCCAAGCAAGCAACGTGGCTCAGAAATGGGTTGATTTAGCTGGCTTTGCAAGAGAATTGAAGCAGATTGACAACTCGACCCCCGAGCATGAGTGGAAATTAAATTGGCTTTTGAAGGAGATAGAAAAGTTCGGAGTGAAAGCTGTCCATTATATGTAAAGTTTGTTGGATGTATCGAGACCTTTGTGTTCAATGAAAGTTGTTTTAAGATTGTCACTTTGGAATGACACCTTTTGTATTTGCATTTGGCATTTGCATTTGCATTACATGTATTTATTTAAGCATTTTACATGCATTAATTATAAAAACACAGAAATAATTTATGGAAGGTTATGTGAAAGTAATAACAAGATCATCCATTCATACTACTTCCTCATCGTCATGAATAAGCAAATGGAAACAATGGAGCAATCTCATAAGGGATCACAAGATCAGTTGCAAGAGCAGTTAGTCGGGTCACAACAAGATACGAGGAATCAAGCATCGGGTTCTTTGCAAGGTGTATCTAATCAAATGATCCAGGTACTGGTACCACAAGCTGCTGGTAAAGAGAAAATAGAGGATAAAGGAAATCAATCTCATCAGACTGGTACATCAAGAGTGATAATTTGCCCTGGAGCGTCGAACTCAGACCTAGGGATGAGCCTCATCAATTTTGAGCAATTTGAAGACAAATTCAGGTGGTTGAATGAAGCAATTAAAGATATGAAGGTTGTTAATGCCTCTCACAAGGAGTTAGAAGCTAGAGAACTCAGTTTGGTCCCTGATTTGGTCATCCCACATGAATTTAGGGTGCCTAATTTTGAGAAATATGATGGCACTAGTTGTCCCCTAATTCATCTGAAGATGTTTTATAGAAAGATGGAAGGGTACCTAAATAATGACAATCTGTTGATTCATTACTTCCATGATAGTCTTGCTGGCCCAGTTGTAGTATGGTATAACCGTTTGAACAAAGAATATATCAAGACATGGGTTAACTTAGTTGATGCTTTTATGGGGCAATATCAATATGTTAAAGGCTTAGCCCCAAAATGTCATGACCTTCAAAGGATAAGAATGGAAGCTACTGAGAGCTTTAAAGAATATGCCCTAAGAGGAGAGGAGTGGCAGCACAAGTTCAACCTCTTTTGTTAGAAGAAGAAATATCATATATGTTTCACGATTCTCTTCCAGCTCCTTTCTTTGAGTTAATACTGGGAAAGTCGATGAATAACTTCAAGGATCTTATGACAACTGGGGAGTTAATTGAGGATGCGATCAGCAAAGGAAACTTGAAAGACACTTCTAAAAACCCAACCGATCAAAAGGAACAAACTGATGAGGTGAATGAATGTTATGTCCAGAGCTCTCAAAGCCGTAAAAGAAAAGGGGTAGCGGGTTACACGAGACGTCCAAAGAAAGTCCCAAGATCGAAAAATGCTTTGAAATTATTTCAAACTCCTATCTCAGATCTGTATCCCCATTTGATTGAAGGTTAATATCTAACACCGAGGCCAGTGAAAGTGCAACCAGACCCTTCTGCTCATAGCTATGATCAATATAGTGTCTGTGATTTCCACTTGGGGGCATTGAGACATTCTACGGGAAATTGTAGGCCGCTGTTAAAGGAGGTAGAGATGCTTGTGGAAAATGGGACGTTAACAGAGGAATTGGTGGAACAGTGGATGACGAGCTCGAGTGGGGCATCAAAGAGCAATATGTAACATCCGTTTGAGTTAAGTACCACGACATTAGATGGGTAATGGGGCATCCTAGGTAGAAAGAGATCATTTCATTCTATCATGAATATTCCATTTGCAACATCATGTTTGAACTTGTTTTTCATCCTTTCTCAGTTTTTTATAATGATCTTTAAATAAATTCATGTTACTTTGAGGATGGTGAGCATTGAATCGATTTGCAACTTGAAATTATTTGAATATCAACTGAATTAAAAACTCTATAAATGGTCAGTGTTATTATTCTTTGACAAGGTGACAAGGTTGAAACCTGATAAAACAAGGACCTTGACCTTATCCCCGGAATATACAATCGAACACTATATTTTTTTCTTGCAAGGACCGATATAGTCTTCTCCTATTATAAGGGAATGAACAAGAGGCTTGGTATTCAGGTATGCATAGGAACGGATAACATGAGGCATCTTTTGTTTATGATGTTACAAAACCGACTAGATTTCACTTCTGTTGATGACGTTCAATGATGATTATGATCTTTACAGATGGAATAGTCGAGTAGGTGAATCTAGTTTAGGTCAGTTGCTTAGAAATTGAACTCTAACGATGAGATTTTCTGACTTTCAACAACACCTAGACTATGACAGGTTCTTCTTGACAAGCTTAAGAAATTGGATCCGTATACCGAGATTATAATATTATATGTATACAATAAAGCTTGAGCTGTCCCTCTAGAGCAATTGGTTAAACGCCCGGGCTTTACGGATAGAATTCAGCTAGCTTGATAAAAGTGGTTATATTATATGTATACAATAAAGCTGAGCTATTCCGCTAAATCAATTGGTTATAGTGGAAACTCGAAAGCCCTGGCTTTATGAATATATTATATTCAAACCATGACCTTGATCGGGTACTTGGCAATTCGGTGTATGCTACACTGTGATTGTCAAGTCAAAGACTTCGTGATGAGATGAACCCTTCAGCTAGCCCGATAAAGGCAAATTACAATAAAGCTGATTTCAGCTAGCCAGACAATGGCAAATTAAATCAATTTTATGAATAAGGAGAGTCGGTAAAAATGGACTAAGGGAGTTAAGGAACACCTGTTATAGTCAATTTCACACGAGCACTCAGGAATTTCATTTTTAGACCGATATTTCTGCACTACCTTTGTTAGAGGATTCTATGAAGCTTGAACAAATGGAAGATTTCAGAGAACTGAAATAGAAGTGTTCTATAAAGTCTAGTAATTGATTATGCAAGTTGCGTCATTTTATCCGTATCCGATTAAAATACCAAGCTGAGAAAGAGGTGCATGTTAAAATATTCACGATTATCGAGAGGGAAATGAAATTTTGGTGGCTGAAACCTTAAAAAATTGGAATCCAACCTGAAGCCAACTCCTCAATTTTTGACACTTGTCAAAGAGTTATAACCCTGAAAACATTAAAGAGCTATTGATTCTTTTGATATTCTGTGAACTCATGGTTATAATTTGATTCGATTGTGAGCCTGAATTAAGGGGCAATGTTTTATAAAAATTCTTTCATTCTTTAATCCCTATAATAAGAGAAAAAGGAAAAACATTTTCAAACATGACAGTTTCAAGTGTAAAAGGTCCTTGAAGCTTATAAGACTCATTATGCCTCTATTGGATAAAAGGAATAAGCGATTCCAGAACATGAAATATTCCACAATCTTGAAGTAAATGGTCCAAGAGAACAGAATGAATGAAGAATGAAACTTATAATATTTCCTTGTGACATTATCAATTACCCATCAAGAAGAAGATGATCTTATTATTCAGAAGGGGCACATATTACAGCTTGTATAAAATGCAAGACATTTTGTTAGAAGAATTGACCACTTCTTAAGTGTTTATGACAATGTGAAGAGACGCCCTCAAACTACTTAGTGATACTACTATGAAGTGACACCAGAATGAGAACATCCAAGTTAGGATATGTTGGGCACGAAGAGATCCAAGAGTACCCACTTTAGGGCATGACCAGAAACTCGGATCATGTTGGGATGACAAGATTCAGACCAAGAAGATATTGAGAATGAGTCTCATAATTTAAAGTGTCAGGGGCAGACCGTGAATTTGAGCAGAGCTTACCTTGTAAAGCAAACCAACCGAGCATCAATTAATGGCAGAGTCCTGAAAGAACAGCTCAGAAAGCGTAATTGAGCCAATGACGGAAATGGGGCAACACAGTCGTATTTCTGACCATAGCAAGAAGTTGAGAGAGAAAGCAATTTCTCTGAAAGGGAGATAGAAAACGAAGACAACAAGAAGATAGAAGAAGATTAGAAGGCTCTTCAGAAATGCAAGTTGGAAATTATGAGTTGTTATACGGATATCTAAAGCAAACCCCAGAGAGGAATGATCAAGTAGAAGAAGACTGAGTTCACCAATTTGAAGTAAAATAAAGATTGAATCGACATTTATGCATTCATAAGAACATCATTTGCATAAAATAAAATGCATTACGCTGATACATTTCATTGCATTCGTGTTTCATGCATAAACACATGGTTTTGACAGATCTTCCAGTGAAAAGAGAAGATGCAGGATGTTAAAATCTCGATAATTGAAAGGTAGAAGTTAAACATCAAATACAGGGAATCATGTTTAGAGAGGCAGAACCTGAGGAACGCAGGGGTCAATTTATAGAGGAAGCATTACTTTGAAGCGGGGAACGAGGCCCAACCTTTAAGTCATTTTATGAAGTGAAATGAGAAGGATTTCTCATTAAAATATGAAATTTGAGATTTTGAAAAATATGTAAGGTTTCTTACCCAGTAAATAATTTAAACTTTTCGGACCATCAGTAAGTCTTTCGAGCATGATGATGAAATCCTTTGGGTCATATGTAAGCCTTTAGAGCAAGATGATAAGTCCTTTGGGCCATCCATTAGACCTTCGGGTAGGATGTTTTCACATGAATTTGAAAAATAAGAAAGTGATGTTTTAAGAAAATGAAACCTTTGAAAACTAAAAAGGCGATTTCCAAAATTTCGCACTTAGTAAGTCCTTCGGGCCATCAATAAGTCTTTCGAGCATGATGATTAAGTCCTTCAGGCCATCTTAAGCCTTCACGGAAGAGTAGTGAAGTAAACCCATCAGTAAGTGCCATCAGTAAGTCTTTCGAGCATGATGATTAAATCCTTCGGGTAATTTGTAAGCCTTCACCGAAGAGTAGTGAAGCAAATTCATCAGTAAGTCTTTCGAGCATGATGATGAAGTCCTTTGGGCCATCAGTAAGTCTTTCGAGTATGATGATGAAGTCCTTCGGGCCATCAGTAAGTCTTTCGAGCATGATGATTAAATCCTTCGGGTAATTTGTAAGCCTTCACGGAAGAGTAGAGAAGCAAATCCATCAATAAGTCTTTCGAGCTTGATGATGAAATCCTTCGGGTCATTTGTAAGTCTTTCAAGCAAGTTGATAAGTCCTTCGGGCCATTTTAAGCCTTCTCGGAATAGTGTTGGAGGAAAACATCAGATCATCAGATGTGGGAGGAAAGTGAAGGTTTTCGAGTACAAAGAAGCAGATCAATTGATTAAAAGGAAATGCGCATGAGGAGTCATTAACCAATTCAAGGTCTTAGAAAGAGAGATGTTCAGATGGCAGTCGAGTCCAAGATAATTCTCATATCTAGCTGTTGCGAGACAAGATCCCGCAAGAGAAATGGATTCTCAAAGATTCTCTTAAATTTTAAATTTTTCGAGTATAATGTTTTTTAAATATGTAAGCATACATTAATGAGTGGCAATGTTTGTTTTTCAGGTTTAACCTTCGAAGTTGAGCCTTCATGAAAGAATAATGAAGCAGAATCAAACCAGAAGATTGTTCGAGTTTTACTCCCTAAAGCAAGAGGGAGCGAACCCGTAAGCAGAAGATCGTTCGAGTTCTACTCCCTGAAGCAAGAGGGAGTGAACCCGCTGGTCGAAGATTGTTCGAGTTCTACTCCCTGAAGCAATAGGGAGCGAACCCATTTTTAGAGGATTATTCGAGTTCCTTAATCCCTAAACAAAAGGGAGCAGACACGTCATTCAAAGATTTTCAAGTCTTATTTATCCCGAAGTAACAGTAGAGTGGTTTAATCTTTTAAAGTTCACATTACCGGACAAATTTGATCATCTATTGATCTTTGCTCTATTCTCGTTGCACGATAATGAGCAAAGAGGGGCAGATGTAGATGCTCGTTTTTGTCCGGGGCTAAGTTAGAGCAGATCCGAAACAATGATGGGCTTAAAGAAGAACCCAAACCATTTGGAGGCCAAATCCAATGATCCTCAGCAAAAAACATATTCCAGTCTACGTGAAGCTTGGAAAACAAAAATGGTTAGAAGGAGTTAACAAGGGGAAAAAGGCAGTTAACAAGTTAGGAGCCATTTTGATAGTGGAGAGGAGCACGATTGGGGAATTAAAAAAACTAAAAAGGGTTAGTTTTAGGGGGAGACCATTTTTGGACTGTTTTTTTTTACACAACAGAGGGGAATTAGAAAACAGGGTAAAATATTTCTTCACCCCAGATTCAAAGATCAAACGAGGCGTGTAAAAGGGATTCATGTAATTTATCTTTTTGATAGCAATACAAACAGAGGAGATTTCAAAGCAGTTTTTTATTAGCAACACAAGGCTTTTGTTTTTTCAGAAAAACAAAGCAGTAGAAACAAAGCATCAGAACGATTCTATTTTTTTAAAAACAACATTTTTCTAATCAAATGGGGTGCTCGAACCAACAAAAAAAAGGAAAAAAGAGAGAGAATCGTTTAACTGGGTTTTGTTTCGATTCTTCGCCGGAAGTTGGGAAGTTCTGAGCGTCACTGGAAGCAAGGAAAGGAGGAGCTTCATCGTAGTCATCATCGAGGTGAGTATTCGAAAGATCCTATAGCCCTTAGGTCTTTGCATGTCCACTTTTAGGTTTAGATCTATGTTATGAGTGGATTGGGAGGTTTTAGTGTCGTTTAGGTTTACTCGACTCTAAGTGCTCACCGGTGAATGGTGATAGAATGGTGGTTGTGGGTTTTGAAGGTCTCGGTTAAGGGTGTTAGGACAAAAGGAGAATACCAAACTTATTTTAGTGTTTAAGGTAGTTACCTGGTCATTGTGGTTTAATGGTCGAAGTGTAGAACTCCGTTGAAGATAGGCGATCGGCGACGTTGGAGTCTTCTAGGTTGTTTAAGGCGCGGCTGTGAGTGAAGAAGAAGAGAGTTGCGGCCATGAGTATGAGAGATAAGGAGCAGCTATTTGTTTAGATTAAGTTTAAGGTTAATTTTAACTTAGGTTTAGAATATATATTAAAACTTTAGGGTTAATTAGTGTTTAGCCATCATAGCTCTAAGGTAGAATTAGGTTTTAGTCACCCCTTCCTTGTTTATTTAACTTATTAGATTCATTAAATTTACGTCTATTTTTTTATTTTATTTAGTAATTTTTGTGTATCCTTTAATTTGCCATTTACATCCCCGCATACTTTCAGTTCAACTTACATTTAATTTAACACTAATTTTGGTTAATTTGCAAGTCACTAATATTATTTCCTGTTTTGTGGATTTATACTCTATACGATCAATTTTGTCCACCATAATTATGGCATTAAATTTGAAAACGGCTAAATATTCAAAAGACATGTTGACCGTTTATGAGTCTTGATCATTCTAGTCATTTATTTTGCATGTGTATGTTGCCTAATATTATGCAAATATGAGTTCAAATTATGTATTCACATTCATTTTGTATATGTGCGTGCTATATGTTTATAAATGTGTAAACCTATTTAATCTCATACATGTGTACTTTATGATGTATATATTATATGTCTTACGCTACTGTTTTCAAAATAATGTACGTCTATATACATATTAATGGCATATTGGTATCTTAAATCTCTTAGTTGAAGATTTAGTGTGTATGAAAAGGTTGATATGAATATTTTTGTTTGTATGAAGAATTTTTGCACATCATCACTTAGCATAATTTGTATGATAGCTTCACATGCATAACTCGACCTATTACATAATCGGACTAAGGTTAATACCCTTTTAATTTAAAATTGTCTCGAGTGGCCTGTCTTAACTGATTAGAAGGTCGTTTTGACTATTTTAAATTAAAAGTGTATTCCGAAAGTGAAACCAAAAAATTGATTCGTCACCTAAAATTTGGGAACGAAAGAAAAGGAAATGTTCGTTTATTTAAATTTATCGAGAAAAGGTTGTTATAGATTTTAAGATCTGGTCTCGATATTTTTAAATAATCGAACATTCTTTATCTTTCTAAAACGACTTGGTAATTTTAATTTAATTTATTTGAGTGCTTTTGAATATTGTAAAATTCATATTTGTTGTTTTATGGGATTAAAAGTCAAATTAAGTTTGAATTTGTAAAGTTCATTGCAAAGACGTTAATTAATCGACTAGGTACCGATTTAGGGCGCTGTGGGGGTGTTAATCCTTCCCCGCACGTAACCGACTCCCGAACCCGGATTTTGGTAACGCATACCTTAATTTGTTGTTTTAATTAAAATTAATTTTTATTTAAAATAACAAATATTTTTGGGTGCCCAATCACACCCTAATCAAAGATTGGTGGTGACTCTTTGAACCGTATATTTTTGATCATAATGGAAATCCAAATTTTTTTTAAACGAGAGGTTTTTTAAATCACATTTGTTTTTAAATAAAAAATCAATTGAAAGAGATAATTCAAAAATTGATGTGGTTTTCAAAATCTCACCTTTTTCACCTTTAAGAAAAAATTGTTTCGACACTTTTCACTCAATATTAATGCATGAGAAATCACCAAATATTAATGCAAATGTATGTTGCGATGATGGACAAAACAATCATATATAATAAACTCCACTGTCCTTGTTTCACCATTTTCATTCTTCACACCTTTATTTCTAATTGAAAATAAATGTTTGCTCAATTCAATGATCTTGTATTCTTGGATGATATGAGCCTTTAAAATGCCCCAACATTTATCATTTTCTTACTCCAGCACTGATTTTCAGCATGACCTCTGCGTCTGAGAGACATGTGTCAAGAACCAAGACTTAGTCCAAAGAGGTCTTGCTTGAAAATATTTCTCTTCTTCATTTTATTTTGAAATTTGAAAACGTTTGAAGAAGAATTTTTGAAAAATGGTTCCCATACAATGGGCT
The DNA here is from genome assembly GCF_006381635.1 of Hibiscus syriacus. Taxonomy (NCBI): domain Eukaryota; kingdom Viridiplantae; phylum Streptophyta; class Magnoliopsida; order Malvales; family Malvaceae; genus Hibiscus; species Hibiscus syriacus. The sequence continues at coordinate 258,670 of NW_024063377.1, read as the reverse complement.
CGCAATTGAAACAAATTTTAAAACAAAAGTTTAATGAATATCAAACAAGTCAACTACTCTTTTAGTCTTTCAAAAAAATCATATCCCATTGGCAAATGTCAAAATTATTGATAAATTTATGGTATAGGTTGATTCTGATAAGGTAAGTTCTCTCATGTTGGCCTTTTTATTATAACATATGTCTCTTTAGGCTCCCACTGACTTGAGGAAGTGGTTGTTATGCTAATCTTCTAGAGATACTCATTGGTTTCAAACTCTCAATGACACATTTGGGAGGTTCAATGCTTCATCAAGAGGTTTTTAAGACCGCATCTTATGTCGTAGTTGCACAATTTAATATTCGAGTCACCCTTTAAGGTTTTCAACTCGAATCCTCCTTTGTTTTTAAGACGTTATTCAAAATGTTACGTTTTGAACCCCCCCCCCCTTTATTATTTTTCCTATCATGCATTAAAGATTTTAGAAAACCAATTTTTGCAAATAAAAAATTAATCTTGAGAAGCATAATGAAATATGAAGATAGTCTCTTTCACTTAGAAATCCTTGTATGATTAGAATGGACTTTTCATGCACGTAACATAGGTCAGGGCTCACGGTTATGAAAGAAAGGAATAAATAGGCCCAAACAAGTGTTTAAATGTAACTTAACCAATGATCAATTTATTCTGATGCCTTCAATCTTGCCTTGCTTGGCTTGGATCTGCTTGTTATTTGTCTTTTATTTTATTTTTATTTTTCTAGATCCCTCTAGACTGTCCATTTTTAGGTTTTCACTTTAGAGTTCATCTCTATTTTCTTATATCTTCAACATTTCTCGCTCTTCTTGTTGAATCTGAATCTTTGAAATGATTGCACTTTATCAACCTTGTGGCTTGAGGCTCAATGAGTCACTTATCTTGAAATACTTGATTTATTTTCTTTTTCTTTTTCTTTTTTCTTTTCCTCTTTTTCTTTTTTTCCTTCTTCTTCTATCTTTTCTCTTTTTCTTTCTTTTTCTCTCTTTATATATGTATATATTACGAATTTATTGGATGAGTATATGACTCCAATTGCTTTGAGCACCTTCTTGTCCTCTTTATTTCTTGCATTTGGAACTTTTTTCGTTGTTCTCGATTGGATTTGATCTCCAAGAACTTTACATTTGATCTTCCTTGCAGTTCCTTATTATTCTTCTTTATTTCACAGAGACTTGCTCCTGTAATAAAACCTATATTGACGGTCTCTACTTATGCAAGCATATATCCTTCACCTTGCCCCCTAATATGGAGAGTGATTATTGGTTAGGGTTGAACCATAAAAAAATAATTAAGGCTCAAATAGGGACAACAAGAGATATATTTTCTCTTTTTATAGAGAGGTAAATTAAAGAAGACCATTCATTATTTCTTACACATAAGTCCTTGCAAAAATATGTATCCCCAGGGGGATGAATATTCATGATTAACTTTTATTTACATAAAAAACAATGTAATTGATGCATGATAGAATTATTTAAATCATTCCCTTTATTTCTTCTTCTTCTTGCTTCGAGCATGACCCAATTATTTGAGCTTCTCTTCAAAAAGTTGATTCATGATGCTCCATCTCGTCTCTTCTTGCAGGAATATTCATGGGATAACGCAAATTTTGCACTTGAGGTCTTTCAGTTTTACTGGTATAAAGAAAAATGATGGTTTTGTGTCTAAAAAGACAAAGATGTGACTTTGAAGTCGTGTACATGGAGAAATGTAGTGTTATAACCAGATCGACTTTACCCGATAAGGTAAAAGTATGAATTTGGTGTCTCAAAAAAGGTAAATGTATGTCTTTGGAATCTCATATAAATGTAGTGTCAAAATTTGGTTTTAGTAGTGACCGTGAATTATTTAAGGTAAAAAATTCGAGTAATTGTGTTTTTGTCTTTGGAAGGGATATGAAAGGTCTAATTTTTCCACTTGCTTTAACTTACCTTCAATATTTCTGTCACAAGATTCTCCTCGAGTTACTACCATGATTCGTGATTAATGCACATTAAGATGCAACGTATATTATGCAATGTATGATGTATATATGTGAATGTAAAGATGAAAAAATGCACATACGAATGCTAAAATACAGAAATGGGAATGCAAAATGTATGATGCAAATGCATGTCTGCAAAAGGGGTCATTTCAGAGTGACCATCTTAAAACAACTTTCATTGAACACAAGGGTTTCAGTATGTCAAATAGACTTTACACATAAGGGATAGCTTTAACTCCTAACTTCTCTATCTCTCTCAAAACCCAAGTTAACTTTCACTCATAGTCGGGTGACGAGTTGTCAAACTGTTTCAATTTTCTTGCAAAGCCAGCTAAATCAATCAACTTGTGAGCCACATTGCTTGCTTGGATCATTGTTTCTTTCATGCCGTCATCTTTTTCCTCCATATTATGTGTCAATTCTCGAAGCTGTAAACAAATTATTCCTTTTTCCTCGTGATAAAGTCTTCGTTGTTATGAAATCCTTGGGTAATATTTCCAAAATCATCTATAATCCTCAACAATGTCTTGTTCCTGGCTTTAGTGGCTTCTAGCTCAGCATCAATCTCACGCTTGTAGCACTGATATGAAGCTTTCATGTTGGCTATGGACATATTCAACATGTTATTTTTTGCTTGACATCTTCTCAAATCATTAACAGTTGTATCGTGCCTTTTTTCGGCCATATGTATATCATAAGAGAACTTATTGTCTCGACCTTCATGCGTCTTGCAATTCTTTCTCTAGTGTTCATCATCGTTCTTCATCTTAGTGACCCCTAATGTCTACTCCTCCGGGGTATTTCCTATACCAGTATTTTTAAAGGCTTGACTGATCATTTGAAAACCATCACGCATGGTTTCCATCTCTCTATTGAGTTTATCATTTTCATTCCTCAAATAACAAACTTGATCTTTGTACTTTAGCAAATCTTTTTCGTCCTGGATGCCTCCACTGATATCCTTACTTTTGAACACTTTTGGTTCCAACCTAACAGGACAATCAATTACCAAACTAGGTCGATCTTTTATCTCAAACTCCAAGATTCCATGATCCAAAAGATGTTGGACTCGATGCTTGAAGGTGTGCAAGTCTCAATGAAATGTCCTTGAGCTCTAGCATGATATTCACAACGAACATTGACATCATACCAATTTGGATACAGAGGTTGCCAAGGTTTCACATAATGTGGGGCCACTTCCCAAGCTTCTAAAAGCTTATCATACAACTCTTTATATGATATAGGGATATGATCAAAATGAGAGCCACCTCTCGGCTTGGATTGAACTGAAATATTTAGATTTACTTCTCTTGACGTTGGAAATAGACTCTCAAATACCAACGAGTTCTGATTGTATGGCTTTTTTTATCTTTCTTAACTTCTATAGTTGTCACCATTTCCTTGGAGTCTTCAGACAACTTGTTGATACGAATAGTGATTGTTTGTGATTTATCACATTGGCTAGGATTAGCTTCTTCTAAAGTAGTCCCTTGTGTATTTGACATCGCAGGTGATTGTTTGTGATTTACCACATTGGCTAGGATTAGCTTCTTCTAAAGTAGTCCCTTGTGTATTTGACATCGCAGGATCATTTTCATCGAGTTCTTTCCTTTCTTTTGCAGAAGTCTCTTTCGCTTCGGTCAAAGTAACTATTCTATCCATCATCATGGACATTTTCTCTCTTATATTTTTTTGCTCTTCGTAGGACATATTATCTTTGGGTACATAACTCTCCACTATTCTCAGAGTGTCCTCAAGCTGCCATTCCCTAGCTGTGTTATAGTCTACTTGATTGTGAAATCCTTTGTCCATCATGAAAATATTTTACTATGATGACCACTAACAAATCAACACCTTGATTATGTCATGATCATGCGATGCAAGTAGAAAACAAAACAACATAAAAACAAGTTAGTACAAAGAAATGACAAGAATTATTATAAAAACAATAATAGATAAATAGATAAATTAATAAGCTAATGCTAAATAAGAATACAAATTCAAATGCAAATGCACAAGGCGTTAATTCCAAAAGCGACCACCATAGAACAACCTTCATAAGACCATAAGTGCGCCTTACACTAGACAGATGAGTTTTGTTTCTTCATTTACTCGATCTAAGCTTTTCTCATGATTTGATATTATCTTCATAGTCGTTGTTAGACTTCTCAAAGTGTTGATCTGCCTATCTTCTTTTTAATTCACCTACTGTGATTGTTGGATTTATAGTCTTCCATTTCCGTGGGATTGTCAATGAGGAAAATGACCTTGATACCTCGTGAAGGATCTGCTCATTCTTGACTCAACTAGCATCTGACTATTTGGTACCATCTCATTCTTCGTTCTTTTAATAGGAGTCATCGATCGACTTTGAGCTCTTCTTTTATTGATCAACTTTGTTTGTAAGTCGTCGCCCTTATGGATTTGACTACCTAGTTATGGAACTCTTATGTTGAAATGAAAATCTTCTAATTTGGTCAATCACTTGTGAATTAACACCTTGTTTGGTTACGATATGAAAATGTAAATGCAAACATAAGAAAAAAATAAGATAAAACAAAATAAATTGTTAGTGTCATTTAACCAAAAAAATAGAAAAATATTTACGAAAAGAAAAGATCATATCCAACTTGGTATCTACCCTAGCATGCTTTTATAACAGTTCTACCCCAACATATTTTTTGCTCCATGTTTTGTTCAATATATAAATCCTAACCTCATTCCATCTAGTTCGCATGCTTGTTTGGGAAAAAAATAAGAACCTAACAACATACTCTTCTAATTCTCATGCTTTTTACAAAATAAATTCGAGAAAAAGGTTAGAGTGAGTTTCCCCTTTGTGACTTTTGAAGAAAAAACGGGCAGAAATTCAGTATGAAACAGGCAGAGTTTCGGTATTACTAATAAGGTCATCAAATTGTCCTTTACTAGTGCCCCCTTGGGCGTGCAAGACCCTCGATCCTCACCCATTACAAGTTTAAATGAGTCGAATTCAATTTGAGAGGATTCATTTCGCCATGTCTATGCAAGGAAACTTAATGTTTCGCTCGTAAACACGAGGCATATGCACCCCAGAGGTTACTTGCTAAATCCCATGCGGAGAAAAATAATTTTTCTCACTTAAGCGTAGCGTTCACCTGTACCTAACGGGATATATCACAGTTAGAAGGCTCTAAATACTCGAACGGTTATAGTGCGAGTGGGAAGAAACTCATAATCTTTTGCCTTGATCCAAAAACCAATAGACTAAAACAAAAGTAAGAAATCTGAAACATGTAAATCACACGTTAGTACAACTAATAAATAAAAGATGTACAATGCAATGGAAACAAAACATAAGGATCAAAATTTAAATATCATGCAAATTTACCATTTTCAAATAAAAAGATGACATATAATTGATTACGGCCTGACTCTCTATTGTCCCCAGTATAGTCACCAAGCTATCGAGATGGTCCTTAAGCTTTTTGGGGCTAATTCGGGGTGCGATCCAACTCAATCTTGGAAAAGGTTGGGTTTTAAAATAAATGCATAAATAAAAAATTTTGGAATCACCATCAACCTTTGGGTTATGTAGGTCGAATACCTAAATAGATATCCTTTAAAATAATTTTAAGAAAAATAATTTTTAAAAGATAAAAATGGTATGCGTTTAATAAGAAATTCGTTTTGAAAAAAGGTTCAGGAGTCGATTACGCATGGGGAAGGATTACCACCCCCATAACATCCGAAATCGATACCTAAGTTATTATACATCATCTAAATATTTAAATTTACAACTTCAAATATACATATAAATTATGATCATTTTTAGAAAAAAAATAAGGGGTGTTATTTTGCTCGAACAATTCTAAAAAATACCTTTCTTGTTAGTTAAGGGGCATTTCCATGGATTCCTCATGCAAAAAAATATTGCCTTAATTTTTAATAAATTATATATATATATAATAATTTTAAAAAATTCGAATATAAAAAGGTGTTACTTTGTATGAACAATCATTGGGAACGTGATCCTCGTCAATTAAGGCATGTTTCCATAGATTCCCCATACAAAATAATACTGCCTTAGCTTTTAGATAAAATAAATATATTAAATATATTTAAAAAAAACAAATTCATTTGTATATAAAAGGTATTATTTTGTTCGAACAATTCTTGAAAACGTGCTCCTTGTCAGTTAAGGCGCGTTTCTATAAATTTCTCATGTTAAATAATATTTGAAAATATTACAACTAGCAGGAAATTAACAAATATGAAAATGATAGATCAAAATAATAAAGATGGTGACTTTAGGGATTAAACTATAAAACTATCAAGAAATCAAGGCAACCATTGCAAATATTTTACAAACTAGGCATTGCAATCGTAAATAAACCAACTTCAATCATTCATGACCAAAACAAATGCTATGAAAAATTAACATCCAAAAGTTTGAACATATAAAATAATAATAACTAATCGGTGATGACTAAAATAAAACATAAAGCAAGTAAAGAGCTCGAAATGGAAGGATGAACTATCATTAAGTGACCAGATTCAACCATTACAAAGCTTGAGGGACTTCAGATACGATTATACCCTCAACCAGGCACTCGGTTTCTCCTTTCTTGCCAAAACGACACTGCACCAGAGATATTATATAACCATATTTATAGGGTTATTCAAACCCTAAAAATCATTTTCCTTCATATGCCCAAAACATGAGAGAAAACTCTCTACCCTTTTCCTTCGCCAGTACTCACCCTTCCAGAAATCGGTGAAGCTACATCATGTCGACCGCCACTAATCGGCACCGTCCACCGCTTGTCGGAGATGGAGAAGAGAGGTGGCGACCAAACGACTCCTCTCAAAGTCCTCAGTACGAATCTAAGACTCATTTACCTTAAAAGGGAGTGGGTTGGAGTTGATCTGAAGGCGAAGCTTCAGGAGAGATCCATCTCCGATGACCCCACTTTTTCTTGGTGGGGAATCAACAAGAGTAAGCTTCTCCCTCACCCTCTCTTTCTTTCTTTCATTTTATTCTTTTCGTTTTTCTCTCGATTTTTCTTTTCTGTTTTCTATTGGTGTTCGAATCCCTCCCCTTTTAAAATTCTTGTATGAGGACTTTTTATGGTTGCTTCTTGGGTCTGAATGATGATATCTCTGTGTAGTGATATGATTTCTCTGATTTGAGCAGGTAAAATCTCTATATTTCAGGATTTATTTTATTTTTTAAGTGGGTTTTTGAATTGGTAAGATTATGACTGATGGAATTGTTTTCTATCACTATTTTTCCTATTGATGATGATGGTGATGACTCACACGGCTAAGGAGGTGCTCGGTGGAGCTCACGCATCAGTTGGGTGTTGGATGATGAACGTGCGTGTCTCACGCGCCGGGTAGACGATCCAAATTCTGTCAACGATGGCGATAACTTATCCTTAGGGTGAAAACCCTAACTACTGATGGTCTCTCACATATGGGCTTGTATTAGTTGGGCTTGTTCTTTCTGGGCTGGCTGAGTGGACTTTGTTGGGTTGTAATTCGGGTTATTAGGTTCTATAATTGGGCCACGTTTGGGTTTGTAATATTTAGGCCTGCAACAAAAATAAAATAAAATGTAATAATAATTATTATAAAATAGTAATAACGGTCTAGGCAAAAATAAGTGTTGACAATTCCCTTACATTGGATGAAAATCACATACAACTAGAGAAAGATGAAGAGAAATCTTGATTTTTCTTAAACAAAAATCTAAGTCTAATTTGTCATATTTTAATGATAAATTAATTAAAAACTCATTTAATGCAAAACGATCATTTTGCCATGATATCCAAGGCTCCATAACTTGCCACATGTCAATTTATTCATCTAATGGTAAAAAATAAACCAATAAGTTAGTAGTTACCAACTTTGCCCTTTGAATTTTCCAAAATTACAATCTAGCAATTTTTCATCCAACGATCCAAATTGAATATGGGAAACCAACTTAAATACAATGGTCCATATTAAATCCTTTAAATTTAAGTCATGGAAATGACATTTTTAAGCTTTCCCCATCATCCTTCAAAATTTCCTAAAAAATCTGATTCGATCAGATTATCCAAATTTTTCTCGAACTTTATCGCTTTATAGCTTTTAATACAAAATCCGTACGAAAAATCTGATTCCCATATAAATGTCATTCTTGGGGGTAAACTATTCTTTTACGGGACCGAATTACATAACTTTTTAAACTACACTTTGGTCCCTAAATGTTTCCCAAGTTTATACGTTGGTCATTTAACTTAAAAAATTTACATTTTGGTCAGTAGTAAAAAATTTGGGATATTACGTAACATATCTCCAATATAAGTATATAGCAGATATATCCATCATGTCTCACAATAGACCATCATTAAAATGTATTTGTCCCTTTGTTTTGAAACTTCATTCTCATTCTCAGTCATGTTTCATTCAGGTCAATAAGTTTTGGGCACGCAACATTACCAATAGCTCTAGAAATTTGGGTGGTAATTTTTACAATTGCGTCAATAACAAAGTCACAGGATGATACTCTTGCTTTCAACTTTTTTTGTGTGTGGAACTCCTCATTTTCCCTAATTATTTTTTTTCTATATCCTCCTTAAGCTTGCGAATTTCCTCATATGATGTCTTTTGGGAAAATTTAGCATGTATTTCAGCCTTCATACGTGCCACTCGCTCCTCTTTAAAGTATCGTTTGAGCCTCGTTGTTGATTTCTTCATCTTTAACTAAACCAATGGAAATACCATTATTCATTCATTCATGTTTATAGTTTTATGAATAAACTATATACATTAACAATAATTTATAAAAAATGAGATGTAAAAATAGATAAAATATTCATCTTCAAATTAACAAATACCATCTTAGTAAATCATCTAATATGATCTTTATGTAATTTTTCCAGCAACTCCTTAAGCTCAAGTATTTCTTGCTTGGAGCGGCCTTTCTAAGAAGAATCATCTTCATTTTGGTGATGAATAGTTGCATCTTTCTATCACATAAATATATTCGCATGCTAACACATATCCCTACTTTACATTGAGTTCTAAAAAAACACTAACCTTAAGTTCAATAAACAATTCATAAGAATATAGTTGCCCATCATTTTGTGTAATGATAATCAGTGGCAGAACTCAACATTAGTTTCTGGGGGGTCATTTAATTTTTTTAGCAAACCAAGAACGTTAATGACGCCTATCATGTTTTTCTTGAGAAAATAGATAATTAGATTAATAAATTTGATTTGGACATGCACTCAAGTCAAATTTCATCTCGTTTATTAACTAGATATTCCTACATTGACTTATGTAACTCAGGATCATGTTTTTAAATGAATGATTAACGTTTTCAACCTCAACAAATGGAGATATAGGAGGAGTGTGTGTGCGCGCATGTGCATGTATGTGTAAATTTTTTAATGATTAAAATTCATGAACCCATATAATATATATATATAATAAAATCATAAATATTAATTAGATTTAAAAATATTTTTTAAAATTTTATCTTCAACTGATATGAAATAGTTTATAATTTTATTGAATTCATCAAATCAAAGAAAATGAATAATCCAAAGAAGATGAACTACCAAAGAGGGAAAAATACACAAATTTTGTATTTTGAAATAGAAAAGGACAAAGGAAAATGAATATTAATTTTTTATAATAAATAATATTTAATTGGTTTCCAAATTCTAAAGTCTATTTCATTGAAATATTAACTAGTATACCATCATTCATACTAGTAATGACAAATACTATTTATTATAAACCATTTCAAACATATTCATAAGTATCATAACCACATAGTATACATGCCAACTAGAAGTATCAACATTAAAAAAGATGCCATATTGATTCTGGAATGGATCTGATCCTCATAAAGTTGATGATGGGCATAGCTCCTTACTCTAAACGGTGTTCTTTTCCTACGTGTGAAACCATCAAACGCTAAGTATACACTTAGTGAGATATTATAATACTAATAATGATAATATAAAAAAATATGTAAAAAACATAGTATAAGTATCATAATAGAAAACATCACATAAAAATTTCTATGTAATTCAGTAATTCATATATAAGCTACTCATTGCCTGAACCAAAGTTCTCAATAAAAGTTTACTTTCATTCTAGTCTACCAAACCTGTTGATAGGGAAGCGGTGGCGGATTGATGAACGTTGCTCTTGTTGAAGAATCAAACCTAGAAAGCTCTAGACTCGATGAATAACAAAGGTGATGAATATGGGTAGGTGGCGGCAGTCGCTAGGATTGTTTAGGGTTTCTTTTATGTACTGGAATGAAGACAACACGATTAGAATAAAATAAACAAAAGATAAATAAATGAAAGATGAAATAAGATAATAAAGAAATCAAAAGATCTCCCTTATGAAGGTGAACGGTAAAGATGATTGATGGTGCGGATGGATTTGTGGAAAAATAGATGGATAAGTGTCCTATCGAGCCCTCCTAGTCGCAATGAAAAGGCAAACACGATAAATGGCTCTAACCAACCCTCCTAGTCACGATGAAAAGGCAAATTGGAGTGTGAAGATTAATCTCCCTCACAAGAACTTGAAAGAACTCCAGGAGAAGAAGCTTCGAAGGCACAAGGCAATCATCACTTGCAAAAACGAACTCTTGTTGTATTATTAATCAAAGAAATCTGATTTACAAAGTAGAATGAAGCCTCCTTTATATAGGGGTTGAGTTCTAAAGGCCCTAAATAACTAATGAATAAAATAATAATAAACTAAACATGTCTTAACTCTAATTCCTAATAAAATAATAATAACTAAAGATAATATTTTAACCCAACCTTAATTCCTAATAAAATAATAAATCTAATCCTAAAAGATAATGCATCATCATATATTAAGTTATATTACAAATAATCAATAAAAAATATTAAAAATTCGTAATATTTACAAAATCCCGTATTAATCCCGTATAGGATTTTCTGCATGCACCGTCTTCAGTAAAATGGCCATATCTTGAGCTCCCGATATTGTATTGATACGATTCAAGAACCGTTGGAAATATAAGAGACAGACGGTTGTATCTCCAGAAGATATGTTGACCAAATAAGATCAGGATCCCATTCAAAAAGTCGTCTCAAGTCTGCTACTGTTCTGATCTTCTTTTCCAAAGCTTGGACGAGTGGATCATTTGGAAGAGTTATTACTTCTTCCTTTGATGTGAGCCTTGTGATGCATGTATCATCCTCCCTTTCTTCAAAAAGATTCGACCTCGAATCTAAAACATTAAAGGGAGCAAAATTAGAATAGTTTAATAATTCATTCACATTATGCTTACCGAATAGATATGCTTTGAATCTTCGAGACTTTGTTCTTCTAATAGGTTCGAGTAGAAACATTAGTCCAAAGAAGCATGTATTATGGAAATTGGTGCATGTATCATTCCCCCACTCTTCAAAAGGATTCTTCCTCAAATCTGAAAATCCAAAAGAAAGAGATTTAGATGTGTTGAAAGAAAAACTTGTGAAACATTTACCAGGATCAATGTGATGTGTCTTTATGCATTTTAGTCGAGGTTTCTTCTTTGTAGGAACTGATTTCTTGTAGTCTTGAAATCCTCTTTTCCAAACAAGTCTTGCAATATGATGTTTTGGTTGAAATTCAACATGGCGCCGGCCATTGTTGGCTTTCTGTATGATTATTTCATATAATTTCTCCATGGTTTTATTCGTGTGTGGTGAGAATGAGTGTTTAAAAACCATGTCAACTGGTTTATTAAAGTAATCCCTTAAGTCTTCTAAGTGTGGTTCATGAATTAATGATTCCCAGGATGATATTTGTGGACTGTAGAACCTGTTTAGTTGGCAAGGAAACTCATATACAAGATAAAGCTCATTAAAAGCACTTTTAAAAGTATGGGTAGAAATATCAGAAATATCTGAGTTATCGTGATATACATCTTTGATATGTTCAATTCTCGGAATAGTAATATGAGTTTGATAGGTAAGAGTGTACCTTCGTGGTAGTGTATCGTCTACTGTGTTTTGCTTACCTCGGTATGTTACGCACTTAAAGGAGTTGTGTTTAGTATGGATGACAACTTCACGAGCCTTACCTTGTAAGAAGGAGAAGAAGTACGTTACAATGTCATTAAAATGAGTAATAAAATACTTACCTTTGGACTCTCGTAAATCGTGACTCTTCATTAATATGACATAGTGATTAGGGCTTTCAGTTGATAACTCGTCAGGAGGGTCACCTAGTACTATTCGACAACTCTTGGCGATGGAAGATGGTGTGGGCCAGTCTCGTGTTGCTTTTACTTTCTCATCATTTACATGGATTCCCTGTGCACGAACTATAAAGCATTTGGAGTTGTTCAAGTCATGTTTCGTCATTAAGATGACGTTACGACTAAGGCTTTCATGGATGTATCCTTTTTGTAACAAATCTAACTCTTTGGTTTCTTCGAGATTGTATGTTTGACGAGGTATGATGGAACCTTGAATTAGATTAGTTTGGTGTTATTTTCCTTTTTCCAGTGGTAATCCTTCAGGTGGATCACCTAACACTTCTCGAAAATCCTGTAACAAAGATGAAAACACACTAGGCAAATCCTTGTTAATGTTAGAAATCGAAACAATTGATTCTCTAAAGCGAACAAGGATGAAAGGCTGTTTGTAAAGAAGGTTATCTCTCAATTCTTTTGTGCTCACACGTAGATTTTGAGTCACTCTTTTCTTCTCACAATTAGGTTCACTCACCTCCCATGGGCCATTATGCTTTTGGCTTTTGTAACTAGTGACCTCTTTTTCTTTTGCCTCTTTCTCAACTTTTTCTTTTTTTGATTTCCCTACCTCCTCACAAATTTGATCTTTAGGGGCTGGAAGTGTGTCATTCTTTGCTGGTCGTTCTTTCTCATTGTCAGGTTTGTCATCTCTTGGATTTTTCAGAGAAGATGGAGCAGAAGATGAGGAAGGATTTGAATGATTACCTTGGTAAGAGGATGAAGTACCTTGGTAATGTTCTCGAAATCTCCTCTGGATTTGTGCTTCGATTGTCATTGCTTTCTTTAGTGTATCTTCAAGGTTTTCGTACCCATGGAGGTCAAAAAGATCAGTGATGTTTGAGTTCAAGCCGACGACAAATCTTGACACGGTGACCTCTTCTTTTTCGGTTATGTTAGCCCTATTGAGTAAGGACTGCATCTCCTTGTAGTAGTCTTCAACTGAACTTCTACCTTGTCGAAGTCGGTGTAGTCGTAGTTTAACTTCTCATGTATAATGTGTCGGTAGAAATCGCTTCCTCATGGTTTGTTTGAGGTCGGTCCAAGAAGTGATTGTTGGAATTTGGAAGTTCTGGATCTTTTTCCTTGTTTGCATCCACCAAGTTCGAGCATATCCTTCGAATTGCATGGTGATGAGGGGAACTTGTTTAGCTTGGGGGTAGTCATGGTATGCGAAGATGAGATCAACTTTTTCTTCCCAATCAATGTACCTTTCCGGATCATTGTCTCCTTTGAAACAAGGGATCATGAACTTTGGTTTTGCAAAGAGTTCGGGTGCTTGGAAACGTGGTTGTTCTCGCCTGGGTACCAAAAGTTCAATATTGTTTGGTCTTGGATTCTGGTTTGGTAGATCCAGTTGTGGTTCTTGTCATTCTCTCACAGTATTGGTAAGTTCATCAAATCTTTCAACTTGAGTTGTGAGTCGTGCAAGTGCGGCTAAGATAAACGTAAGTGTATTGTTGTTATTGTCGCCCATCCTGAAATCATAACACTCGAAGAAAAAAATTTAAAAGTAAAATAAAAATAAAATAAAGAAAATTCAACAAAGCAAGAAACCTCACAAGTCACTCTAAGAAAGTAACACAACGAGAGGCAAGTAAGCCAATCTTGTACTCTTTAAAACTCACTTTACCAAGTAGTCTTTCACAGTTCGTATCGGAGTTTGATTACTAGCAAAGGCGATAAGAAAAACCTAAAAGCTCTAAGAGGCCAAACAAAGGTTAGACTCCAAGAGAACAAGAATGCAAAGAAGGAAGAAGTATGCAAACTCTTTAGTCCTACTAACACAAGGAAGATAATGTGTTAGATAATGCAAAAGAACAATAACAAGGGAAAACAAAAGAACCTAAAGCACTAAGAGCCAAAGAAAAAGGGACTAAACCAGAAAACCTAGAAAACGCTGGATCAACTTGAGCAACGTTTTTGAGGAGGTTACCGGTGTCCAAAAATTCTGGAAAAATTCTTGAATGACTTTCGATGCGTCAAGAAACCACCTGTAAAATTTCAGAACCAAATACCTTCAGTAGCATCCAGTAGACTCTGTTGAACGGTGAGTCCTCAAACAATCTGTTTTTCTTGATCTCTTTTTTCGAAGTTGTTATTGATCTCAAAAATTTCTGATTTTTTGTGTTAATGATCTCCAATATATGAAGTTTCAATCTGGAAATTTTCAGCACAAAATTATTCCTGTATAATTTTCAAGAAATTCGACAATATTCTAGACCGAATCTGCCGATAAAACTTGAATGATGTATTTGAAGGCTCTAATGAACTCTGATTGAAGTGAATTTTGGACTGGAGATTACATTTAAGATGAGTATCATATCTGCAGAAAATCAGTCCTAAATACCTTCGTTTGCAATTGTTTTGAAATTTTGGCTTTTTTGTTTTTTTTTTTTGTTTTTTTCCTCTTTTTTTATTTTTTTTTAAAAAATAGCAAACTAACAAGAAGGATTTGAATCTAAATTAAAATTAAATAGAAATAACCTGAAACGGTGAATCTTCTCTGAACTAGCTCTGTTGGGGTACCTTGACGGTTTTGTGTGCAAGAACAAGCAAGATTGCTTGCTTCTTTCCAGAAGTCGACCCAAATCTGATACCAATTAATAGGGAAGCGGTGGCGGATTGATGAACGTTGCTCTTGTTGAATAATCAAACCTAGAAAGCTCTAGACTCGATGAAGAACAAAGGTGATGAATATGGGAAGGTGGCGGCAGTCGCTAGGATTGTTTAGGGTTTCTTTTATGTGCTGGAATCAAGACAACACGATTAGAATAAAATAAACAAAAGATAAATAAATGAAAGATGAAATAAGATAATAAAGAAATCAAAAGATCTCCCTTATGAAGGTGAACGGTAAAGATGATTGATGGTGCGGATGGATTTGTGGAAAAATAGATGGATAAGTGTCCTATCGAGCCCTCCTAGTCGCAATGAAAAGGCAAACACGATAAATGGTTCTAACCAACCCTCCTAGTCGCGATGAAAAGACAAATTGGAGTGTGGAGATTAATCTCTCTCACAAGAACTTGAAAGAACTCCAGGAGAAGAAGCTTCGAAGGCACAAGGCAATCAGCACTTGCAAAAACGAACTCTCGTTGTATTATTAATCAAAGAAATCTGATTTACAAAGTAGAATGAAGCCTCCTTTATATAGGGGCTGAGTTCTAAAGGTCCTAAATAACTAATGAATAAAATAATAATAAACTAAACATGTCTTAACTCTAATTCCTAATAAAATAATAATAACTAAAGATAATATTTTAACCCAACCTTAATTTCTAATAAAATAATAAATCTAATCCTAAAAGATAATGCATCATCATATATTAAGTTATATTACAAATAATCAATAAAAATATTGAAAATTCGTAATATTTACAAAATCCCGTATTAATCCCGTATAGGATTTTCTGCATGCACCATCTTCAGTAAAATGGCCATATATTGAGTTCCCGATATCGGATTGATACGATTCAAGAACCGTTGGAAAGATAAGAGACAGACGGTTGTATCTCCAGAAGATATGTTGACCAAATAAGATCAGGATCCCATTCAAAAAGTCGTCTCAAGTCTGCTACTATTCTGATCTTCTTTTCCAAAGCTTGGACGAGTGGATCATTTGGAAGAGTTATTACTTCTTCCTTTGATGTGAGCCTTGTGATGCATGTATCACCTGTATATCTACATATTATTTCATATCATCTCCCAATGTATGATGAATGAGAATGCATGGTACGTGAGTCACATACGAGTGTACTATATCCAATTTAATTGCCTTGTGAACAATTTGCACTTTTAGTGCCATATAACTCATTTGCATTATAGGTGCCATATAAATGTACAAGTATTGTAGAATACTAAATCACTGTACCTATAATCAGGAATACATTGCACTAACATCACATACGTGCAGGCACCAATTTCATATGCGTTCCATAAGATGTATCTTGTCACTATGATGTACACGAATGTACCAATATATGATCGATCATTAAACACTCCACCTCATGGCATGCCAATTGTACTAATAACTCTTAATGCACATACAATGGGCTTTATTTTTATATCCATGCATCATTCACATTTCAAGGTATCCATAGATACGAATATATAATAATATCATAAGATTATGCATTGGGCAATTCATACTTGAAAATCATTCAATATCACTTAGTAAAATCATTTAAAATATAGTAAATACAATTATAAAATACTTTTTTTTAATCATTTGAGGTTGACTCATTGCAAGTCTTCCTCGTATCATACTATAATAATATAAATAACAATGCACTCACCTGATAATGTCTTACTAGTAACCTTACTATCAATATTCCTTTATTTTTGTACTTTTTCTTTTGTTTTTTATTTGGTTTGAACTTTCTTTTTGTCATGATCTACACAAGCATTGTAATACCCCTAAAATTTATCTAGTGAACAAAATAAAAATTTTGAAAGTTTAGTGGCCAAAGTATACACTTGGGAAAAGTTTAGGGACCAAAGTGTAATTTTTAAAAGTTATGTAATCTGGTATTATAAGTGGATATCTTACACCCAAGAATAATGTTTCTATATGTATTAGATTTTTCGTATGGATTTTGAATTAAAAGCTATGAAGTGATAAAGTTCAATTTTTTTTTGGATAATCGAATCGGATTTTTGATATATTTTGATGGATGATAATGAAGATTAATAATTTCATTTCCATTACTTAAATTTTAATGATTTAATATGGTTCATTGGATTTAAGTTGATTTTTCCATGTTAAATATGAATCGTTGGATTTAAGTGACTAGATAATAATTTTTCAAAAATTATAAGGAAAAATTGGAAGATTAGAAATTGTTTGTTCATGTTTGACTATGATAATGTAAGGGATGATGAAAGCATAGTAATTTAGTAATTATCATGAAATTCAAGGGTAAATTGATAAAGAGGTTTAAAATTTAAAGGTAAATTGGTAATTTGGCATTAAATGATATTTTAATTCATTTATTTAATAAGGAATGATGAAGAATTTTCAAGAGATTTGTTCATCTTCATCCTCCCATTGTTGTGAGCTACATACAAGATTGTGATCAAAATTGAGATCAAAGAAAGCTTGAAAATGCTAAGTAAATTTACTAGTGAGGCATTTCCAGGTGAGTGCATTTTACTTATACTATGATAAGTATGTTATGTGGAAGTCTTGTGATGAGTCAACCTCGAATGATTTAAAAAGAAATTGATTTCAAATCGTTTTATTATATATTTTATGTTATTTTTATAAATGATTTCTTTGAACAATTTCGGGTATGAACTGCCCAATGCATTTTTTATTTATGATATTTTGATATGTTCGTATCTAAGAATACTTTGATATTTGAATGATATGCAACTTTGATGAAGAAGCCTATTGTATATGCATTGATATATATATATATATATATATATTATGATACTTTATGTTGTTATTATTTAAAAAGATTATGATAAGTGAATGATATTTGATATTTGATTGTGACGACGTTTGAAGAGATTATGATAAGTGAAAGACAAATGATTTAATGAAAATGCCCATTGTAAATGCATTGAGAGTCATAGGTATAATTTGCATGCCATAGAGTTGGATCATTTAGCACGTGTCTAACGGCACTTATGTGACGGTGGTGCTACTAACAATTGCGTTATACTTAGAACGTATCTAACGTCTGTGTGACGGTGGTGCTATTATATAAAACTTAGCACGTGTCTGACGTTACTTATGTGACGGTGGTGCTAAAGTACCAGGAATATATTTTATGACACATATATGAAAATGGTGCTTGCACGTATGTCATGATGGTGCGATGTATTCCTTATTATTGGCATATTGATACTATATTCTATAGTACATGTACATTATATGTATATGCTTGTCTAACTAGCATACCTTGCATTTTTAGTGGTTTACATTGGGCTATGAAATAAAATGTGAATAGTATATGCTATGAAATGAAAGTGAATGATATAGTCTATGAAATGAATAAAGTGAAAGGCACATGATTGATCTGAAATGGAAATGTACTAGTTGATTGATTTAATTGAAAATGAGTTATATGGCATTAAAAGTGCAAATTGTTTACAAGGTAGTTAAATTGTATATGATCCATTTGCATGTAATTTCCGTACTATGTATTCTCAATTATCATACAATGGAGTGTTATATGAAATGATATGTGAACATACAGGTTGATTGATATGATCGAATAAAGAGCTTTTATTGAGAACTTGGTTCGACATTGAATATCTTATATTTGGTTTGATGAATTACAAGTCAATTTTATTTAATTTTTTCATATTTTATATATGTGTTATGTTTTGCTATACATATGTTTTAATTTTATTATTATTAGAATTATAATGCCCCCACTAAGTTTATACTTAATGTGTGATGATTTTCACACGTAGAAAATGAATAGCTAGCGTTCGGAGTACGGAGTTAGGCTCATCTCAACTTTTGAAGATTAGATCCGCTCCAGAATCAGTATGGAATCTTTTTTAATGTTGATAGTACTAGTTGGCATGTATACTATATGGTTATGATATTTTAAATAGATATGTTTGAATCTGGTTTAAACAGATGATACTTATTATTATTGTTTATGAATAATGGGTTGTTGATTAGTATTTTAGTGAAAATGATTTTTAATGCTATCAAAATGAAATATTTTATGATCTTTGATAATAATTGAGTGATTTTAGAAAGAAACAAAAATTTATTGATTTTAGAATAAGGATTGTATTGAAAGAATTATGTGACATTCTGGACTCGTATGAGGTAACGTATACGGGAAATGGGTGTTACAAGCATCATATATACATCACATCCATTTCAAAGCATGTGTTAGTATTCTTCTAACATAGGCACATTCTAGTAACAAAATTCATAAAAAATTCTTACGATACTTATTTGATACTAAATCCATTTCATAACATCAATGCTAACCACAACACTTAACATATAACTTCAACTCTCTAAATATTCATATAAACTAATAACTCACATAATAATTTCAATTTCCACAATCTAACCAATTAAATGAATTATTTTTAGAATTTATCTTAATATTTCCAATTTATTCAAAATGGTCCATTTAACTTCAATTTCAAGCTTTCAACAACGCATTCAGGCATTCTTATAATACACTTAAACATTGTACATCAACTTCTAATCAATTTCCACTTCAAACCTATTTTTCCTACAATTGTTGTTTTGGTCCCTAAACTTATACAAACTTACAAATTGGTCCAAATAACATTCTAAAGCTTGCATAATCATTCATTCATCATTTTTAACCTTAGGGAAATTTTTACATATTTTTCCCTAATTTCTTCTCTTGGCCGAATATGAAGGGTCACACTATGCATGATTTTCAACTTGATTCAAACAAGAATTCAACTTCTAAACATCATTTCCAACCATCAAATTCACATCAATTCAATTCAAACAACCAAATTCCACCATAAACCCTAACTTGGCCGAATTTAACCTAAGCATTTTCAAGTGGTTTCAATCACCATACAAGAATGGAAATAATTCAACAAAATTGACTACATCATATTCAAGCGTCAAATTGTCAAAACCTAACCTCCCTTCATCCATCCAATTCAAGAACTTAAGGTTTTAAGCATAAAAACATGAACTAAAAGTATCAAATGATAGAAAATTTCATGGAGATCAATTTTGAATTTCATGCTTTCATCCAAAATCCTAATAAATTGGCTTGAAAATCATAAGGGAAATTATTTTCTTACCTTTAGGAAGCTCACGGCAGAGGAGGAGATGATGAAGAGAATTCTTGAAATTTCATTACAAAATATCTAAGCTTATTTGTCATCTTTTAATAATAAAATAAATTAAAATTTCATTTAATGCTAAATGACTATTCTGCACTTGAAATCTAAAGCTCCATAACTTAACACATGTCAATTTTTCATCAAATGGTCAAAATTAAACCAATAAGTTAGTAGTTACCAACTTTGCCCTTAGAAATTTTTAAAATTACAATCTTACCATTTTTCATCCAATAGTCCAAATTTAACATGGAAAATCAACTTATATCCAATGGCCCATATTAAATCCTTCCAAATTAAGACATAGAAATGACATTATTAACCTTGTCTTATCATCCTTCAAAATATCTAAAATATTTGATTTGATTTGATTATTCAGATTTTCCCTAAACTTTATTACTTTATAGTTTTTAATACAAAATATGTACGAAAAATCTGAAACCCATGAAAACATCATTCTTGGGATAAACTATTCATTTACAGGACCAGATTACATAACTTCTTAAAATTACATTTTGGTCTCTAAGCTTGATCTAAATTTATACTTTGGCCACTAAACTTTCAAAATTTTCATTTTGGTCACTTATCGAAAATTCCACGACCCCCACTAATCTTAAGGATATTCCACCTCTGCTTACGTCCATTCTTGGTGATGAGTCTGATAACTCTAGTTCTTCTTGTGCAATATGTTAATGTAAGGTATCCGAAGTTAGTGATAAATTTCATTACTTTTTGTATCATTCTATTGCCTTTTGAGTACTTTACGACTACAACACGAAATATGTTACCAAAAATCTTCATTTTTTTAAAACATCTCAATTTTATTTTTTATTTTCTTAGATATATGGGTAGAACTGAACAAAATTCAAATCGACTTGAAAAATCGATTTTTTCGACTTGGTTCAACTTGAATTGACTTCAAGTTATAATTTCATAAACTTGACTTAAATCGGAAAAAATTTAAGTTCAAATCAAGTTGTAAAATACAACTCGAATAACTCCAAATTTTTAGTAACTAGTGGATTGATTTTCAAGTTTGAGTTGAGTCCCTTGACTCTGTATGATATATGTATATCACATATGAAAAAAATATGAAGAAATATATAGGTATTGTGTATGGTTATAAAAAAACTATTGAAATTGAAATCAAATAATATTATAAATATTTACAATTAAATTTAAATAGAAACACGGAAATTGGACTCAACTCGACTCGAAAAAATTCAAATCAAATTCAAATTATAAAATAAGACTCGTTAATTTGAATAACGCAAAATTGTTTTACTCAACTCGAACGAACGCTCACGTATATATATATATATATGGGTATTGGAGGTGGAAAAAGGGATGAGGTATCACTCATATTAACGTTTGGGAAAAACAGTTTTGTCACACATTTGTGGATATGCTACATTCATGCCTAATCAGTGTAGATTGGGAGGAAAGAACCTGAAGAGATCTTTTCTTTTTTGAATTACCTGAAGAGATCTTTGGTCTTTCATGTAAGGGTATTAATTGTTTAGTTTTAATCAAATTAATCGATGGAATTAAAATTTAGTTTCGTTGAGTAGTCGGTTAATTTGATATTAATTCAATTAACAATTAAAAAAATTTAAAATTTAGTTATCGATTAATTCAGATCAAAATCTGTTAATAAAAAATATTTGATATTTAATATTTTATATATATTACATATATATTTTAAGTTCAAACCCTTTAAATTAAAATCAAAGTTTTTAATCACAGTAGACCTATTAAACTTACAATACTCAATCGAATTTTAATCTAAATGAAAAAAAATACCTTTAATAAATTCATATTAATTTAACTAAAATAATTACAAAAGATTTTGTTAATTTAGTTAATCGATCAAATTAATCCAACTTTGTTCAATCCAGTTAAAATTTTAAAAAATTTTGGTTCAATTAAAAATTAATGTAAAAAATTAATTAATGAATATTAGATAATTTGGTTCGATCGATTAATCGAACCAACTTATTGAAAACCGGAATAAAAATAACGTTTGTTTCACTCTTCAATCCCTTGCCTTGCATGTTTAGATCTTTCATTAATTGATTTTAATATTTTGATTTAATTATATTTTAAGTCCACGTTAATTCTAAAAAAGAATAGACAAATCCCTCTAAAAAATTTAATATCTTCATTTGTTTTTAAATTAATAAATGATATCCAATCTATTGATAAATTAATTTAGATTGGATACTGCAGAGGTGAGGGCGACCCTCCCAACCCAGTTTACTCCATTTGCAAACGTCAAAGTTCGAACTCTTGACATTGCTTAAAGAATCTAGTGTCTCATCACACTAGACCAACTGATTGTTGGTAAAAATAATATCTTCATTTTGAAAGTAAATAAAATAGAATATATGTAATGTTACTTATGCAAATATTAGAATAATTTACTTAATATTACTTATATCAATATTATTATTAAAATATTATTTCTATAATTTTATAAATAAAAATATTAAGACTAGTATATTCTATTAAAATAAATATATTATAAATTATATTAAATATCTATTAAAATAAAAATACTATATTATATTTTTAAAATTATTAATAAATATATTTTAAGGATTTTTATTAAAATATTATTAGACTATTCTATTAATATTAAATACATAAATAATACTATTCACTATTAATAATTCAATAATATTGTTTTTAAGAAATTAATAAATAATATAACTTTTATTAATAATTTATTATATATTATTAAAATAAGAATATAATAGTATCATATATATTATTATAATATAATTGAGTATATTATTATATTATATTATTAATAAATATTAATAAATATTAATAAAATATATTTCAAATATGTTAATAATTAATATTTTTATTAAAATGATACTAAAATATCATATTAATATTAAATACATAAAATAATATTATTTTGCGTATTTATGCTTTGAAGTGAAAAGTTTGAAAAATAACTTACGGTAAATCAAACTGTAAGTCATTTTTCAGAAAATGTAAAGGAAATTCTGTTGACCAAAAAAATGTTTTACATTGATCAATATGTTTTCCTCCAACCAAACACTGGAAAATGAGGAAAGCGTTTTCTGGAAAAAAAATTATGTGGAACAAATGGACTCTTAATACATTAAGTTTTTTTGTCATTGAACTTTACTCTCTCTCATATTTTGGTCACTCCAATGTTAAATAGTTAACGATATTAAAAATGACGGTATTTTAAAAAGCCAAAATTTTTACCCAAACAACGTTGTTTTGCATCTATGTAACAATCCATTTTAACGTCGTTAATTATTTAATGGCTGAGTGACAAAAAAACCTAATATATTAAGTTCAGTGAAGAAATTGAAAAGATTTAAAGTACAATTAGTGAAATATGAGAGATGGTAAAATTTAATTGTCAAATTTGTAATTTACCCTAATAAAAATAATTTTTAAAATTTTAAATTATACATTCAAACCCTAAATTCTCAATTTACAAACTCTAAATCCCAAATTACAATCCCACCCCACCGGCTCAACGGCGAATGGTGGGAGACATCGTCGCCTTCCTTTTTAACTCATGTCTCTGTCGTTTTTCTACAAACCCAACCTACCTTTTGTATTTCTCTAGTCTCTAGCTCGTGATACATTGTATTATTGATAACTTCCTTGTTTATGGAAAACGGCCACCATTTTTTATCTTAAAGGCAAACCCTATCACCCAACAATATTGAATAAAAAGGGGGAAATATCTATCTTTTACGGGGAATTAAGGCAGTACATCACCATCGTTAGTGGACTAATTCCTTTCACCTACTGCAGCATCTCAATTGAATAAGTGGACTAATTGTTTTGATGATTTTAACTGTACATTTATGAAAGTTCAGGTGAGGTCACCGATAAACTACCATCTATCGGTGGGAGGGTGAGGCTGTTAAGGATGAGGGTGAGATAGTTTATAATTTGAAGTTTAGGGGTTGAGGTATAATTTGGGGATTTAGGGTTTGAGAGTATAATTTATAATTTTTAAATTTTATTTATTTTATTAGAATCTTATATGGTATTAAAATATTAATAAAATATAACATGTCAAATAAAAATAAAAATAAAATAATAGAGTGACTAAAAAATCAATGTATAAAATTCAGTTATTAAATTAAAAAAATTAAAGTACAGCGAATAAAATAGAAGACAGAGTAAAGTTCAATTATTAAATTTGTAATGTATCACATTTGTAATGGACATTTATTATTTATTTGGAAATTGATTATTTTTTAAATTTTTGTGATTTTTAATTGTATTTTTGTGAGTTTATTACTTTTATTTTTAATAACCCCTTATTCTTCGAAATTTAAAAAAATATATATACTTTTTTATATTTTTGAAACTTTTACTAACAAAAAAAAAGTTGCATAGATCCTTTTTGTTTGCTCAATTTCAAAATATATAAGAGTTAGACTTTTTTTCAGAGGAATCAATTTGCTCACATAAATAATATTAAAATTAGTTTAAAGTTTTAGAGGACTAAAATATCCCTTTATACAACAAAGACACCAAAATGAACTTTTGTTATGAATATAAGAGTAAACTATAACAATGGTCATTAATGTTTGAGTAAGATTTTGTTTTCTCTATTGAAGTTTCAAAAGTAACAAATTAGTCATTAATGTTATCGATTTATAATATAATGGTCACTCCATCGTCATCCCATTAAATTGATGACGTGACAATGTTAACAAAAATGTTAATATTTATTTTTACTTCTAAATTACTGCTAAAACATAAAATAGGTCCTTAAACGATTATTTTATATCTAATTTACCCCAATAACTTTCTATTTTCTTTTTTTTCCCAAACACTCCACCACCTCCACTATATAACTAGGCATCGTTGAATCTTGCTGAATATGCATCCGCTACGTAAAGAGTTTGAGCTAAAAATACCTCACATTCTCCACTGGTGTTGCCGAGCCATACCTTCTGCAGACTTCAAAGCACAGCATTCTGCCTTGGAGAAAAAGGAAGCTGAGTTTCAGGTCTCCCAAAGCGAAAGAGGAGCAACTGTTAAAGAAAGCCTATGGTGAGGAAGGTGGAGATGACATTGATTTTGATTGCCATCAGCTTAGTTCTGATGAATCACTCGGGGTAAGAATAATTTCTTCATTTAACCTGTCTGATCATCGAAACATTTTTTATTGTTATCCTGACTGTTGTCAAGTTATCACATGATTTTCTTACGAATTCATACATCTCAAAGATGCAATAATCTCTGTATCAAACTGAGGATGGGATATCATCCATTAACATAACAGCTTAAAATCTTTATAATCTATTCTAGTTTGGATGGTTCCGTTTCTTCTTTGACTTGAACTTTTTGAAGGCCTTAGATGGGTTATATGTTAAGAAATAATGTAGTGTTATCAACACCAATTATTTGCTTCTGAACAACTTTTACCAGAGTAATGTGCACTAGGATCTAAATATAAGTTCATTTTGTTTTTTACAGTGACACAAAACCGATGAAGATTCTTCTGCAAATCGTTCTTCAATTTCTGAATTTGGGGACGACAATTTCTCCATTGGCAGCTTGGAACACAAAGAAGTGGTCAGCAGTGATGGACGCTTGAAGCTTCAATCCCATGTATTTTTTGCTTCTATTGATCAGCCGAGTGAGCGAGCAGCTGGCGAAAGTGACTGTACAACCCTTGTTGCTGTTATTGCTGATTGGTTTCAGAAAAACCATGATTTGATGCCCATTAAATCCCAATTTGATAGTTTGATCAGAGAAGGTTCGTTGGAATGGAGAAACCTAGGTGATAATGAAATCTACATAGAGCAGTCCCCTGACAAGCACTTAGATCTTGATTTGTGCCAAGAAAATCCTTTATCAGGTTTTTCCATCCGGAAGGAATGGACGAAGGAAGATGGTTTGAAAATAGTGGAGGTGGTGGGTTGTTTGGAAAAAATGAAAATTAGAAAGTTTTTGTGTAAATTAGATATAAAATAATTGTTCAATGACCTATTTAATGTTTGAGCAGTAGTTTGAGGGTAAAACTAAATATTAACCCTTTTATTAACGGCGACACATCATTAATTTGACGGGACGACAGTGGAGTGATCATTTTGTTATAAATCGATAATGTTAGTGACCAATTTCTTACTTTTGAAACTTCAATGGGGAAAACAAAAATTTACTCAAACATTAGCGACCATTGGTGTAATTTACCCTAAATATAAAGACTTCTTGTAGAGTTTAACCTAGAAAATGACATATTTCCTTATTCATCTATAGCAATTAGCAAATTTGAAATGGAATTTTCCCCTTTTAATTCATACAAGCTCCTTTATTCCTCTATTTTTGTTTCACGTCTATGTGACAACAACTAACCACAATTGCCTAAACGGAACAAAAGCAACATATCATAGATCAAGGTTTACTGTTCTTAATAAAAACACTTCGAGTGACCTTAGTGATTAAATGGAGTGTTATTATTCCTTGAAGTCTTAGGTTCGAACAAATGCATCTGCAAAGTGTGTGTACATTATTAATTGTTAAGAAAGATTATGAACGGAACCCAAACTATTAAAAAACAATTTAAAAGGGTAATCTAAATCTCAACTTCCATCACAAGACCATAAATAATATGATCAAAAGCAGTTCACAAAGCAAAGCTTAACCTTGTCTAAAACCTCAAAATGATGCAATGTCATGCAACATTGATAATCAATATCGTGCATGAACAAAATTCAAGGAATGCCACTTTAAGACAATTCTAACAGGTAAGACAGTTTATTAAAGGCAAGAAGACAACAGCTAAAAGTACACGTGGATATACCCTGATATCACGATGAATTCTCAGACCGCATATGCAGGGGTTTAACTGGCTGCGGTATTGCAAGTGTTGATGCCGTCTTTGCAGTCGTTGGTCAATTCATTAAAAGTCTCAATCTGCTTCTTCCCTCTCAAGAAAACTTCTGTATCAACGGAGACCCTCATGTAACCATCGAATTCAACTGGCACTCCTTTGTTAAGCTTTGTTGTTTCTGAATACCACTCGCTGTGCTCATCCCAAAGATCCTTATATTCGTCAAGGAAGTGAGTCGAATATTTGTCTTTCAATGGATCAAAGGAGGATGTATCGGGTTCATTTGTTGCAATATAAACATTCCTCCCATCTTCAATTTTATTCTGCAAGGTTGAGCTAAGGGCATCAGGTGAGGTATCTTGTGCAAGATTAGGCCACAGGTCCCTGTTCCTGGCCTTCTCCCCTCTCACAATGTGGACAGAGTCGTAATCCCAGTTCAACCTTGATGCAATTGCCGACACTATATCCATCAACCTCCTCGATTTCCATACCAGATGCCATGGCCGTTGAATAACAGTTTCAGTCTCTCCTTCACAAACCCTGTACCAGTAATTATCGGGCTCCACGGATCCAAACTTTCTCATAATCAAAGAATCCTTCACCTCGGAAAGCTTCATTGGCGTCACCCTAAAATCCTCAACAAGATGAAGACTCAAGCCATCCTTTTTATGCCATTTACTCCAATCTTGCCAAAACTGCACGTGATCCAACACAGATGCTGCCTCTTTCAGATGCTCAAAATCGAAGTAAAAACGAAAATCCTTCCCTTCCTCATCCTGATTCGATGATGTATAAATCGAAGATAAACAAAGTGTCAAATCCATAACCAGAGTTCTATTCAAATATTGTGCTTCACCTAATGCACACAAGAAACTCCACAGATAATGGTTCATGCTCTTGCACCTATCACCACCACCCACATAAATCAAATACTTTCCACGACTAAATGCATTTTCGGACTCGACCACTGGAAGTGAATCATTCACTGTTTCCCCAACAACAGGCAAAGACACAACACCTTGCTCCTGTCTACTAGATGTCTTCTCGAATCCGGGCTTTTGATTCTTATTCTTCCTCTTCCTTGCATTCACACCTGAATGATAATCCCCGATGCTCACCACACTAAGTGTACAATTCTCAGATCTATTAATCACGAACCGCCTATAATCTTTATAAAAGGCAGCTGTCTTCCCTTCCTTAGGCCTAAACCGCCATGCCATATCACAAGTATTCTCCTCAGGCCCCGGAGCCGGCTTCCCGAACCGATAGAAGTGTATATCCTTAAAACTCTCAATTGCCTCTTTCATCATCAAATGGAACACTTCGGGGTCCCTACAATCAAGCGGTCCTTTCGAATCACCCTCGCATCCCGATGAACTAGTTTCATCGGTGCGTGCCTCCTTGATTTCTACTACATCAGTCACATTGATAAAAGTGGCAAATGCAGTCTGGTTGGCGGCCATAAAGTCCTCGCCGGTTCTAACTACGGTGTTATCCGATTGAAACGTGGCATTCGATGTGGAAGTAAGGAAAGTTGTGATCTTTGTAGAAGGATGGAAAAGTGGATCCTCTGGCTCATAAGTAGCAGCTATAATGGTGAAAACTAGGACGGCGATTACAAATATAGTGAAGCACAGATTGCCAATCATATGTAAAGCATTTTGTCCTAGATTCTCTGGCCTAAAGCTTCCAGTTCTAGATAACCCAGAACGACCCAACATCGTGCTAAACAATGAACTAAATCTACTTATTAAGAACAAAACCAAAGAACCCAGAAACAAGATCAAGGCTTTACAGATCGGGGTTCATAGATCTTGAAACTCAAAAAGCGGGAAGCAATTTAAGAACTTGACTTACCTTTCTGAAGATGAAACCACAAGCAAAGCTGCAAAAGAGAAAATTGCAGTCATAAAATTGGAAACCAATTTTCCTCTCTCAATCTCATGAAGTGAATGTGGCAACTGGCATAGAGTATGAGCTGGGGCTTAGTAAGATTTGCTCGGGTCAAATGAGTTTTATATTGGATAAATTTCTTATTTAGTCATTTATCTATTACATAATTTCTGTTTTGATCATTCAACCATCATAGTTTTCAAAATGATATCTAACATTACGTTTTAATTTTGTTTTGATCATGATGATGTTGACGTGAAATTTTTTATTATTTTTCCAATATTATGTGGAATTACATTATGGTGACATTTCATCATCATAATTAATTTTTTAATTGTGGCTAATTAAAATGTGACGTTAAGTATAATATTAAAAAAAACATAATAGTTGAATGATCAAATAAATAAATAAATAAATAATAGATGGGTGGCCAAATAGATAGTTTACCTTTTTATATTTCAGTAAACTGCGAGTGAATGTTGGGATCGCATTCTGGATTGTTACACGTGGATTATATGCTCACATGGACGGCTGAGATATGTGGGCAGGTGAAGTAATTTGACGGGTAACGCTTGAGACAAACTCACCGACAGCATGGAACATATAATTTGAATAATTTATTTTCAGTTTATAGGGAAATGTCTAAAAAAATAAGAGTCTAATTTAAGATTAAAGAAATAAGAAATTAAACGTCGAAAATGTTAAAAGGTTGAACGCAACTTAAAATGTTAATCTTTTAATATTTTCGTAACCTAAAATGTTAATCTTTTAATATTTACGTTGAATATTATGAAGAATATAATATTTTTTATTGCATCCGAAAATGTTAAAAGATTAAAATTTTAGGTTGCGCTCAACCGAAAATATTAAAAAAAATTAACATTTTCGGTTACGTCTTTCCTTAGACTTAAATTAAACTATCGTACAGTAGAACTACCCTAATTTATAGAATAAAATGATTGTTATAGAATTGGATATAATTAAATGTAATGAATTTTTGTGTGTGGATATCTATTATGATTAAAATATTATATATTATTATTAGGTTTATTTTATTATTAAGATTTTAATATATATTATATTTAAAGTTTCATATGCTATTTATTTTTCATGTTTATTAGTTTAGAGAAAGCATGGTATTTAATATAAAATTTATCTCTTTATTCTCATATTTCTCCTTCTTATTCTTCTTATTTTTTTAATATGTTATTTTATAACTTATTTGCATTAAAAATCATATTTTCAACTATATCAATACACCATAATTTCATATATACTATTTTATGATAAATTAATACATTATATATATTTTTCTAAACATCATTTATATATTTATCCTAATTTGATTACATGTTATAACAGATTTGAAGTTTACAATTAAACCATATTTTATGGTAAACTAGAAGTTTACAAATTTTAGAATATTTAAGTATGATTTATTTGAAAATATAAAATAATCTTTAAGCATGATTTGTTGTTTTTGTGAAATTTTTATATGATCGTAATTTGTTTTCGATTAACAATAAAGTATTGACTTTTGTTGTACGTTTAAGTTGTATGAATGAATATAAATTTTTATTTTTTTATAATGTTCTACATAAATCTCTAAAATTATATTTATATCAAATCACTTTAGTGATTAATATGACATCTGATTTTCTTAATTAAATATCGAGCGCTATAAAAAATACTATTGTACAAAATGTTGCCTCGTGACAGTTACGTTACCTAAAGGTTGAAGCATTCATGTTTATAAACAAAGATTGATGTGAAGGTTTTAAGTGTATTTAGTAATTAAAAGGAGTATTGTTTTATCTTAAAATTTTAATAAATATAAAATTTTATTCTTTAATAAATCCTCTTTTTCTGTTATAAAAATAATATATTTGTTATCTTGTATCATACAAGTTATGATCTTGCATGTTTGCAATCTTTCTATCATACGGACTTAAGTTTGGTATAGGGGTGAACCTATGTACTTAGAAATAATTATTTTTTGAAATATTAATTATTATGTTATTAGTTTTTACTATGAATGAAAATTGTTGATAGGTGAAGTGATCAACAACAGTGAAAGACGATGTCATAAGGTAGAAAAATATTTTCGGTGATGGTTTTGATAGTTTTAGAGAGGTTGGTTCTAGGTAGAATAAGAGGTCTATCTTTTATTCTTTATAGAGTAAGTATTTATAATGTCATGGATATGCACCAGTTAGGGTGTTTTTATCAAAATATCATTCTCAGACCCATTAATTACCTATAAGATATTTTCTCTCTTAATATTATCAATCTAGCATCCTTTTTGATCAAGTATATATCATCATTCGCGTTTTCGTGGGGTTCTGTCTGAAATGACACCACGTAAAGGAAGGCGCGGATCGTCATCTGCGCCTTTACTGAACCTCTGATATATACATAAAGCGTGGATCATGGAGCGTGTCTTCCATGAGAAATGTTGACATGACGCCACGTGAGAAGGTGTGTTTCAAGGGACATGCCTTTTAAAGTCTACATCATCCCTCAAAACATTTAAAAAAATATGCATTAAAAAATTAAAAAAAAATATATAGGGACTAACATCATAATTTAATACATATTAGTTTCATGAGTTGAAGAGTTTAATGGGGTTAACTTATATAGATATATTTGAATGTTTATGTTATGTTTCTTGACAATGTGTGATAAAAGCTAAAAGGTGTATTCCATAACTTTTTTTTATCTCTATATCTAATGAATCTACTTATACACTATTGTTAAATTTTTAATATTAAGGTTTCTTGACAATGTGTTATTAAGGTTTATATTAATTAAGATTATATATTTTTATATGTTAATACATTTAAATAATTACATTAGGTTAATATTTATTATTAAGGTTTATACTAAATTAAATTTTAAAGTTGGTATATATCAAAGGAGAAATGATATATTCATGTAAGATCGAATATAAGATTAATTATATTCGGGCGACTCAAACGCCTTAAAATACTATATGTTATTTTGTTTTAAATCTAGATTATGAGATAATGAGTAATTTATTATTAAGGTTTATACTAAATTAAATTTTGAAGTTGATATATATCAAAGGGGAAACGTATATTCATGTAAGATCGAATATAAGATTAATTATATTTGGGTGGCTCAAGCGCCTTAAAATACTGTATGTTCTTTTGTTTTAAATTTAGATTATGAGATAATGGGTAATTTTCATGTAATTTATTTAATTATATGTTTTTGTTTATTAATTTGAGATGGAATAAGCTACAAGATATTCTTCCTTCTAAAATGGCGAGCTTAAGAGTCTAACACATATGTAAGAAGCACCTGAAAGTATTTTTTCATGTTATGATAATCAAGATTGTTGCTTTCTACTAACCAAAAAATTGATTAGGTATATGAGTTTCAACAATTTTAAAGGGGAGATCCCGAAGGAGTTAATAATGGTGTATAAGTAAATTCATTAGATATAGAGATAAAAAAGTTAAGGAATACACCATTTAGCTTTTGTCTCACATTGTCAATAAACATAACATAAACACTCTAATATATCTATATAAGCTAACCCCATTAAACTCTTCAACTCATGGACTAAAATATATTACATTACGATGTTAGTTGTTATAGTTTTATTTTTTTAATTTTTTTAAAGCATATTTTTTTTAAAATGCTTTGAGGGATGGTGTGGACCTTGGAAGGCATGCCCCTTGAAACACACCATCTCACGTGGCGCTATGTCAACATTTCTCATGGAATGCGTGCTTCATGATCGGTGCCTTCCGTATATGTCAGAGGTTCAGTGAAGACGCATATGACGGTATGTGCTTTCCCTTACGTGGCGCCAGCTCGAACAGAATCCCGCAAAGGCGCGGATGGTGATTCGCGCTTTATTGTCATTTTGTGAGAAAGGGTGCTAGATCGATAATATTAGGAGGGAGATTATGCTTGACAGATAATTAATGGGTATGAGGGTGATATTTTAGTAAAACGCCGTTAATTAAGAGTTGTCATGTCTTTGATCATGAATAGACGTATCAAGGGTTGAGGTTAATTCAATTAATTGAACGAATCAAAATATCCAAAATCTATTAATTAATTTTTTTTTAATTTTTAATCGAACCAAAAATTTTTAACCAAAATGAACTAAGTTCGATTAATTTAATTAGCCAAAATTTATAAATAATATATAAATAGTATATATATTACATATTTAATAATTTTGATTAATTCGAAAACCGAAACTTAAACACCCCGAAAACTAAATAATATATATAATATATTGAATATTTAATAATTTAGGTTAATTTGGTTAATTAATCGATTTCAAACCAAATTAACCGATAATGAAGTTTGAAAAACCATTAACCGTTAACCAACCGAACCTAAAATTAATCGATTGATTAACCAATTTTTTTTATTCGATCAGGTAATTATTTTTAACCGAATTATAAACAACCCTACATGCAAGCTATCATCCTTAAACAAAACAAAAGAATGGTCTTGTAGTGGTGGAAACTGAGATGGTAAGCTAAATCTCTTGAACTGTTTGATGTAATAAGCTCCATGGAATTCCTTCCAATTCATTTTTGTTTCTACCCAAAGTCAAAATTTTTAGTTAGCATACACTTATTCTAACCAATTTATTTATACAACTAAAAATATCAAGTAGTTTAATTATTGGTCACCAAACATAAATTTAATTCACTTCTTTTTTTTTCATATCCAATTGTATATATATATATATATATATATATATTTCGGTAAAATTAAGATTTAGATTAGTAGAAAACATAATTCTAACGTCAACCCCAAACGACTTGCTTTAGCAATCCAAAAATCCTATTACCCCGTCTCCCTAAATTTTCCCACACTTTCTTTCTCCAGGAAAGAGAAAAAAAAGAAACATGAGGGCACAGCAGAGGCCGATCCACGCGGTGTCGATGTGGGTGAGACGACAGCCGCCGAAGGTGAAGGCTTTTTTGGCGGTAGTATCCGGGATGGCAGCGCTTGTTCTTCTTCGATTCATCGTTCACGACCATGATAACCTCTTCGTCGCTGCGGAGGCTGTTCACTCCATCGGAATCTCTGTCCTTATCTATAAGCTCACAAAGGAGAAGACTTGTGCTGGTAATTTCGAATAAAGCTTTAGTTTTTTTTTAATAACGTATTATAGATTTTGTTATTAGAATGGTTTTTTATTTTATTTTTTATTTGTAGCTTAAATTTAATACATGCGTGCTTTTGCCCTAATTTAGCAATTCTAAAAACTTATGAAGGGTAAAGATTAATTTGCAATTTCTAAAAGGTTTGGGTTTGGCAACTTTGTGCCGATCGAATGCTAGATTTTTGGTTTTTAGCTGAATCTGGTTGAATTTCTGATTTGAGTTCCCTTTTTCTTTTCGATTTAAGATATTTGTTTCTTTGTTTGGTGACTTTAATTGTAATCCCTGATGCATAAAGTTTACTGCTTTTTTCCTAATTATTTTCACCTATCATTATCAAATAGTGGAGGAGTTATACTGTTATTGGCGAAGTTGAGACTTCATGAGACATTCTGCACTTTTGACAGGCTTTGATGGAATTTTTATTTTATTGAGGTTTTTGAAATTGAATTCTCTGGTGCCTAGAATTAGAATGTAAGAGTTCTTTTTTTTTTGGAATATTATAATTCTAAGGTATCGAAATGTAGGGTTTCTTCTTGATGCAAAGTAAAGAACTTTTTGTTTGTCTCACTTGTTGAGTAGTTTCATGAATTTTATATGTTTGATATTGTTTTATCCTATGTTTGATATGTTTCACTGTTTTTATTTCTGTATTATGCTAATTCTTTTGAACGAGTAGCCTATGCTATTTTTAGGGTTTTGCCAAGAATGATTGATAAATAGATGCTGCTTTTGGTGCAACAGTATTCGTTGTCATTCTCACGCACCCGCATAATACTTGTTTGCTGTTAGCGTGCTGCATGCCTATTAATTTTTGGTCATCCGCTTATGCTATTTAAATCAATGAGTTAATTAATTCTAGGTTATTGGTTAAATATGCGAAGAAAGTTTTTGTTGGTGTAATATCGGTTTTACTCATTCAATAAAAATTTTGAATGGTTGCAGGACTATCACTCAAATCCCAAGAACTAACAGCTATCTTTTTAGCTGTTAGGCTGTATTGTAGCTTTGTCATGGAATATGATATACATACGGTACTTGATTTGGCCACATTGGCTACAACATTATGGGTTATTTATATGATCCGTTTCAGACTAAAGTCCAGCTACATGGAAGAGAAGGACAACTTTGCTTTATATTATGTTGTGAGTTTTCTCCAGTCATATGAACTTTGTTTTTACTTGCAATTATATGTAATTATATATGCAGCTTGTCCTATGTATTGTTGGATCTACAAGTGAATTGTACTGGTGTTGTCTCCTGTATTTCATGTTTTCGTAGTCAAGAGATGGTCATGTTTGCAGTAGAGCTTGTGCTTGTCCTCTTTATCAACGGAGGTATATGTACCTTGAAACAGCCTTGCTTACAAAGGCAGATTGCTTATTAGTTTCTCCATTACATGATGCTATTTTCCGCTAGCCTGCAGATCTGCAAATTAGAAAAATATAATTTTTCTTTCTTTACAAGCTGTTTCTTAAATAAGAAATCTACTTATTTTTTAGATGTTTTGTTCTCTCCCCCTCCCACACACATGTTGCTCTGTAAATCGTTGCTAGTATTCTAAGTGTCCATTGAGTTCTCATTTGTCTTCAATTTTTCTTATTTTTTTCAAATTCCACCAAAAAAGTCATCGCGTTCCGCATCCTTTGTGTTATTGATTTTATGGATACTATCATATAACTAATTGAAGAAAATTTTTGACATTTTTGTGTTGCTATGCATGGACAGATACTAACCGTGCAATTATTTTCTTTGTTGCTCAAGTGGATTCTTTTTCTGAACATGTTCTAGAAGTCATATCCTGACATTTGAATTCGAATGCAGCTTGTCCCATGTGCAGTACTGGCTCTATTTATTCACCCCTCAACATCTCATAATATAGTGAACCGGATTTCTTGGGCATTCTGTGTATATCTAGAAGCTGTTTCAGTTTTACCTCAGTTGCAAGTGATGCAAAATACTAAGGTATAAATTACTTATATTGGTAGATAAACATTTAGATTAGTTATTTATTTATAAGATTACCATCTGCAACTCAGTTTTTTTGTGCTTTCAGATTGTTGAGCCTTTCACAGCTCATTATGTATTTGCATTGGGTGTTGCAAGGTTCCTCAGCTGTGCTCACTGGGTTCTCCAGGTTTGATCTTGTCCCCTGAAGTTGAATGTGATTGGTTTCTGTTAATTTTGCCATTAAGAATCAGCAGTTTTGAAATCAAGGCTCAGTTGGAGCATTACATGGATACCAATCTGTTGATAAAATTTATCTGCCTTTTAATTTATCGTGGTTGTCAGAACCTGACCAGCCGGTTGAATTGGTGGGATAAAAGCGAAAATTGTGAAACCATTATGTGCCATTATAAAACTGGAAACTGGGGCAAAAAACTGACGGTTCAACCAATTGAACCTGTTTTTTTTTCAAATTTTTTAAAAAAAATCTGAGTCTTACAAGTTACAACATTGGTGTTTTAACCAGTTCAACCATCGGTCAGGGTCTTACAAATTTGTAAATAATAGACGAGTCTGCTGGATGTATGACCCTGAAGGTCGAACTGATTGCATATTGCTTAAGATGGCTCTTGTTCTAGATGTTCTTTCATGTCGTTTCAACTAGCTGCATATTGCTTAAGAAATTTTGTATGATTCTGGTTGGAGAAGTGTCATTGTGAATTTTTATAAGGGCAATCGCGTTAAGATATTAATTCATTCCTACTGCTTTCAACAGGTTTTAGACAGTCGAGGACATTTGCTGGTAGCCCTAGGTTATGGATTGTGGCCCTCCATGGTTCTTATATCGGAGATTGTTCAAACTTTCATTTTAGCAGACTTCTGTTACTATTATATCAAGAGGTTGGTTACATTAATGAGTGGTATACAAGTATAAATAAATACTATTGTCAACCTAAAGGTTATAAATGTTTACTCATCTAAACCCTTATGTTGTACAGTGTCTTTGGAGGGCAGCTTGTTCTCCGTCTTCCCTCCGGAGTAGTATAACTGAAGATGCTGCTTTGCTTTGGTCGATGAGCTTGTTGCCGAAAGAAAGTATTAACTTGGTTACAAATGCGACTAGGTATCCATATTTTAAGTTTCCTTACGACTGGAATTAGCGGATTGTTTGTAAATTTGTTTTTTGGGGGAAAGGGGGGGTTGCTAAAGCTTTGGGTGGATATTAATATTGAAAACATTTCATAGACGGAGTCCAATACTAATGTTTTGCTTGTATGAAGTGAATTATTATAGACTATTCCTAATGTCATGATGTGCTTTGGCTTGCAATTTTCGAGTAAAAGTGATAATCGAACAGAAGCTGGGTTTAGATGATTTATTGATAATCATGTATATTTTTGTACACTCCGACTCTCCCACCTGCTATTCCGGTTCAGTTCAGCAGTAGTTCGAGGTGGCCACCTTTCGGATCCACACTGGGCGCGTGGCTTTTGCACCAGCTGAGCATACTCACAGCTGCTAATCAAACCAACAATTTAAATGCTATGTTTGGCTATAGTTGTCGTTATTGATGCGTTAGCTTTCATACTTATTGTTGGAAGAATAAGTTCCTGTTCCATGTTTGCTTTGAATATGCGTATTAATCAAGGCGGTGTTTGTGTGATGGCGTTTCTAAGTTTCATAAAAGTACTTATAATGTAATATATGGAATTTCTAGGTAATTGTTCTAAAGGATAATTAGCTGAAATTTCAAGGTTTCGTCGTAACTATCTATAACTATCCGCGTTGCACACCTTGCTTTGGTGGGTGAGTCTTTCAGCGGGGATTTTTTACACACACAATATCTCAAACTTAAGACTTATGCGAAATCAAGTTACTTATCATTTGAACAAACTCGTTTATCACTTGAATCAATACGTTGGTGAATTGATTACTGTTTACTGATATAATTATTTGACAATTTCCAAGTTTAGATGAGATGCGTACAGTGTAAACCGAAAGGATAACCATTGAGCATAGTCTTCTAAGTTAACGACATTTCATTCTTCTAATCAACTTAGACTAAGCAACTAAAGCATCTTAGTTTATCTAAAATGGATATTCTTAAGGATGAAAGCTTTGCTGGTTCATCTGCTTTAACTTTCTGCTACTGAACAAGAGTTGCATTAAGCATATTATACAAGATATACTCTAATTATTACTTGTTTTGGTGCTTTCCTTTTGGTCTTTGCCCTAAACAAAGCCAGCTTTCGTCTTCTTGCAAAACGTTCTCTCTCCACAGGTTTTCTGTTGGCTCATTTCTTGTATTAGATGTTTATAAGCAATATATGACATTGACACTGACAATCGTTCGTCCTATTCTTTCTCCATATATATATATATATATATATATATATATATATAATGGACTAAAGATTAATGGTTCCTTCAAGTAGACAGCATTTTTTCATGTAAATATTCTCTAATGTTTTTCGAGTCATGGATTTGATTATCTCTCGTGAGTCTGATCTTAATCTTCCAACTAGAACTTCAGCGGAAAACCATGAGACAACGAACACGAAAGAAAGGGGATCTCTAAAAGCAATTTTTTTTTGCTTGCATTGGTGCTCATGAGTTTTCCTCACCAGAGGTAATTCATGTTCTTCATTCAATATCAAAAGAAAAGGGCTTTGATAGTCTAATGTTTACCTCATTCATTGTTTATTAGATGTGGAAAGCAGCTTTCACAGAGTTAGTGGCGACTACATGCTTATTATTCACATTAACCGCATCCATTGTCGCCTGCTTGGACTCGCACGAGGCTGATCCCAAGCTACTTGTCCCGTTCACGGTGTTCGTTATCGCCTTCCTCTTTCTCATGGTGACAGTCCCTCTTTCAGGTGGACACATGAGCCCAGTTTTCACTTTCATTGCTGCACTCAAGGGAATCATATCTCCAGCACGGGCTTTTACCTATATCTTGGCGCAGTGTGTAGGTTCAATCACAGGGTTTCTCCTACTCCTCAGTGTAATGAACCATGAGACAGCGAAAAAGTATTCCTTGGGAGGCTGCACCATCGATGGGGACGGATCAACATCCGGGATTAGCCCTGGAAGGGCATTGATATTGGAGTTCTGTTGTACTTTTGTGGTGCTTTTTGTTGGTGTAACAATAGCATTCGACAAGAGAAGAAGCAAAGAACTAGGGTTGTCTATGGTTTGTGGAGTTGTTGCAGGTGCCATGGCAGTGGCAGTTTTCGTATCGATTACCGTGACCGGGAAGGCAGGCTATGCGGGCGTGGGGCTTAATCCCGCTAGGTGCTTAGGACCATCGTTATTGCTAGGAGGTTCGTTATGGGATGGCCATTGGATCTTTTGGATTGGACCTTGTTTTGCTTGTGCAATTTATTATGGTTTCACCAAGGGATTACCAAAAGAAGGCCTGGTTAGTGAAGATGAAGAGCGTGACTTCATTAACTTGGTCGCACCTTCACTTTGTTGTTCGGGCCCTAGATGTAGAACTCAACCTCATGGGAAGATTTATGGAAATTGTGAGACTATGAATAACTAATGAAATATACTCTAAAATTCGGGTTTCAAAGTGAACACTTATTC
The DNA here is from genome assembly GCF_006381635.1 of Hibiscus syriacus. Lineage (NCBI taxonomy): Eukaryota > Viridiplantae > Streptophyta > Magnoliopsida > Malvales > Malvaceae > Hibiscus > Hibiscus syriacus. The sequence goes on along the minus strand of NW_024063377.1, from coordinate 219,138 downwards.
ATCCTAAACCAGACGTGGAACTGTCATTGTATGCAGTGTTGTTTTTTTCTTCTTTGAAGTATATTTTGTTAAAAAAAATGGAATGGAATTGGATGTTCTCTTTGTAAATGTATCGGTATGATCATCAATGACAATGACGGGGGTAGTTGCATGTTTGTAGTGAAGATCAATTAATGTTCCAAATAATGTCTCTACAGAGGGTCGTTTTCGCTAATAAAAGATGCTCTAGGTTTAGTAAATTGCATTGACAACTTTTGGGGCTATTTGCGTAGTGAAGGTCAATGTTCCAAATAATGGCTTTCCATATGTTTGTTAAGGGTAGTTTTAAGGTATATTATACTTTTTTTTTTGACATTCTCTATAAATTACAGTTTTGTTGCTAATTCTTTATCCATCAAAGTCTTTAGAGTTTCATTTTTTTCGATTAACTACAGTCTCTCGACATGACCATTGGCAGGTCTATATGATCCACCAAGACTAAATCTACTAATTGACAGTCATATTTACTTGCTCTATCATCCTACAAATAGTAATCATCACTACCTATACTAAAAGATCTATGTATAAATCCTAGAGAAAGGACCTGAGATTCTCTCTATCAGCTCCTCTCATTGTTTATTTTGTTCTTCATATCTACACTCTTATCTCTTTCACAAAATCAATGTCTACGAGTCTCCGTCTAAACCAAAAGAGGTGATCTGTCAAACACAATCACAATCCCATTTCTTCCCGTGATAAAATTGTGCTATTTCTTTGAAATTTTTCCTTGACATGATGAGAAGGGAGTAACGAGAGGAATGAAAAGTGTGGAGAAGATACTAGAGATGAATCGATCGTCTCTGATGATCGGACATCCACGCTCACTGCATCAATTGTTGATGGGAAAATATGGTTATTATGATTGTTGGAGGTTGAATTTTTCTGATTTGGACGGAGAACCGCAGATAATTGTTCTGGTTAGCTGAAAAAAGTGATATACGGTGGAAGATAGAGAAAGAGAGTTCATGATCTCTTCTCTAACCATGTATGCCTTAATGTTAGTGTTAGACTTAGAGTTATGATGGTTATCCGTAAGTTGATATGACTAATAAATATGACTGACAGATAACAAATTTAACTATAGTAAATCACATAGATATGTTAATGATCATATCAAGAGATTGTTGTCACCCGGAGAATATTGAACTTTGTAAGCTTCTTTAAGCTCCAGAGATCATGACAAGCGGAAGATCAACAACAAAGGTATGGTTTGCAGAGAAGCTGCAACAAACTCTTTTAGCTTTACTCGAAAATTTGAAATCTTTGCTTTGTTTTAATTGACAATATCAGATTGCTTAACTGGAATCATGAATTGAATGTTTACTTTTTGTTCGAAATTGATGTACAGTTTTCATTTAGCTGCTTCATTGAAATTTATGATTCAAGTGAATGAAAAAAAAAAAGGAGCCACGATGCAGTAAAGCTTGAAGGGTAGACGTACGAATTACATGAAATTAAGCGAATACAATTATTGAAAAAGGACAAGAATTATTGCTGGAGGACTTGAGCTCACTACCAGAACAGCTAAAGATTCCATGCTCCTAAATCTGAAACGTTTGCGGCTGATATTAATGGTAAACTTGATAGGTACTATTTTACTGTAAAATATGAAGAAAGATGATAGCATTTGCATTTTTTCCTCCAACTTTCACTAGAACAAGCTACCATTGCATGCATTCTTTGGACAGGGACTTGATGAGTTTAGGTTTGGAGAAAGGGCATCAACGAGTGCCAGTTCACTATAAGCACCCTACAAACATTATCGGATGCATTCTGATAATCATTTTCCACTTAGGCCACTCAATGAGTTCGAGGTACACAAAGTTGGATCCTAGAAACCTTGAACTGTTCAACAGCCTTCATAGTCTCAGCTTTGTTAAAGAGTATAAGTTAATAGAAAACAAAAAATGATAAAATACTTTGGTACAACTTTCTGTGAGAATGTAATATTGTTCTTTTATTTCCAGGCTTGATTATTTCTCGTGTCCTATATTTCTTAATATATGTTCAAAGAACAAAGGATGTAGAGCCACAAAGATGAAGCACACGAATTCATCAGTTTTAATTTAAACCAAATGCTCTTCAATTGATTCTCAATCTGCTCGTGTTTACGAGACAAACTGCGACTGCATGGCATTGCATTGTTGACTCCTAGCTTTTCATATTTCAAGGTTTATTCTTGGCAAGGTTTTTCAGCTTCTCGTTTGCAGCCACAAGTTCAGCAGCTATTCCTGGTTCATTGGCTGAATGTCCAGCATCTGAAACAACCTGTGACCACACCAATAAGGTATTTTTGTTCATTACCTTATCAAAGGTTGTAAAAAAGAATCTCCAAAGTTGGGTGATTGCATGCAAATGAAGACTTCAACAACAAACACTGAAAGCGTCAAGTATCAATGAGATTATATCCTTCAGCAAAAGGCTTTGATTTATTCCGGCAATCCAAACATGTAAAGCATCATCTTCAAGAGGACATTTTAGTTCTTACCTTAAAATCTGCCTCTGGAAATGCTTTGTGGAGATCCCAGGCTGACATCATGGGACAGCAAACATCATATCTTCCCTGTTAAAATGGTTTGAGGGGTATCATACAGGTTGGTCTTAATTCAAGTCAAATGTCGCACACTGGAAACATTTAAGGGTAAGATGGCATGTGGCCTCTTTTGGTACTACCATGAAGCAGTTGGAGTCCAATGCTTACAAGTATCAAACCGACAAAGTGAAGCAAATAGAATCTCAAGAAAAGTATTTAAGCAAACAGAGTTGAAAAACATCTTTTGAACAAGCAGAAGGGTCATCTTGTCTGTAATGCTTCGATAATAAATGTAACATACCTGTACAATTGTAGTGCTAATATGCCTTATTTTGTCAACATTGTCCAACAAGAACGAATCTGAAGGAAAGAATCCTTTATTCACAAAGTAATGGTTCTCAATCCTTGCAAAAGCCTAAACACAACAATGAAGAGACATGCATCAAATTTGCATTAAAACTTTACAATCTTGTTTAATGAAATTCTATAGTTTCCAGCTCTATGTCAAACTGTAGGTCTTCTAGGGTACATGACTTACCAGTGAAAATCGATCATCATCCCCTCTCTTAATGTTTTCTTCATTTGGTAGAAGATGGGCAGTCATCATTTCCCATTTGGTCCATGCCCTAGCAGCTGCATACTACGAAGTTAACCAGAGAGTTAAAAAAGAAAATAATTAATAATTTTTAACATAAAAAAAACACTGCACTAACAAGTAGCAGGTTTAATAAATAAGGGTACATGAAGGAAAGCAATGTATCCAAAACGAGATGACTCCTCTTACTTGTATTTCCAAATCATCAGAATTCAGTCGCTTGTGGTAAGCATTGACAAAACTCTCCCTCTCATTTTCTGGAATATGATCCCTAAATGGTTCCCAAGCTGCATAGTTTGAATAAATGACTAACTATTCAGTGATTAATTTTGCATATTTACTCAGTATCCAAAAGAGAAATATAAAAGAAAATAGTTTCAAAACAATGCACATCAAAAATGAGTTTGATCAGTAATCAGTTAAAAAATGAGTTTGATTCATTAAAATGTTCCAAGCTAAACAGCTTTCCATGAATCGCGAAATTAAAATATCATGGAAATATTAACAACTTACAACATTAGAACGACCATCCTTAACAAATAGACCAGCAAAGAATACATATGGAACATACCATCGGGGTAAATAGCAGCAGCACCACCTTCGTAGAACCAATCAATCTCCTTCTTCCGCAAAAGGAATATCCCTCTTAGGACCAGCCCAGTAACCTTAAAAAAACGAGGGAGACAATCAATTCAAGCAAGGAAGGAATTAATGGAACTGCAGGTGACCTGATTGTATGTATCAAGAGTTTCAAGCAACAAAATTTTGCACCTTCTCAGGATGTGATTCACTGTAAGCAAGAGCAAGTGTGCTTCCCCATGAGCCACCAAAGACCTGAATAAGCATAAAGCAATAAAAACAGTACACTTAACTGGTCTACAACTGCCAACAGGGATGGAAAATCTGTTTTCGCCCCGTAGAATTTTATAAGTTCACCCCATCCTAAAATTTTAGAAGTCTACCCCCTTGCACAAAATCATGTGTCCCCCCTGACTGCTAACCAAACCCGACATTGGTTAAGCAATCAAAAACCAGTATATCAGTACCTGCCATTCTGGAATTTGCAAGTGTTCTCTCAGCTTTTCAATGTCATCAATTAGATCCCATGTAGTATTCACTTCCAAGCAAGCATGGGGAGTACTCTTTCCTGCACCACGCTGCAGCAGAACATATATATATCTTATAATTAGAGAATTAGAGGTTAAAATAAGAATTTTTTTATGAGTTCAACATGAAGGAACAAAAACCACCTGATCAAATAAAACGATCCTATAAAATTCAGGATCAAAGAACCTTCGGTTACTTGGGGATGTTCCTCCACCAGGTCCACCATGAAGAAACACAACTGGCTGCAAAACATGAAAAGAATGGTACAAAAACAATGGTAAAAAAAATATCCCATTAGATTCCTAATTGATGGATACAATCATGGATACTCACATAACCATCTGGGTTTCCTGATTGCTCCCAGTATATTGTGTGAACATCAGAAACCTTGAGAAAACCTGTGCTATAAGGCTCTATAACTGCATAAAGATTCCTGTTAAGTTCTTCGATTTCCCTCCCTGACTCCATTTTATCACTTAACTGCGTCTCAGTCTTATATCCGACCCTTTGCACAAACAAAGATAGTTTCTTTTTCCCTGCAGAGAGTGAACGCAAACGAATTTCAACAAACCCATATCCAGAAATGATTAAAAAAAATCAGAACTCGCATATTTTCAGTAGAAAAATAGATAAAGAGCAACAAGGAAGGAACCTGGGAAAGTGAAGTTTTTGGAAACTGAAGGGAAGGATGGAGAGAAGTAGGGAACGGAAGAGGGAAAAGTGGGCAGTGAAGAGAGAGTGAACAAAGTGTTTGATTTTGAGGCAAATTTAAACCCTAATCTCATTCTTACTTTTCGGATGGTAGTCACATGAGGATGCTTGGGTTTGGTAAAAATAAGAAGAAGAAAGAAGACGCCAACTGATGAGCCTTGGAATTAGATTCCTAGGCTGGTTTGGAATATTAGGTGATTGTCTTATTTGATTTCTTATGAATATGTAGTATATTTTAAAATTAATTATTTATGTACAGATAAAATGATATCAATAATTAAAATGATTGTTATTTTTATGAACATAACGCTTAAACATATAACATCATCTTATTAGTTGAATAAAATGAATTAAATAATGATATAAATATTGATTTAAAAATTAAAAAAATAATTAAAATATATCAGTCTAATAAACGAAAGAAGTCATTATCAAATAGCTCGTCTTACTGAAGTAGTAAAGATGCGCTTCACCCAATGATTAAGAAAAAAAAATGAATTTGCGCTTAAATTGAAGTGACAAGGTCGCAACGGGAGAAGTAGAACTTCTGTTGAAACACTTTTCTGCCCTCAAAAGGCCATCACTTTTCAATATTAGTTATTATATTACGCTATCATTTTCTCAATATCATTAAATAGCGTGGCCTGGAAATAAGGCAACTCAAGTGGAAGACTCGTGTTGTGGGTGATCTTATTGCACGATTTAGAGAGCACTTGTATATGTGATACATGTGAACGTGTACGAAAAAGTTATCGTAAAATTTCGTTGTTCGTTTTGTCTTTGACCTTATCTATGTTTCTATGATGGCCTATAGAGTATGGACGCGCTCATTCTTCACTCTTAGAGAGACTTTTAAATGTTCTGTTAAATTTTTAATAACGAGTATTAAAATAAAATAAAAAATAAATATTAAATATGATTTTAAAAATCAATGAAAGTTTAAGTGTTAAAACGAAATAAAAGTGATAGTTTAAATATTAAATGTGTAATTTACCCTGTAAAATAAGTTGGATATGTCTAACTACTTTAAAAATTACCTAACAGAAGTAAGTGCTTAGCCAATTGGGACGATAAGCAAAGCACACAAACCACCGCCAACAAAAACATTTAAAGCTGCGGCCTTCCTTTTCCGACGACAATGAAGGAAGAAATTCCTAAACCCTAAAATCAACAACAACATCAACAAAAAACCCAGAATCCCTCCGCATGAAATGGAATGGTGCTTGAAGATTGTTAGATATATTTTCAGTGATGGGTGGAAATGCAAAGATCAACTGCAGAATCATGTCATACCTGAGTTGCAGGACGGTGAAGAACAAAACGATAATTGTTGGTCTAAAATCTGATAACTGCAGCAGAGAAATGCTGCTCCAGTTACTCAGCCTGCTCGTCAAGTCTGGGGACAATGTGTTAGCCGTTCATGTCCAGGAAATGAATGATGCTTTTGATCCCAACACTTTTCACATCCATGAAGATATCTGCAAATCCAAACAGGTATGAATCAAGAGAAAGGGATTAAAAAACTGGGATTGATTTATCTGTTTGATGATTTACTTATTCGGTATGTTTTTCGCAATTCAGGTCGATTTTCTTGTTAAAATTTGTACTGGGAACTCGTATATCTCAGTCTTATCTCATCAAGTTCGGGAAAATTATGCTGCAATCCTAGCAATTGGATGCAACATTTCAGGGTAATGAAGCTAATAAATATGGTTACTGTTTAAGGTTTATGAATTTGTATGTTTGATATTTCGATTATTGTGTTTTCTGTAGGCCGAATGATTCGGCTATAAGCTTTTGTCTGAAAAGTTTGCCACCCACGTGCACCCTTCTGGTGATGGATGATGCTGGAAGAATCCTAATCCAAAGGCAGGGAACATCCCAGCAAGGTTATGCAGGTGTACCTTTCCAATCTTGTTTACCATCTTCCCAAATAAACTCTGTAGTTGATCAACCGACAAGCTCTCGTCTGCTAAAAAAGTCATTGACAACACCGTCGTCATCATCGACGTCACCATCAATGTGTCAAGTTGACAGTGAAGGACATTACGTTCTCAAGAAGGCGTTTCCTGAACATCAGTTTAAGAAGTCATTCACTATGCCATCTTCTTCTGCATCATCATCACCGACATGGCAAACTGGTGGTGGAGGCCAGCAGAACCCGAAGAAGAATGTGACTTCAACGAGGAGGTTTCACGAGATGGCATTCCAAGAAACGGTGCAATCCTGCAGGCGGTTTAGACCGGAAGAGCTCAGCATTGCCACCGATAATTTCAGTCTCAGTATGGTGATTGGAAAGGGAGGAAACGCTATGGTATATCGAGCTAACCTCGAGGATGGTCAAGCTGCAGCTGTGAAAGTCCTCAAAACCATGAGTTGGTCCGCAAAGGATCTTCTTCGAGAAGTGGAGACACTCTCCAGCATAGAGCATGAGAACATAGTTGACATGATTGGGTACTGTGATAGCAAAGAACTGCATGCAATAGTTTATAACCTTCTAAATGGAAGCTTGAAACAATGTTTAAAACAACTCAAGTGGGCTGAGAGGATGACTATCGCAATCGGTTTAGCCAGGGCCCTGGAGTGTCTTCACCATTGTTGTGACCCTCCCATCATTCACAGAAATGTGAAACCATGTAAAATACTTCTCTCTGATAATTGCCAACCACAAGTAAGTTTTACACCAATGCATGTTCAAATGTCTTTGATGCTTATTAGTTCAGCTTAGGCTCTTAACGTCACCAACATTGAATTCTGGATCTGCTTAACGTTCTGTGCTGTTTAATTATGCCGGATTTTCTTTCGCAGCTCTCGGGTTTCAGAGCAGCAGTAGTGCATAATCAATCTTATCAAGTCCAAGCAAACACGAAGCGAGTCGACATTGTTAGGACATTCGGATACTTGGCACCAGAGTACATGGTGTGTGGAAAGATTGATGAAAAGATAGATGTTTATTCCTATGGGGTTGTGCTACTGGAACTTATTACAGGGAAAGAAGCTATTCAAAGCAACCAGAAAAACCTTGAAAGCTTAGTGCTTTGGGTAATTATATCGACATGTTAAACCCAAAATCAAGTTTTTATGTCTCAAAGCTTTAAGTTTTTTCGGTCCAACTATCTTGCAGGCAAGATCTTTATTCGGTTTCGGCCTATTCGAGCGTTTAGTTGATCCTTGCTTGGACCAAAATTACAAGAAAGAAGAGATGGAAGTAATGATGTTTATAGCACGCCTCTGCCTTATGCATTCATCTTCTCAAAGGCCAACAATGAAAACCGTAAATTTCCTTCTTTCGTTGTTTAAATAACTCGTTTTTCGATCACTTCTACAGCACATGTATTGTGTTTAAGTTCTTCCATGATCGATTAATGAGGATCATGTTGGTTGGTTTCTTTGGACAGATACTAAGGTTGTTTGAGGACTCAGAGTACTGGTTAGAGATGCAAAGGGAGAAAGATCAACTTCTAAATGGGTTTGGTTCCATAGGTGAAAATGATTTGTTGAGACAATATGAGTTATCAAGTGTTGAAACAATGAGATGGGATGAAACCTAGATTAAGTTGTAAAAGTTTTCGATTTTTATTTTTCAGAAAAAAAGAAAAAAAACTGGATTTTCTCATGCAAAACAGATAACCATCATATTTTCCATGCAAATATATATCAACTGAACATTCATATTTTCCAGATCAGATTCAATACTTTTATTTGGTAAACGAGATTAGAACAATGCTTGAGCATTCAAGTAAACCATTCTCTTATTCTTCTGGTAAAAGCAGATTAGTTGTGAGAGTACAGAAGCCTTGTGCATTGAGTGTGCAGTTTTCACATCTGGAAAAGAAAATGAAAGTTGATGATCATCAGATCATATTTACAACCCATATATTAATATTATCATTCGACTGAAGAATGTTTACTGGAAATTTGAGGGTTATTGATGACATTCATTGTCATATCAACTGCATTGCCAAGAGAATACATTATGTTCTTGTATTCTGAACTGAGGTTGCTCAAAAGGTGTCCATTGTTGAAAACAAAGCACTTGCCTGGTTGATCAACTTAGCGGTAAACCATCCAGTGGTCTCTTTGGTACAAATGACCGAATTTTGTTTTAAAGAAATTTCGTGAATGTGTGTGAGTGAGAAAACACGATGTTTTAAATGCAATTTGATTCGTCATTAATTACAGGGAATGGATATAGGTTAGTTTGAGTCGGGTTTTTAGCCCATCATGTTGAGTCGGGTTTTTAGCCCATCATGTTTGACCTGAAAATTAAACTTCTCCATCTGCACTCGACCTAACTTGAATTTAAGACGATCCTAAATGATTCAAAACCCGATCTAACTATTATTGCAGCTTCTATCCTAAATGATCTTAAATAATACATAATATTATGTTTTAGTTCTGTTTTGATCATCTAAAAAAATTAATAGTGATGCTAATGTGTTACCATAAGGTAATGTTGTGCTAATATTAAAAAATAAAAAAAAAGTACAATGTTATCATCACCATCAATTTTCGAACGATAAGTAACCATAATGTAATATTAAGTATGATTTTGAAAAGTATAAATGTTAGTTGACCAAAACAGAAACTAAGTGATAGGCAAGTGACCAAACAGGCATTTTTCCCTTATTTCAACTTGAATGTTCTATATTGCCTGTTCGCATTCCTCCACTAAGATCTTTCCACGTCAACGTCATTACCTGTCCTAATAGCATGAGGTTTTCACTTTTCCCCAATTAAATAAAATAAAAATAAAGTAGGTTAAATCTAAGGCTATTAAAGCTGAAATATCACTTGAGGTTTAGTATTTTGATGCAAAGGAAGAGGCAAAAGAGAAAAATTGGTTGATAATTGATATCATCAAAATCTACGAAGTATCTGGTACGAGCTTTTTGTTCCTTTAATTTGCTTAATTAGTTTAATGGAACTAAATTCTTAATCTTAAATTTTGCTCTCTATTTTTTACTTTGAGTTCAAAATATTTGTCTGATTTCTCCAATTTAGGGTTTGAGTTTCATTCTGATTTGTTTTTCGCTTCAGGATTTTCTTTATCGAGTTTCATTTTCATGCGAAGCTCGCATTTTGAGGTCATTGATATTCTTCTGCATGTAAGGTACGCCTGCTATAGGGTTTCTTTGTTGGATTAAATTTTATCTGCTATCGATTTCTTTAGTTTGGTACATGAGTAAAAAATGGTAGAGAAGGAAAAAATATCTTCAAATGAATTCTCGTGTACTAAGCTGATAACCAGATCTATTAAGATGATATTTTGATTTTTCGGCTCTGTAATAGTGATTTTTCAGGTCAATATGATTAAGGATTAATACAGATTTGGTCCTCTTTGTTCTTTGCAATCCTTTAAATAGTTGAAGCGTTTGGTATAATCAGTGTGATTTGCACAACGGATATAGTAACTTCTGCGGAAATTGATTGATTGGAGATGCCTCGGGACTTGTCAAGATCACGATCTCCCTCGCTTTCTTACCGGCGTAGACATTCGCCCTCTCTTGTAGGGCATAGATATGGGAGGATCAGTCGAAGGGATAGAAGCCGGTCACCATATTCATCTTATTCTTATACCAGGTGATCACGTTTATATTAATGTTATTTATGTTAATTTTGTTAACATAAAGAAACTGTAAGGATTATTATAAAAAAGATTGGGACGCTGAAATTTGTCATTCGAATTGGAAATACAAATGCTTCAAGTTTATTTGCATGCAGCCTTTACATTTTTATGTATATGTTGGTCCTCCTTCAACCGGACTGTAAAGATTATCTAGTTTGCTTCTTGTTTACAATTATGATTCCATTTTGGAATCGCATCCCAGCCAAGAATCCATAAAGGAGTGCAATTAAGTTAGTTGAATGTACCGAATTGAAGTGCTGCTGTGGCAGAGGATTGTGTTGGCAATTTGTAGGGAGGTGTTTTTTGGCTTCACTTGCAATGCAGTTGAACCTTTTGGTTGCCTTCATTTTGGCATCTGTGTGATATTTTATGTTCAGATGGCGTCACAGCCTGACATCCTTGAGCCACTTCAGGATTATAGATTTATGTCTAATTTTCATCATTCATTCTTAGTGTGAAGTATTGCTGAATATTTCCAACCAAGTTGATGGTGTATTTCTCAACATATTCTTTGAAATTATCAACATCTCAGTGGGGACTTACTAGTATGGGACTTTACTTTCGCTTGTTAATATGGAAATATGCTAAATAGAAGTACATTTGGAGGAAAACATAGAGTTCAATGAGAGTTATAGGAAGCATGCCCTTGTTTAGAAAATCAAGGATAGTTTGCTCCCATTACTTGAGATGCGAAGTGAGAAGATGATGGGTGCCGATGGGTTTCTTTCGTTGCTTGAGTCTGACATTATCTACATCGTGTCATAAAAGATGGAGCTCAATGTTTATCATAACAATGTAAGAGGTAACCGTATATGCTTTTGTATTTTTTCTGCAAGGTGGTGAGCTGTTCTTGTTCTTAGTTTATGTAGCTAGTAATGCCCAAAGTCTATAGCTGTGGCTCAGTAAGCTGTATTGTTGTACAGAAGGAAGAATCATTTTGTTAGTCCACGCCGCCGCAAAAGTCGTTCTCCAATTGCAAGACGTCATAAAAGCCGTTCTCCAACTCCAAAGCATTATAAGAGGCAAAGAAGTAGGAGTTCTTCATTGTCTCCCATTCATAAACCATCTAGCCCAAGTCTTGGGTCAATTGAGGGCAAAACTACTAGTGAGAAATTGAAAAAAGAAGAGGAAGAGAGGAAAAGGTATACAAAATATTCTCATCCTTATGCAGGCTATTATGGTTTTCTTTTCATGGTTCTTTCAGCCTCCTTGATTTGTGCACTATCGCATTGAAGTTTGGATTCTCTACACTTCTGATTTATGGGAGGCTTCTATATTATTGGATAGTTTGTCTTTGCAATATGATAATTCGTTTGCTGGGATGATATAGGATGTCATGAAAGCCTGGATCCTGTTTGAGTTGTGTCAGGTTTTGTCACTTGTGAAATTCAACTTTGCTGCTTCAGTTTGTCTTGCTGGGAAAACAATATTCACTTGCATGTACACAATCCCCTTTTCCTTCCTCAGTTATATTGCATGTTACCTTACTGAGTTGATGGCCTGTTTTGTATGGCTCATTCAATCTTTGCATCTACTGGTAGGAAAAAGAAGACCAGAGAGAGAGAGAGAGATTATTTATGTTCTTACATTGTAGAACACAAAAGGAGAAACGTCTGCCCTGTTCGAGCTTCTTAACTCTTGTTGGTCGTGACATTTACAGGGATAGTCATTCTGACTAAATGTTTTTAAGTTGAACCGTCATTATTTAACATCCATAAAAATGTGATGATATCTATGAAACGTAAACTCTTGTGAAATGTATTTTGGTGGACGGTTTGAACTTTGAAGTACTGTGGAGATTAGTTATAAAATTACAGCAAGTTCCTTGACATTCTTCTCCACAGGATTTTCTAAAGGGAGATACTGCTATAATAATTCAACTTGTTATATTTGATGATCTGATTGGAATTTGATGCACGTGTATCTATATTCACCAGTTTTGAAATTCTTGTTTGGATCAGGTTCAGTTAGAGGTATGCCTTAAAAGTATAGCATATTTTAGTGCCTTTGTCGTCATGAAGGTTAGTTTGCCCGTTTATCATAGTTCATAGTGAATCAGGTAAGTAAGTTGGTGACGAAGAAAAGGGGAAAAAAAGCAACACGACTTTGTAAGCTGTTTTCATGTACTGTTTGCTGGTTAGGAAAGACGTCTGAAATGGACGGTTGCGGCATATTCCCCCAAATTCACCAATGTCAATTTCTTGTTTGACATTTTATTTTATTTTCCCAGGCGTCAACAGGAAGCAGAATTGAAACTAATAGAAGAAGAAACTGCTAAGAGAGTGGAAGAAGCAATTCAGGAAACAGTTGAAGAGAGATTGAACTCGGATGAAATCAAGCAGGAAATTCAGAAATGGCTTGAGGAAGGACGCAGGAGACTTAACGATGAAGTTGCTGCTCAACTTGAAAAAGAAAAGGAAGCTGCTGTTCCTGAGGCCAGGCGACAAAAAGAGGTATCGATGCTTCAATATTTGTATTTGTTGAAATCATTCTAATGAAATTTATGATGCATATCCATATTTAATATCTGATACATTATATAATGCTATAACTGTGTCAGATTGAATGAAGCTTTTGTCCAAGGAATGGCATGGTTATGAGTGAGTGTGTGTGTAAGAGAGAAGACGAACACACGTGATCTTATACGAATTTCACTTAAGGATAGTGTGATCTTGTATGAACTTCACTTAAGGATAGTGTGATATTGTATGAACTTCACTCAAGGATAGTGTGTTTGTTGGATGGCATTTGCATGCTTGCTAGCATTTTATAATTCGGCCTTGATTGAAAATTGTGATATACAGGAGCAAGCTAGACAAGAGAAAGAAGAGTTAGAGAAGATGCTTGAAGAGAACCGAAAGCGGGTAGAAGAAGCTCAAAGAAGAGAAGCACTGGAGCAGCAACCGGGAGAGGAGGAGCGATATCGGGAACTAGAGGAGCTTCAAAGACAAAAGGAAGAGGCCATGAAGAGGAAAAAACAACTGGAGGAGGAAGAACGATTAAATCAAATGAAATTATTGGGAAAGAACAAATTGCGACCCAAGTTGTCATTTGCCCTTGGCTCAAAGTGATTAATTTGGAGAAGTTGGTCTTAGTTGTAATATTTTTCGGAATTTGTTAGTGTGGTGCCTTTTAAAAGTAGAGAAATCATTTCCATTTACTATAATTTGTATATTCTTTGTCGTGTATGCATATTTTGTTTTGTTATATACAAATCCAATATTTAATATTTGACTAAATACTTTGTTTACTATAATTTGATCATTCACGAGAACCGAGTGACGCCTGATTGGCAGGTGATTGCTTCAAGCCGGGGCCTTCTTGCTTCGTTTGATACTGCCATGGGATTTTCTGGTGCTAACCGCTTGGCTGCAGATGCTCCTAGGGATAGGTGGTGCAAGCCCCCTCCTGCAGATGCAGCCTGTTCGCGTTCATCGGGCAGGTCTAGAGAAACTCAAAGAGAAACCCACCTTGCTAGAGTCATTGTTGATGCAACATGGTTTAGGAGACAGGTTCGAACATGTACTATCTTATAATCGCTCACACTATTAAAAAAAAATAATATCGCCCAGACTATTAAAAAAATAATAACCCTACGATGGTTTTATTCTAAAAGCTTCATAGAATTAAGGAAGTTTTGAGAAGGCTAAATGTGGAGCAATTGCAGATAGGGGTGTATAAAAAATTCGAATATCCGATTTTACGAAAAAAATATCCGAAACCGGATTTGGGAAAAACCGTTTTTTTTTTAACCGGATCGGATTTTTTTAAAACCGGTTATTTTAACCGGTTTGGAGAAAAAAACCTAGACCTGTTTTTTTACCGGATAAAAAACCGGTTTGAAAAAAACCGGTTAAAAAACCGGTTTTTATCCGGAAAAAAACCGGCCTGGGTTTAAAAAACTAGCCGTTAATATAGCCGTTGGGAGGGTTTTGTGATCGTTTTTGACCGTTTTTTTCTTTAAAAAATTACCATTTTACCACCCTAAACATGTATAAATAGGTTGGGGATGTATTTGGTTGATTACAAATTTCTCAAATCTTATTACACAACACTTAAACATCTCTCAAATCTTACTTTTGTAATTTTTTGTTCATCATGAGTAACACGGCTGAATCTTCCGTCGGGGGAAACCTTGAAGTCGTGAGAGTGATCGAACACACTCGAAACAAAGACATTTGGGATCACTACGATTTATGTGAGATGTCAAATGGCTCGAGGAGGGCGCGTTGTAAACTTTGTCTAAAGTTTCTTGCATCGGAAGGAAACACAACGTTGAAGAACCATTTGACAAAATCATGCAAGGCACTTCGCTCAAGATCAGATCCTAGTCAATCGAATCTTACACCGCAAGGTGGTGTTTTTGTTTACGACAACGAAAAATTACGAGAAGCGTTTACAAAGTTCGTGATTACAAAAGCATTGCCGTTCGACCACTTTGATGATGAAGATTTCACGATAACAATTCAACAACTAATGCAACCACGTTATACTCAAGTAAGTCGTACTACCCTTAGAAGAGATGCTATAAAAATGTGGCGTACGGCGAGGGAAAAAATGATTTTAGGATTCCAAGAACACCGTTATGGTGTGTCGCTTACATGTGACGTTTGGAGTTCCCCTCATAATATCGGAAATTCTTTTTTAGCCGTTACGTCACATTGGTTAGATCAAGATAATTGGCAAATGATGAAAATAACAATCGCGTTTGAATTATTCGGTGAGCCGCATACCGGTGCTAATTTATTTACACTTTTAAAAAGGGTAATTTGTCTTTATAAATTAGAAAATAAAGTTTTTTCTATATCCTTTGATAATGCATCGAATAATACAAACGCGGTTCCAAGATTGAAAATATTACTTTCACCGATTTTAGACGGTGCGTTTTTTCATACCCGTTGCGTTGCACACATAATTAATTTATCCGTGCAAGCCGGTTTGGAGGTTATTGAGCCGATTAGATTAGAATTTAAAACAATGATAAAATCGGTTCTTTGTAACAACAACAAAATACTAAATGATTATAAACGATTTTGTAAGTCCGTTAATAAAAAAGCTTTGGGTCCTAATTTGGATTGTCCAACTCGTTGGAACTCAACTTGGATGATGATGCATACTGCCTTAAGGCAAAGGGAAACATTGCAAACATTTCACGATCGGCTTTTCGAGAGGGGTCATGTCCCAAACATTTATCCGGATTCGAGTTGGGAAACTATAGCCAAAATAACCGATTTGCTTGAGGTTTTTTAAAAATGCAACAACTTTTTTATCCGGTGTTTATTACCCTACTAGCCCGTTGTTTCTTAATCAAATATTTTTGTTGGCTACCCGACTAAATGACTTTGAATTTGAAACCGAAGTTTTTCAAGAAACTGGCTTTGCAATGAAGGAAAAACTTTTAAAATATTTTAAGGAGATTCCCCCCATTTTTTACTTGTGCCGCCGCTTTAAACCCAACGTTAAATGTTGGTGGGTTGAAACACTAATTGAACAAATTGCGTTTGCTTTTAATCTAACCGATGATGAACCCAACTTTGTCCAAAACCAAATAAATTATTTTAACAAATGTTTTCGAGACATGTTTGCAATTTATTTAATTAAATACGGATCAAGTAGTGTAATACACGATCAAATGAGAATGAATGCGGAATCATCTAGTAGACGTCCAAGTAACATAAATTTGAATCTTTTTAACACTCTTGTAAATTCCCAATCCAAACGATCACGTACTACCACCCCAAGTAGCGAGTTGGGAAATTACATGTCATGCGATTTTCTATCAAAAATGACATTTGAAGAGTTTGAAAGTTTGGATATTTTGGCTTGGTGGAAAGAAAAGGAAGCACAATTTCCGATTCTAGCCGCCATGGCCCGTGATTTACTAACCGTCCAAGCTTCTACGGTAGCTTCGGAATCCGCTTTTTCTGTTAGTGGCAGGGTTATATCGCAACGGAGATCAAGACTAAGTCCCGAGTCGGTGGAAGTATGCATTTGTTTAAAGGATTATTTGGATGGAGCGGCTCGTAAGCAACATATCACCACCCTAGAAGATGCAATTGATACCGATTTGGAAGCAAACTTACACATTGAAGAAGTCGAACTTGGAATATCCCCTCCAAACGAAGAAGGCGAAGATGATGAAGAAGAGATGGCAATGTAGTTTATTTTATAACTTTATTTCAATTATCGTAAACTTTGTTTCAATTATCGAACTTGAAGTTTTTAAGTATTTGAATTTATCGAACTTGGAAGTTTTTAAGTATTTGAATTTATCAAACTTGGAAGTATTTAAGTATTTCAATTATGTTGAGTTAATTAAGTATTTCAATTAAGTATTTGAATTTATCGAACTTGAGGTTTGATGCTTTCTCTTTGATTCTCTCTTGATTCTAGTTGCTTGATGTTTCTTGTCTTTGATCAATGGCTTCTAAGCTTGCTTAAATACACCTTGAATCACTTCTGAACGTTAGTGATAATTAATGAAGATAATATAGCCGTTTAAGTGTGAAAACATTTAATAAAAATGCTTGGAGCGTGGGGGAATCGGTACCCTCTCATAGGGAATCGGTTTCCTCTCATAGGGAATCGGTTCCCTAAGTGTAAAATTCAAATATTTCGACCGTTGAATAGGGGGAATCGGTACCCCCTATGGGGGAATCGGTTCCCTCCGAGCATTCTGGAAATCTCGGAGCCAAACCATTCAGTGAGGAATCGGTACCCCCCTTGGGAGGGAATCGATTCCCTATGAGCAATCTGGAATATTAAAATCGGTTTTTTTTATAACCGGTTTTTTAAAAAAACCGGTTTTTTTAAAACCGAAACCGGTTATACCGGTTAGGATATCCGGCCCTCCAAACCGGTTAAAAACCGAACCGATTATTTTATAAACCGGTTTTTTTTTCTATGAGAAAAAACCGGATCGGATAAAAACCGATCCGGATCGGATTGAAATCCGACAAATGTTCATCTCTAATTGCAGATGAGGCTATTTTTTCCTACAGATCCCTGATTCTGTAGTTACAAGAGCTTCCTCTAAACTTCTCAAGGGGCTATTAAATTGCCTACTTTCTTGATTTGAAGTTAAGGATCAATTTTAACTCGAGTTTTTAATAGTAGATTTGTATTAGTATTAAGACTTAATGTAAAAATAAATGCTCAAAGTATATTTAAAGTTAACTTTAGGTGTTTAAAATATTTTTCGTTAAAAATAGGTGTCTAACTTTTTTTCGTTATACTTTTAAGTGCCTAAAGTTTCTGAAGTTATACTTTTAGGTGTTTGTACTGTAATGGTCGTTAAATTAACCGTTAAGCGACACTTGTCACGCTCATTTTTTTTTACTTAAAATTATTATTAATTTTTAAAAAATCCAAATGTTTCAAAAATACAAAATGATCCCAAAGATTCCTAAACCCCAAATCATCAACTCCTTTGTCGGCAACCATCGTCGTTGTTGTTGTCGCTGACGCCTTGTTTGTCGTTGTCGCCAAAGCTTCCTTATCCAATTCGAAAAGCAAGTCGTCAGGGATCTACTCCCACGTAAAAGGAACTACAACAGTCGCGATTCTATTATCCCTGATGGTGGGATTGCTTTGATGGCATGGCACTTATTGGGGACTGGTGAGGTGACTTCGCACTGATGATGGTAACTCACGATAGCCGGTAATGGGTCGACCGACGGTGGATGGGTTTCACCGGATAATGGCTTGGGATTGAGGGGTATTTAGGGATTTTATGATTTTTGGGGTGTTTTGTGAAAAATAGAAAAATATATAGACCTTTTTTGAAAATTTATACATTTTATTTTTAAAAATTAGGTCATATGTCTAACAATGATTGGTTGGCCGGTATTTAATGGATTTTTTTTTAACGAGCATTACAACCCGGACACCTAAAAATATAAGTCGGGTTTAGACTCCTAAAAATATAATGGAAAAGACATTAGACACCTATTTTTAACAAAAATATACTTTAGGCACCTATTAACTTTGAGTATACTTTCAACATTTATTTTTACATTAAAACTAGTTTTGATTTAATGCATGAACAGGTAATTTAGGAAATATATGTTAATCCTAAAATAGTTAATAGAATTAGATTTAGTCCCTAAAAATACATTATTTAATGAGATTTCTACGTACAAACCAAGTAATCTTAATGATTAAGGGGTTTGTAATTTATAAAAATCTCTTGTTCGAGCATGAAGTGTGTAAGAATGTTTAAGTGTTCATTATCGAATGAATGAGAATTTGCAAGAATTGTTGTTATTCCTAAAGGTCTTATGAACTTAATCATGATGGTCAGATTCGTATTTACCTTGATATTGTGTTGGACAAGTGAATTGTGAAGAAAGACAATAAGGGCATCGAGTTGTCATTTTTTTTCCGGTTTTAAGGTTTTGTCTTAACTATTCCAGACAGACCCGCGTCGCACACCTGATTTTAGTGAGTGAGTATCTCAACAGGAATTTTCTGCATACACAAGAACTCGAACTTAAGATTTTACTTAAGCGATATCAAGTTGTTTACTACTTAAATCAACCCATATTAGTTTCTAGATGTTAGTCTTCAGTACGACCAATATTTAACTATATATGAATTGCAACAAACAATATAATTTTTTTTATAAATGAGATACATCATAATCTCTTTCTTTAAACTCAAATTCTTTTTCTTTAAATCCTTTTTTAAAAATCAACTCTAATTTTGATATTTTATTGATGATTAGGTTTGTATTCAATTCTTTGACATTACCAATCACGAAATCATATAACCTAATTTTACTCGAATTGTTTTAGTTTGGATCGATAATCGGTATAGGTGTTATATTTTACAGGTTAGTTAATCAT
The DNA here is from genome assembly GCF_006381635.1 of Hibiscus syriacus. Lineage (NCBI taxonomy): Eukaryota > Viridiplantae > Streptophyta > Magnoliopsida > Malvales > Malvaceae > Hibiscus > Hibiscus syriacus. The sequence goes on along the minus strand of NW_024063377.1, from coordinate 199,678 downwards.
ATTATTAAATATAACATGTTTTGATGAACTGAATTGTTAAAAGTAATAGTTAACGGTTATGATTACAGATTTTGATAATTAATTAGCAGATACTATCGGTTAACTGTTATTAAATTATAGGCATATCTTTAAAGAAAAATAGAAGTATAATGATTGTTTTATGTTTGTTAAAGTTTTGTCTTTGAAACTTAGATGTTTTATTGGACTATTGTTATGTGTTGAATTTTGTAGAATCATTAATACTGATGTATTTTGTGTTGTGTACCTGTCTTGGAACATTAAACTAGTAAATAGCCTGTAGTATGTAGATATACTAATTATTATGTAGTATAAATATGTAACTTTTGTAGACACCTATTTTTGTTCGGGTCTATAAAAATATTATTATTATTATTATTATTATTATATTTTACATTTTCTTTTGTAGGCCCGAAAGTGGATTCCAATGATACAACCCAAGGCCCAAATCAGCAACCCACCAGGACCCAAAACCCAACACAAGCCCAGCAACCCACCAAGAGGATCCAGACCTGACCCAGGACCCATATATGATCCAGACTCTACCCAGGCCCAATAACCCAACCCGAATCGGCCTAGCTGACCCAAAACCTGCTAGGGTTTCCCTTCAATCTCTATACGCCGCCGCTTCCTCAGCCACACGATCTGGACCCATCCAACGGTCCAGATTAGTGGCCATTTAGGGTTTTAACCCTAATTATCAAAGTCGACCGCCACTTAAGCCAAGCCAGGACCAGCTCCCGCCGCCGCCGCCGAACATCCCTCGAGCAGTACCAACAGTGATAGAGGCCATCAGTCAAAACAAACCACAATTAGAGAAATAAAAATAAAAAGTACAAATGATATCCCGAGGAAATCCTAATATGTCAAAAAAAGTTATCTCAGTGCAACATCTCAAGTTAAATAGCACCAAACCCATATGCGAGATAAAAAGCAGAGAAGGAAAGTGAAGGGGGGAAGGGATCAGAGAAAATCATTCGAGGGGGAGAAAAATATCAAAGGGAGAAAACTTTGAAAAAAACAAAAAAGGAAAATGAGAGAGAGGGAGGACATTCGAACCAGAAATAAAGAAAAAAAGAAAACAAACCAAAAAAAACCCCAAAACCTCTATCCCATTCGAACCAAACAACAAAAGAAAACTAGCGAAGGGGGAAGGTTCTTACCTTGGTTTGAAGAGTTGGAAGCCCGAGGGTCGTCAGAGTCACATCTTTTCCAAGAAGTAAACCTATATCTAGGGTACTAGGGTATGTTTTAGAGTAAGAGGCGTTGGTTTTTGGGTTAAGGGCTTCTTGGGGGTGTTTTGCTCGTTCTAGCCATTGTGGGCCGTCGTGAGGTGCCACCGGCATCAGAGGCTTTTCTCCTCCCCGATGAGGGAGTTGAGAGAGTTTAAACTCTCTTTCTCTTCCCTCTAGTTTTCAAACCGAGCAAATGAATGGAATGGTCGTTTTTGGTCTTAGAATGCTATATTTATACTAAGAGCGAAACATCATCGTTTTGGGGGTCTTCTGCGTGTTTTCAACACATGGGGTAATTACAGTCTAGGTCCCTCATCGTCTGTAATATTTTATTTTAGCTATTAATAAAAATGTATAATATTTTACTTTGGGCACTTATTATTCGATATTTGTGTTTTAGTCATTGATTTCATGTGTTATGATATTTTCTTTGATGTTCGAATTTGACTATGACATTTGTAAATCTTTTATTTTAGTTACTGTTTGACATTTGATTTAATTATTATTTGGTCTTTTATGTTTCTATTTATTTCATTTCAATCCTTTATATTATTTATGGGTTATTTTTATTTCTAGTACATGTACTGTTTAATATTTGTGATTTTGGCTCTGGTTTATTTGTAATTATTATTGAACCCTTCAAGTTGTTGTTAATACCAGTTTGGTCCCTTAAATTTTCAAATATGTTTATTGGCTATTTATTTTTGGTGTGTAATTTTTTTTATTGTTTTGTTTTAGTCCCTTAGGAATTTACATTTTTCGCATATTATGTATTTATTTGTATAACATTAAATAAATGTTATTTGACTTATGTTGTAAATATTGTATTGTTACAATTGTATTTATTCTCATATTATTTCCTTATTTAGTGATATGGTATTCGAAATACTTTCAAGAGCGTTATTTGTAGAATGGGCGTGGAAAGCACCACTTAATCGAAGTGATGCAATCCGATATGACATTCGAACAAAATACGAACTTGAAATAAAACGATTTTAATTCATTTCATTTTAAGTCGAACAACGCAATGCATGTTTCTAAATAGTAAATTATTATGTTTCTAAATAGCAAATTATTTTACGCAAATATAGATAGTCAATTTATATTCGATTCGCGTTTTTTAAATCAATGAGAAGAGAATATTCTTTTAGTGATAAGAAATAGGCGAATTAGCTTTTCCGATTGATGATTGCTAATTTCGAGATTTCTTTTCAAGTTAAACATTTTTCCCTAATAATAAATAATTTAAAGCAACTTAATAAATGAATCATATTTTAACTTTATATTCAATTCATGATTTTCACCATTACAACATGTAAGCGATCAAGAACTGATTTTCGGCCGCTGTAGGGGTGCTTATCCTTCCCCACGCGTAACCGACTCCTGAACCCGTTAAAATGAATCTTTGATAACGCAGGCCAAATTTTGTCTTAAAAATGATTTTTCTTAATTTTTTAAAAAGACGTTTTTAGGTATTCGACCTACCTAACCTAAAGGTCTATGGCGATTACTTTTCAATTTAATCCAAATCAATTCAAAATCGTCAAATTTTTCAAAATAAAACTCATAATTGCTTTTAAAAATAATATTTAATTGTTTTTTTTCCGAAAAATGGCCATGACACCTTTTTTAATCAAGTTAAGAGTGTGTTTGAAATACCAACAGGGGTTGGTTCAAGTGGTAAGCAACTTGATTCCGATTAAGCAATGTCTCAGGTTGGAGTCATTGTGTACGCAGAAAATCCCTGTTGGGAGACTCACCCACCAAAGCCAGGTGTGCGACGCGGGTCAGTCCAGATTAGTCAGAGTAAAGCCTTGGAACCAGGAGGGCAAAAAAAAAGAGTGTGTTTGAAATTTCTTCATTTAAATACTTTTCTTGAAAATTTTAATATAATATTTATTGAAAGATAATTTTATCATACTTTTTTTATAAAAGAAATCACTAATTTTATTCAAAATATGAAATATCCTCAATTACAATAAACATTTATAATCATAATTATAAATTAAGCATATAATTAAGATAATTTTTTATAATCATTGAAACAAAACTAGCAACTTAAATATTGCATAAGGAACATACAAGGAAAGATTAAAATCTAACTAAGAAAACTCAAACAAAGATAGATACAAACAGATCTAATCGTATCGGCAAATGAATCACAAAAAGGGATCAAGCTACTGAAAGATCATCGACAAATCGCAAATCAGCATCGAACGACGTGAAAAGCTATCCATGAAAGCATAACGAGTATTCAAATCCAATTCGAGGATCCAAAGCAGGGAAGATCAACAATATATCATATAAGCACTATATTGATCAGTCGTGGTGATATCTAGTCAACCCTTAGAAAAAAAATATTTGAAAACAATGGTCAAACGACCGAAAAACATGTCAAAATGCAAAAGAAAACGTGCCATAAAGGCAGAGAAAAACATTTCATACATGAAGACTTATTGAAAATTAAAAACAAGAGAAAATAAATGAACAATAAAAAATACCGACAGTCAACAACTAACATTAAAATTGGTATCACTGCCCATCAACAAAAACAAAAATGAAAAGAGGTGAACGGCTTACTAATGAAAAAAATAACTATGAGAGAAAAATGATAATTTTATCGTACTAAAAATCAGTGAATATATGAAGAAAAAAAATTAATAGGTTACAAGTTAACCGTTAATAAAAATTAACTGTCAACGGTTTACTATTATTTAATGATCATATTACAGATACTAAAATTAAAAAATCGTTATAATAATTGATTGATCTGTTTAAATTAAATGATATATTTAATCAATTGTGAAACCTCTTAATTTATTCTACTTATAATCATTTGGATTTATATTCATTAATTTGTTGATCAATATGATTCTATTTGTACCCAAGGAAAATACGAATCTAACATATTTAAAATGGTAAGATGTCATGTGTAACAAAGCATTAAAGTTGGAGACTTAAGTAGGGCGGTAAACAGTCGAGTGGAGTTTGAGTTTTGCTTAGCTCGACTCGAAAATTTTAAAATGAAATTTGACTCTGTTCGAAAACTCACGATCCTAAATTTTTTAAGTTTGGTTAAAAAATTTTCAAGTTCGACTTGAACTCGAAATTACGAATTGAAGCTCGAAAAAACTCGAAAAATAAATATTAAATTTAACTCAGTTGAAGCTCAAGATTGAACTCAAATTTGAACCTTTGGTACATGAAAATCTTACACTGCATTATTTTTTTAAAAAAGTAACACATAAATATTAATATTGTTAATAATTTAATTTTTTAAATATATTTTTAATATATTATTTTTTTGAGTTGTTCGTGATCTTTTCGAGTCGAGTATCAAGTAGCTTGCTTCGGATCATTAAGAACTTGAGTTGAGTATTTATCAAATTTCCATCGAATCGATCTCGAGTAGGTCACAATATGTTTCGTCTCATTTACTAAGACTCAAGAGCCAAAATAGGAGTTGAATGGGCTTAGGTTGAATTAGAAACAAGAGCCCAAAATTCAAGCAACAAGTTTTTGGTTCCTGGGTCTCAAACCAAATTGTGATTTTGGGGCTTTGTGTCTCTGCCTCTGTAACTCCGGCCGGGTAAGCTAACCTAATTATTCTCGCTGTCTTCAGTTTCATATACATTTAGTATAAATTTAAAACAATTTTATGTGGCTTAATTTCTATGTAATTTTTCTTCCCGTCTTCATATTTGGCAATTGATTATAATATGCAAAATGGAATCGCAGGTGCAAGCAGTGAAGGTTGAAAATTTTTGGCGCGGATCAGAAGTAGAGGATTTAGGGCGATATGTTGATGAAATCTCCACTACTGTCAATCGGGTAAACCCTCCTTCCCTAGGAATATATTTGTAGACACTAGTTTTTTTATCCATTATTTATTTATTTATTATTATTCATTTTGTTAATATTAATATTATTATCATTATTTTTTTATTATTAATATTATTATTAGTATATATTATTAATAAAATATATTATTATTACAGGCCCATTTACAAAATCCGGAGCCCAAACTACAAAGGAAGCCCAAGTAGACCCAGATTACAACAAAGACTCGGATCCAGGCCCAGATCCGGGTTGACCCGATACCCGACCCGATCCAAACAACCTAGCAGAACCCTCTTAGGGTTTCATCATATTCTCCAACCACCAGCAACCATCAGCCAAATCCAAAGGTCCAGAGGCCTCCAACAGAAAACCCTAGGGTATCATCACCCTAGGGCTAAGTCGACCGCCTCTGTTATGTCGTTGCCACGTCCACGCCTCCAGCTCCTCGTCGAAGCCTCCAGAAGACTCAAAGAAGCTGCACACGTTGTATCCCTTCGGTGAGTCACAATTGTAGCTTCGGTGACTCACCATTGTAGCTTCGGTGACTCACCGAGGGCCACTATTGTGATCGGCCCGAGAGTAGAATCGACGAGGCCTATAAAAGCCTTGACTTACCTACAAGAAAGAGGACAAGAATGGAGAGCAAGCAACACCAATAGCAAAAACACGAGCAAAACACAACCAAACAACAAATCAAAAGAGGAGAAACACTTACCGAGGAAGAAGCCTATCACCAGAGCCTCCACACGCCTCCAAAGCATTCGAAATACGAAGGTATAATTATAGATCTGCTCATATTAGGAGCTTTTTAAGGGAAACAAAGGCCGACCTTAGGATGTCGTGATCTATATTTTAAGGTAATTTGGGAATTCTGGCCGGTCGGTGATTGGTTTCCTTCCGGCGAGGGGAACCTAGAGAGAGGACAGAGAAAATTTTGATCTTTCTCTTTTAGAGAGAGAGAGAAAATTGAAAAATGAAAAAAATGGCCTTTAGGGCTGGTTAAAGGGTATTTATACCCTCACCAAAACGACGTAGTTTCGGTGAGGGGCCTCTGTGTAATTTCAGAATGGGGAAATATCATCTGTAGTCCTTCAAAGTTTTGTAACCTTCCATTTTGGTCACTCGAATCATATTTTTACACATTTTAGTTTTGTTCTCGCATTTTATTTTATTATATTTTAGTCCCTACCATATATATATATATATATATATATATATATATATTAGGGTAAAATACCATATTTAGTCCCTAAAGTTATAATATTTTAATCACCGATTAATAATTAAGGTTAAATTACACTATCAATACATAGTTTTTTAATAATTTGAATTAGGGCCATAAGTTTTATTACTTTTTAATTTAATCCTATAGTTTTATTTTGGTCAATATCAATTGCAATTTTATTTTATTATTACCTCTTTATGTTTCAATATTTTAAATATATTATTTAATTATTATTTTATTTCATTTAATCATATGAATATATATGTGAAAGGTTTAAATTTATTTATGTTTTAATATTAAGAAATGGATTGTCTTAAAGTAACTGGATGCCATTTTCTGATATTTTAAATAAATAAATACCTTCTTATAAAGAATATATATATATATATATATATACTTTATTTTTATTCAAATTATTTTAATATGATTTTCTTAGGAATAATTATCATATTTTATTAATATGTTTTTATTTTTTATATATATAATAAGAAAAGGGTTGTCTTAAAGTAACTAGATATCATTTTCTGATATTTTTAAATAAATAAATACCTTACTTATAAAACCCTAAAAATATATATATATATATTTACTTTAGTTTCTATAGAAATTATTTTAATATATTTTTTCCTTAGAATTATCTGATTAAATTTGAAATAACAGGATTGTAAATTAAATTTACATTAGAATTCTTAAATTTTTACTAATAGAGAAAATTTATAATTGAAAGGTACGAATTTTGGGTGTTGTGGGGGGGGGGGGCTAATCCTTCCCCAAACGTAACCGACCACGAATTCATTTTTATTACTAAAAAGAATAAATTTCGGGTTATACGTAGACTGATTTATCTTTTAAAATGGTGTTTTCTTAAAAACTATTTTAAAAGATGTTTTTTAGGTATTCGACCTACCTATCCCAAAAGGTTGATGGCGACTCCAAAACATTTCAATAAAAAACCATTTATTCATCCACTCACTTTTCCGCCAAGGAAATTCGTGCCCGAGCGAAAATCGGTTACGACAGCTTGGCGTCTCCGCTGGGGACCTTGGTCAAACCTAAATCGATTATATATTGTCTATTTAGTTAGAAATTGAGAATTTAATTTTAATTAATTTATGATTCTTTTGATTTCTTTCAATTTATTTTATACTATTGTATATTAATATTTAATTGATTTTTAGATATTATGATTTAATTTTTGTGATGCTATTGAGTTAATCGATCGACGAAATAGCCAAGAGAGGGGTGAATTGGCAATTAAAATTTTTGTGAAAGCTTTTGCAGAAAATAGAAAATATTTGCACAACGATTTAGAGTAGTTCGACTTTCTCAACCAAAGTCTACGTCCACTACCTTAGCTATCCACGCTAAGGATTTTCCAATAAATTCATTAATTTGTTCTTTCTTTTGAGGACAAAGAGTAACCTTACAACTCCCTCAAGAACTATACCCCAAATTCTTGAGAACACTCTCTCCCAAAGAGAAATACACAAATTTGCAAACTTACAGAAAAACCTCACAAGGCTAGATGTTTGCACAATTCTAGAACAAAGAAAGAACACTCAAGAATGAATACAATTGAGTACAAGTAGTGTTCTTGAAAGCAAAATGAATATTGAATGAAAATTGGCTTGAATTACTCAAACTTGATGTTTAAGGCTTTCTCTTTGTTTCTCTCACAATTTTTGTTTATTGTTGTTGATCAATGGCTCCTAAGCTTGTTTAAGTTCACCTTCAATTGATTCTGAACGTTGGGGATCATTGGTGAAGTCAATAAAGCTGTTATGGTGTGAAAACCATTAAATAAAATAGCTGGGAGCGTGTGTATATCGGTACACTCTCAAGGTGTATCGGCACATTGTGTTTAAAATTCAAATATTTCGACCGTTATAAGACTTAGTGTATCGGTACACTTGGGGTGTATAGGTAAACTATTGCATTCGATGTTTTTTTAAAGGCAGAGTGTATCGATGCATAGGATGTGTATCGATACACAAAATGCATTCAATGTTTCAATAAAAATAGGAGTGTATCGATGCATGGCTGTGCATCAGTACATAAAATAGCTTCGATGTTGGGTGTGCATCGATACACTAAAGAGTATATCGGTACATCCCTTCCCAAAAATAATTTTTGGCTCGATTATGGTTCGAAATACTTTGTAACAATTATTTCAAAAATATTTTTAAGTTTCAAACACAATTTTACACTTAAGTAAGGATTGAAATTGGCATTTGAAAAACTTGGAGCAATATTTTTGATATTCGAATGGTTTAATCGAATATACTTCAAAACTGATTATAAAATCTTAAAATTCAATAACACTTAATTTGTTATATCGAAACATCAAAAATGTTTTCAGCAATCTCCCCTTTTTTTATATAACAAAATATTTAAGTAATTTTATGATTTTCTTTGAAAATTATTTTTGAAATCAATTTTGAAAATTACTCCCCCTTACTTTATTCTCCCCCTTTTTGTTAAATTAAAAAGACTCTATAAAACGTTTTTAAACAAGATTTTGAAATATTAGTCAATTGATATTTAGATAAAGCTTAAGCTGCTAAGATCACAATCAAGAGAAAGATTAGCCATTAGTTCCATAAATCAATATTCATAAATTATATGCAATAGTAATTGGTCATATTCTAAATGATGCAAAAATTAAAATAAACCAATATAAACATTAAATTCAAACTATTCAAACAACCAAAATCAAATAAAAACATATAAGTTCAATCATCCAACATCCATATCAAATAAATTTAAAAAACATAAATCAATCCAAAAATATCAAAATGTTTTAACAATAAGTTCTATCTCATCCTAAGAAAACAAAGTAAGAAAAATGGTCTAATTGTCCATCAGTGGATCAGGAGGTGATAAATGTGCATATATATTGGATGCATCACGTGTAAGTGCGTCGACCCTTTCGTCCTTAGCATCGAAACAATGATTTATCGCTTCATTGTTAGCAGTTAGATGAGACTCGATGGATGTGAACCTCATGTCAAGATTCTCTATAAACGATCGGAAGTATGGAGGCATCTGACTATCTTGCTGTGCTGGCTCATCCTCGGGTACGTGATCATCTATATCGCGCATTAGTTGTTCAAGCTCTGGATCATCGTCCGCTGTCGGTGTCGGACGAGCTTGTGAAGAGCTAGCTCCGGTGTTTTCTTGATGGATCGAACCCATTGATCCTTGTTCCTGGACCATCCCGATTTCTTTAATGAAGTGAAATTTTTTGGGTTCTTAAGTGGGATGCCTATATCAAGCTAGACACTAAGCCCAACTTTGATAAACAAATTACTAAGGAGATAACCGTAAACTATAGTTTCGATATGTTTGGACGGGACATTGTTCACGGTTTCTAATAGCTCACTAAAGATAATTTGTGGCAGATTTATTTTCTTTTTCTTTTGGATACAATGTATCCACCAAAGATCTAGTACTCTAAGCGTAGAAAATCTACTTCCGGATGGTCTAAACCACCAAGGGATGATTAGGTGAAGAAAACGCTCGTGATAAGTCCGTAAAGTACTTGCACTAGCTTTGGCTTTATAACGAGTGGACACCATTTCTCTTTCATTATCTAGACCCACGTTATCTAACCTAAAAGTATTAGTGATTGTGTTGGAGTCGATATAAACAAGTTCACCTAAGAGATAGGATCGAATTCCTATGGTTTCAGTATGAGACTCATTTTGAACACAAAACGCATTAGAATAAAAAAATGCAGACTAATTGGTGATAAACAATGGGCTGGAGCTGAAACAATTTATCAAACTTCCAAGAACGGATGATAGGAAGATATTCGAAGTTCATATCGACCATTGCTTGAATAGAGGGGATACGTTCTTCTTGGATTTTGTATGACTGAAAAGAATTAGCGAACCTATGGTAGAGATCTTATCGATGATGACCAGGTTGGTTAAAGAAAGAATTAAGAATGGCCATTTCAGGAGCGTTTGGATTTGGATTTTGAGGTGGAGGTGGAATAGGAGGTCGATTTTGGTTTGAACGACTAGATGATGACCTAGGGCATTTTGGATTAGACATGGTTAAAAATCGGAATGGGTAAGGTAACCTGCAAATTTGAAACACATGTATGCAATATAATCAATCCCAAAAATAAATATGAGTCCTCAATATTCAAGGTTCTCTAAAATAATCCTAATGGGCAAACCTTGAAAACTATTTTGAAAACAATGTTTGAAAAATCATAATACATATAGTTTTCATGAAAACAACATAATTTAATCAAAAACAATAATTAAATCAATATATATATATTTATTTCAAAAATTCCAAAAGTTTTGAATTTTTTTTGATGAAATTAGTTGTGGATTATAGTTCTAAACTACAATATAATAAATGCCCGATATATATTTCAACCTAGAACTAATTAAAATTAGTTCTAAGTTCAAAATTAATAAAATAGTAGTTTTAGAAAAATACATTGAAGATTTTTGGATTTGAGTGAGATTAGATGATGTTTGCACGTTTTTATTGATGCAAGCAGGATTAGGAGTTAAAAAACAGTTGGATTTCATCTTGAAATCAAAGGATTTGAGCAATGTAGTGTTTTGATAGAGAGGAGAGGGATGAATGACGTGTTTAGGTTTTTTATTTTTTTGGCTAAATATGATATTTTAGGGATTTAAAGCCAAAAACCCGATGCGTGTATCGATACACTACATAGTGTATCGGTACACTGCATAGTGTATCGATACACATTCAAGGAATGTATCGGTGCACTTACATAGTGTATCGATGCACATTCAAGGAATGCATAGGTACACTTCGATAGTGTATCGATGCACTTTGCACAAAATGTCAAAAATCCATTTTTAAACACTTAAAATGCTAAATTAATCAACTCTAGTGGTATTGACAACTCATAAATTGAAAATTAACCATTTTCAATCAATCAAGTCTATCTTTGAATATTAATTGAACATATAATTAATTTTTTTCAAGGATCATAAACTACTCCTAACTAATAGCAAAGAATGCAATCAAAAATATTATTTTTATAAGCATTTTTCAAAACTAATTAAAAGTGCTAAAATTATTTTAAACACTAAGTCAAGGTAGGTTAGTTAAACCTAATTCTCTCCTAAGTGTCCAAAATCTATCTTTATCTAAAGGTTTTGTAAAAATATCTGCTAATTGATGCAAAGTATCAACATATTCTAGAATTATATCTTCTTTAGTGACATGATCTCTAATGAAATGATGCCTAATTTCAATGTTATTAGTTCTAGAGTGTTGTATGGGATTTTTAGTGAGATAAATAGCACTAGTATTGTCACACTTGATAGGTATGTTACTAACTTCAATTCCATAATCTAAAAGTTGTTGTTTCATCCATAAAACTTGCGCACAACAACTACCGACTGAAATGTATTCAGCTTCTGTGGTAGATAACGCAACACAATTTTATTTCTTTGAAAACCATGAAATCAACATATTTCCTAGGAATTGACAAGTACAGGAGGTGCTTTTCCTATCTATTTTGCATCCTCCATAATCTGCATCAGAGAAGGCATACAAACTAAAGCTAGAGTCTCTAGGTTACCAAAGTCCTAGGAGTGTCCTTAAGGTATCTAAAGATTTTCTTAATGGCTTTTAGATGTGATTCTTTAGGGCATGATTGAAATCTAGCACATAAGAAAACACTAAACATAATGTCCGATCTACTTGCGGTTAGATAAAGCAAAGAGCCAATCATAGACCTATAAAGTTTAACATCTATACATTTACCTTCTTTATCTTTGTCAAGCTTTGTAGATGAGCTCAGTGGCTTGGGGTTTTTCATTTTCCAATCCAAACTTTTTGAGCATATCCTTGATGTATTTTGCTTGATTGATGAAGATGCCATCTTTTCTTTGCTTGATTTGGAGACCCAAGAAAATGAGAACTCCCCCATTATGATCATCTCGAATTCACTCTGCATTAGCTTAAAAAAATATTGGCAAAGAACATCATTAGTAGAACCAAATATTATATCATCAACATAAATTTGAACTACTAATAAATCTTTATCTTTTCGCTTTAAAAACAATGTAGTGTCAACATTTCCTTTTGAAAAACATTTTTCTATTAAAAAGTTTGACAATCTTTCATACCAAGCTCTAGGAGCTTGTTTTAAACCATATAAAGCTTTTGCCAATTTAAAAACATGATCTGAAAATTTTGAATCTTCAAAACCAGGAGGTTGTTTCACATACACTTCTTCTTTTATAAAACCATTTAAAAATGCACTTTTAACATCCATTTGATATAATTTAAATTCATTGAAACATGCAAATGCTAATAACATTCTTATTGCTTCCATCCTAGCTACGAGAACGTATGTTTCATCGTAGTCTATGCCCTTTTATTAAGTATAGCCTTGAGCAACAAGTCTAGCCTTGTTCCTCACTATATTACCACTTTCATCAAGCTTATTCCTAAATACCCATCTAGTACCTACATTAGATTTATTACTAGGCCTTTCAACTAATGTCCATACTTTACTTCTCTCAAATTGATTTAACTCTTCTTGCATAACCATAATCTAATGTTCATCATTTAATGTTTCTTTAATATTCGTAGGCTCTATGCATGAGATAAATACAACATAATTACATATATTTCTAAGCGAAGATTGAGTTGTTACCCCTTTGGATGGATCACCTATTATCTTACCATCTTTGACATAGAGACTTCCCTTTCTTCAATGGTTGGATTTTCGAGAACATCGTGAGTTTCCTCATCTTTCGTTTCTTTTTTTGATGATGGTTCTCCAACGTCATGTCTAACGTTATTTTCTTTTACAATACCTACGTCATCATCAACACAAGAATCCTTCCTCGAAAGGGGATTATCATCGAAAATAACATGTATAGACTCTTCTACCATTAAAGTTCTTTTATTAAATACTCGATAAGCTTTAGAATTTAAGGAATAACCCAAAAAAATTCCTTTATCACTTTTAGCATCAAATTTGCCAAGATTTTCTTTACCGTTGTTTAAAACAAAACATTTACATCCAAAAGGATGAAAATAACTAATGTTAGGCTTTTTATTTTGAAAATTTCATATGGAGTTTTCTTTAAAATTGGCCTAATCATTACTCGGTTAACATAACAAGTGGTATTTGTGGCTTAAGCCCAAAAATATTTTGGGAAATTATTTTCATAAAGCATGGGTCTAGTCATTTTTTCTAAAGTTCGATTTTTCCTCTCAACAAATCCATTTTGTCGAGGGTTCTAGGTATTCAAAAATTATGGATAATACCATTAGAATTACAAAAATAAGTAAATCCGAGATTTTTAAATTCGGTACCATGATCACTCCTAACACTAGTTATGGAGTAACCTTTTTCGTTTTGGATTACTTTTGAAAACATGATGAATTTTTCTAATGCTTCATCTTTAGTACTTAAGAATAGAACCCAAGTATATCTATAGTAGTCATCTACTAATACAAAACAATATTGTTTTCCACCTAAGCTAATAGTCCTAATTGGCTCAAAAAGATCTATATGGATCAATTGTAATGCTCTACTAGTTGATACATCATTAATGGATTTAAAATAGGCTCTTTTATGTTTTCCTTTACCACATGCATCACAGATTTTATCATTGCCGAATTTTAGCTTTGGCAATCTTCTTACCAGTTCTCCTTGAATTAGTCTTTGTAAAACACTCATGCTAGTATGTCCTAGTCTCCTATGCCATAACCAACTATCATGTTCATCCTTAGCAACTAGGCACAAATTAGTCATATTTATTGAATCAAGATGCACCATATAAATGTTTCCTATTCTATGACCAACAAGCATAATCTGATTAGATGTAATGTCAACAATTTTACAGCCATTTGTTTCAAATAAAACATTGTATCCTTTATCGCATAATTGACTAATACTCAATAGATTATGCTTTAACCCATTCACATATAATAGTTTTTCTATTTGTATGGAAGATGTATTACCTATCGTACCTATACCTTTAATGTAACCTTTTGAGTTATCACCAAAGGTTACCACTCCTCCATTTTTGTCGTTAAGCTCTATAAACCGGCTCTTGTCTCCAGTTATGTGTCTTGAGCATCCACTATCAAGGAACCATGAATTCGAACTTGTATTTTGCGCCTTGTAGTCATGCTCCTTTTCCTACAAACATAGATTAATTTCTAATTTTTGGTACCCAATTTCTTTTGGGTCAATATTCATTAGTTTCTAAAATTCTAGTCCCCTTGGGTATCCATTTGTGTAGGATATCCTTATCTTCAGTAGTAATGAGTTCTTTAGGAACCCATATACTTCTAACGATTTTACCATTAGAGGTTCTTTGGGGACCTCTATGATTGTAGTTTTTAAAACTTTTTCTAACAAAGTTGGATTTTGAATTTTCTCCATTTGCAAAACGTTTTGTTCCAACTTTATTGAAAAAAGCTTTAAGATCATTAATTTCTTTTTGATGATCATCGTTAACCTTTGAAAGTAAATTATGCAAATCAGAAATTTTCTTTTCAAAATCTTCAATTTTGATTTGCAATTCTTTAATTTTACTTTCAAGATCATTGTTGGTCCTGGATAAGAGATTATTTTCATTTTTCAATTTTGAAATATCTTTCTTTTATTTTGAAAATAATTTCTCATAATCCGAAGACAACCCAATATATTTCTCTACTAACTCATCAAAAGAATAATCTTCAAAATCAAATGAGTTAGAGGTTACCTGAGAATTCTCCCCGAAAGCCATCAAGCACAAGTTTGCTACTTCTTGTTCCTCTTCATCAGATTGTTCATCATCACTCCATGTAGCCACGTGTTCCTTGTGCTTTTTCTTCGATTGACCCTTCTTTTTCAATTGTGGGCAATCATATTTGACATGCCCTGGCTTTTTGCATTTGTAGCAAATGATCGGGTCTTTCTCCTTCGATTCAGTTTTGAAGCCTGCATTTCATTTGAATTTTCTTCTTCGGTTGGGCTTCATCAATTTTCTGAACCGCTTGGTAAATAATGCCATTTCTTCGTCATCATCATCTTCATCAGAATCACTCTCTTCCTTTGTGGATTTGAGAGCAACTCCAACGTTCTTCTTCTTCTCCGTCTCTTTCTTTGTCTCGTCCATCTTTTCGAGTTCTACCTCATCTTGAAGCATCATTTCATGCGTGAGGAGAGAACTAATTAGCTCATTGAGGGTTAAGGATTTTAAGTTTTTAGCCTCAATAATCGTCGTCTTATTTGATTGCCAAGGTTTTGGAAGATAATAAACTAACTTCCTTACAAGCTTCTCATTTAGAATGATCTTTCCATATGATTTGAGACCATTGACAATCATGGAAAATCTATCCGTCATAGCTTTGATTTCTTCTTCCGGTTTCATCCTAAAATTTTCATAGCTATGAGTTAGAAGACTAACTTTAGATTCTTTTACCTCGTTTGTGCCTTCATGAGTGACTTGTAGTTTATCCCATATCTCCTTGGCAGTTGTACAAGATGAAACTCTCCCGTATTCATCTGGTCCAAGATCACAAAAAATAATATGGATAGCCTTTGAGTTGAGCTGAAATATTCTTGTCTCTTCTTCACTTCATAATCTGGAATGAGTGGAAGGTATGATGTATCCGTCTTCTATGATATTCCACATTCCCATGTCACTTGCTTGAATGAAGTACCTCATTCTATTCTTCCAATAAGCATAATTTGCTCCATTTAAGAAAGAAGGCTTATTGATGGGCATTGAATCAAGACCGAAGTCAAAGTTTGAAGTAGAGGCCATTGATGACTTGAATATTGATATAACTCTTCCTGAATCGACTCAAGTGGTGGTTAAACCTTCAAATGAGTGTATCTCTGATACCAATTGTTGAGTTAATCGATTGATGAAATAGCCAAGAGGGGGTAAATTGGCAATTAAAATTTTGGTGGAAGCTTTTGCAGAAAATAAAAAATATTTGCACAACGATTTATAGTGATTCAACTTTCTCAACCAAAGTCTACGTCCACTACCTTAGCTATCCACACTAAGGATTTTCCAACAAATTCACTAATTTTTTCTTTCTTTTAAGGACAAAGAGTAACCTTACAACTCCCTCAAGAATTATACCCCAAATTCTTGAGAACACTCTCTCCCAAAGAGAAATACACAAATTTGCAAACTTACAGAAAAACCTCATAAGGCTAGATGTTTGCACAATTCTAGAACAAAGAAAGAACACTAAAAAATGAATACAATTGAGTACAAGTAGTGTTCTTGAAAGCAAAATGAATATTGAATGAAAATTGGCTTGAATTACTCAAACTTGATGTTTAAGGCTTTCTTTTTGTTTCTCTCACAATTGTTGTTTCTTGTTGTTAATCAATGGCTCCTAAGCTTGTTTAAGTACACCTTCAATTGATTCTGAACATTGGGGATCATTGGTGAAGTCAATAGAGCCGTTATGGTGTGAAAACCATTAAATAAAATAGTTGGGAGTGTGTGTATATCGGTACACTCTCAAGGTGTATCGGCACACTGTGTTTAAAATTCAAATATTTCGACCGTTATAAGACTTAGTGTATCGGTACACTTGGGGTGTATCGGTAAACTAATTGCATTCGATGTTTTATTAAAGCCAGAGTGTATCGATGCATAGGATGTGTATCGGTACACAAAATGCATTCGATGTTTCAATAAAAATAGAAGTGTATCGATGCATGGCTGTGCATCGGTATATAAAATAGCTTCGATGTTGGGTGTGCATCGATACACTAAAGAGTGTATCGATACATCCCTTCCCAAAAATAATTTTTAGCTCAATTATGGTTCGAAATACTTTGTAAAAATTATTTCAAAAATATTTTTAAGTTTCAAACACAATTTTACACTTAAGTAAGGATTGAAATTGACCTTTGAAAAACTTGGAGCAATATTTTTGATATTCAAATAGTTTAATCGAATATACTTCAAAAATGATTATAAAATCTTAAAATTCAATAACACTTAATTTGTTATATCGAAACATCAAAATGTTTTCAACATATGCTTTGTCAAAGGATTGAGAATTTCTCCTCACACACAACACGTGTATTGCAAAAACATAAGCTCTATGCTTGAGCTCTTTTCCCTTTTTAGTGGGAGTGAAAGCGATGTCTTTGTAAGATTTTATTCTCTGTGTTAGACCTAGTAAGTAGCTTTTGGGGTTCATATGCTCTATATCTTCATGAGAATTTATTCTCCGTGTCAGGCATAGGGAAATGTGCCCTATAGAATTGAACTCAATTTACTTAAGCCTGTAATGGACTAGGATTAAGGGTTTGGCAGCCCAAGGGGGCACCAACAAGGACAATTCGAGTACCTTTACTTATAGAACTGAAACCCTACATATAATAAACCATATAAATTCACCCGATCCAAGACTTTACTGAAACTCTATCCGTAGGTGTACACAAAGGAGAAATGAACTCTAACTTTTTTCTTTTAATTTTTTTATTTTTTTCTATGCATACGAACTAGTAATCATGCGTTTAGGTTTATTTTTCCAAACAAAGCATGGAACTAGAAAGTGTGAGGTTAGAATTTATATATAAATACCATGATAGATAGGATCTTTTTTTCCATTAATTGGTACTAACCATTTTATTTTTTCTTATTTTTATTTTATTTTGCTCTAACTTGTTTATATTGATTTATTTTGCTTGTATTGCATGATCATGACATTACCAGAAGGTGTTGATTCAAGAGAGTGGTTATTAAGTTGAAAATTTTTCATAAATGGACAAAAAGTTTTATGATCAAATAAACTATGACGCAACCAAGGAATGGCAACTCTAAGGATATAGGAGAATTATGCAGCCAAAGATCGTATGCCCATTAAAGAGCAAAAGGAGATACGAGAAATAAGAGAACAAATGACCAAGATGATGGATATAATATCTGTTTTGGCCAAAGGAAAATAGACTCCTGCACAAAAAGAGAGAAAGCTCAATGAATATAATCATGTAATCTCAGATATACAAAGGACTTCTGATCCTAACCAATTTGAGAAATTACATATAGTCATCATTCGTATTCACAAGTTGTCTGGAGATACCAAGGAAATGGTGACAACTGTAAAAGCTCCAAGAAATAAGAAGAAATCATGCAATCTGAAATCGTCGAGGTTTAGTATGCTCCCGACGTCGAAAACTCAGGTTTAATCCAAGACAAAAGGTAGTTATCATTTTGATGCTATCCCTATATCATATATGGAGTTGTACGAGAAGCTACTTGAAGTGCGAGAAGCGGCTTTGCATTATGTGAAATCATGGCAACCTCCGTTTCTATATTGGTATGACATCAGTGTTCATTGTGAATATCATACCGGAGCTCAAGGACATGCCATTGAGAATTGTATTGCCTTCAAACATCAAGTCCAATGTCTTTTGGTTCATGGAATCTTAGAGTTTATGATAAATGATCGACCTAGTTTGGTCACTGAAGGTCCTGCTAAATTAATACCAAAAGTATTCAAAGGTAAGAGTGTCAGTAAAGGCGTCCAGAAGGAAGAAGACTTGCTGATGTACGAGGCTCAAATGCGTCAATTAAAGATTGAAAATGATAAATTGAGCATCGAAATGGAAACCATGCATAAGGATTTTCAAAAGAGTGGATAACAGGGGTCACCAAACTGAAAAAGAACTATAAGATACATGAAGGTCGAGCTAAAAAGTTTTCTCATGGTTTATGAGTTGCAGAAGACATGCGCAATACAACCATCATTAATTTGAAAAAATATCAAGCTAAAAATCAAATGTTAAGAATGGTCATAATTAATAGGGAAACCTCATATTAGATCCATTATTATGAGATTTATACCGAATTAAAAGCCACTAAAGCCAAAAATAATACATTGACGAAGATGGTAGAGAATTATGAAGATATTGTACAAGAACTCCGTAACCATAAAGATTCTATTGAAAACATTTTGATATTTCCATATAACAAATTAAGTTAAATGAATTTTAAGATTGTGCAATAAGGTTTTCTAAGTATATTCGATATAATTATTCGAATATCAAAACATTACTCTAAATCTTTCAAAAATCATTTTTAATCCTTACTCAAGTGTAAAATTAAGTTTTAATCTTAAAACAATTTTAAAATAATTTTACAAAGTATTTCGAACCATTTCAAAGCCAAAAATTCCAGATTGCTCAGAGGGAACCGATTCCCCCCAAGGGGGTACCGATTCCCCCCTGAATGGTTTGGCTTCGAGAATTCCAGTATGATCGGAGGGAACCGATTCCCCCCCAGGGGGTACCAATTCCCCCCTGTGTAACGGTCGAAATATTTGAATTTTACACTTAGGGAACCGATTCCCCATAGGGGGTACCGATTCCCCCCACGCTCCAAACTGTTTTATTAATTGATTTCACACTAAAACGACTATATTATCTTCATTAATGATCCCCAACATTTAGAAGTGATTCAAGGTGTATTTAAGCAAGATTAGAAGCCATTGATCAATAACAAGAAACATCAAGCAACTAGAATCAAGAGATAATCAAAGAGAAAGCATCAAACCTCAAGTTTGAGCATTTCAAGCCTATTTTTCATTCAATATTCATCTTGCTTTCAAGAACACTTATTGTGCTCAATTGTATTCATTTTTGAGTGTTCTTTTCTTTGTTCTAGAATTGTGCAAACAATCTACCATGTGAGGATTTCCTTGTAAGTTTGCAAATTTGTATTGTTCTCTTTGGGAGAGAGTGTTCTCAAGAATTTGGGATATAATTCTTGAGGGTTTGTAAGATTACTCTTTGTCCTCAAAAGAAAGACAAATTAGTGAATTTGTGGAAAATCCTTAGTGTGGATAGCTAAGGTAGTGGACGTAGACTTTGGTTGAGAAAGTCGAACCACTCTAAATCGCTGTGCAATTTCTTTCAATTTTCTGCAAAAGCTTTCACCAAAATTTTTATTGCCAATTCACCCCCTCTTGGCCAATTCTTTCAATCGATTAACTCAACAATTGGCATCAGAGCGTAACTCATTTGAAGGTTTAATCGCCTCTTGAGTCGATTCGGGAAGAGTTACATCGATAATCAAAGTCATCAATGGCCTCTACTTCAAACTTCGACTCCGGTCTTGATTCGATGCCCGTCAACAAGCCTTCTTTCTTCAATGGGGCTAATTAAGCCTATTGGAAAAATATGATGATGTACTTCATTCAAGCAATTGACATGGGAGCATGGAATGTCGTAGAAGAAGGATACTTCAAGCCTATCACTCATCCAAGATTATGGAGTGAAGGAGAGACAAAAATGTTCCAGCTCAACTCCAAAGCCATCCATATCATATTTTGTGCTCTTGGACCAGATGAATACGGAAGAGTTTCATCTTGTACAACCGCCAAAGAAATATGGGACAAACTTCAAGTCACTCATGAAGGTACCGATGAGGTAAAGAAATTTAAAATTAGTATTCTAAAGCATAGCTATGAAAATTTCAGGATGAAACCAAATGAAGATATCAAATCTATGACGGATAGATTTTCAACGATTGTCAATGGTCTCAAATCATATGGAGAGATCATTTCAAATGAAAAGCTTGTGAGGAAGTTAGTCTACTCCCTCCCAAAATCGTGGCAATCAAAGAAGACAGCAATCATCGAGTCTAAGGATCTAACATCCTTAACTCTTGAAGAACTAATCGGTTCACTCCTCACTCATGAAATGATGCTTGAAGATGAGGTGGACCTTGATAAGATTGAAGAGATACCAAAGGAGAAGGAGAAGAAGAAAAACATTAGAGTTGCTCTCAAATCCATAAAAAATGAGAGTGATTCGGATTAAGATGACGATGACGAGGAAATGGCATTGTTTTCCAAACGGTTCAGAAAAATGATGAGACCTTACCGAGAAAGAAAATTCAAACGAAATGAAGGCCTAAAAAATGAACCAAAAGAGAAGGAACCGATCATTTTCTATGAATACAAAAAGCCGGGGCATGTCAAATATGATTGCCCACAATTGAAGAGAAAGGGTCAATCAAAGAATAAGCACAAGGCTCATGTGTCTACATGGAGCGATGCAGAAGGTTCCGATGAAGAAGAACAAGAAGTAGCAAACTTGTGCTTGATGGCATTTGGGGAAGATTCTAAGGTAACCTCTAACTCATCTGATTTTGATGATTTATCCTATGATGAGCTATTAGAGGAATATAATGGGTTGGCTTCGGATTATGAGAAATTATTTTTAAAATATAAAAATGATGTTTCAAAATTGAAAAATGAAAATAAACTCATATCCAAAACCAACAACGATCTTGAAAGTAAAATCAAAGATTTGCAAATCAAACTAGAAGAGTTTGAAAAGAAAAATTTAGATTTGCAAAATTTACTTTCAAAGGTCAATGATGATCATCAAAAGAAAATTGATGATCTTAAAGCTTCTTTTGATAAAGTTGGAACAAAACGTTTTGAAAGTGGAGAAAATTCAAAATCCAACTTTGCTAGAAAAAGTTTTAAAAACTACAAAAGCTTCTTTTGATAAAGTTGGAACAAAATGTTTTGAAAGTGGAGAAAATTCAAAATCCAACTTTGCTAGAAAAAGTTTTAAAAACTACAATCATAGAGGTCCCCAAAGAACCTCTAATGGAAAAATCGTTAGAAGTATATGGGTTCCTAAGGAGCTCATTACTACTAAAGATAAGGATATCCTACACAAATGGATACCTAAGGGGACTAGGATTTTGGAAACTAATGAATATGGACCCAAAAGAATTTGGGTACCAAAAATTAGAAATTAATCTATGTTTGTAGGAAAAGGAGCATTGCTACAAGGCACGGGAAACAAATCCAAATTCATGGTACCTTGATAGTGGATGCTCAAGACACATGACCGGAGACAAAAACCGATTCATTGAGCTTAATGCCAAAAATGGAGGAGAAGTGACTTTTGGTGATGATTCAAAAGGTCACATTGAAGGTATTGGTACTATCGGTAATACCTCTTCCATACAAATTAAGAATGTTTTATATGTGAATGGATTAAAGCATAATCTTTTGAGTATTAGTCAATTTTGTGATAAAGGATTCAATGTCATGTTTGATATTAATGGTTGTAAAGTCATTGACATTGCATCTAATCGGATTATGCTTGTTGGTCATAGAATAGGAAACATATACATGGTGCATTTAGATTATATTGATATGACTAATTTGTGCCTAGTTGCTAAGGATGAACATGATAGTTGGTTATGGCATAGGAGACTAGGACATGCTAGTATGAGTGTTTTCTAACGGCTAATTCAAGGTGATTTAGTTCGAGGGTTGCCTAAGCTTAAATTTGATAATGATAAAATCTGTGATGCTTGTGCTAAAGGAAAGCAAAAGCGAGTTTCTTTTAAATCCATTAATGGCATATCAACTAGTAGAGTATTACAATTGATCCATATAGATATTTTTGGGCCAACTAGGACTACTAGCTTGGGTGGAAAACAATATGCATTTGTCTTGGTAGATGACTATTCTAGATATACTTGGGTTCTATTTTCAAGTACTAAAGATGAAGCATTAGAACATTTCATCACATTTTCAAAAATAATCCAAAATGAAAAAGGTTACTCTATAACTAGTGTTAGGAGTGATCATGGCACTGAATTTGAAAATCTTGGATTTATTGAGTTTTGTAATTCTAATGGTATTAGCCATAATTTTTCAGCACCTAGAACCCCTCAACAAAATGGAGTTGTTGAGAGGAAAAATCGAACTTTAGAAGAAATGGCTAGAACCATGCTTTGTGAAAATAATTTGCCAAAATATTTTTGGGCGGAAGCCACAAATATCACTTGTTATGTTATAAATCGAGTAATGATTAGGCCAATTTTAAAGAAAACTCCATATGAAATTTTAAAAAATAAAAAGCCTAACATTAGCTATTTTCATCCTTTTGGATTTAATTGTTTTGTTTTAAACAACAGTAAAGAGAACCTTGGCAAATTTGATGCTAAAAGTGATGAAGGAATTTTTCTGGGTTATTCCTTAAATTCTAAAGCTTATCGAGTATTTAATAAAAGAACTTTAGTTGTAGAAGAGTCTATACATGTTATTTTCGATGATAATCCCCTTCTGAGGAAGGATTCTTGTGTGAATGATGATGTAGGTGTTATAAATACAAATGGCATTAGACATGACGTTGGAGAACCATCATCAAAGGAAGAAACAAAAAATGAGGAAACTCATGATCCTCTTGAGAATCCAACCATTGAAGAAAGGGAAGTATCTTATCCAAGAGAGTACAACTATGTCAAGGATGGTGAAATTATAGGTGATCCATCCAAAGGGGTAACAACTCGATATTCTCTTAGAAATA
Organism: Hibiscus syriacus; assembly: GCF_006381635.1. Taxonomy (NCBI): domain Eukaryota; kingdom Viridiplantae; phylum Streptophyta; class Magnoliopsida; order Malvales; family Malvaceae; genus Hibiscus; species Hibiscus syriacus. The sequence goes on along the minus strand of NW_024063377.1, from coordinate 176,028 downwards.
TTTGTAATTATGTTGCATTTATCTCATGCATAGAGCCTAAGAATATTAAAGAAGCATTAAATGATGAACATTGGATTATGGCTATGCAAGAAGAGTTAAATCAATTTGAGAGAAGTAAAGTATGGACATTAGTTGAAAGGCCTAGTAATAAATCTACTGTAGGTACTAGATGGGTATTTAGGAATAAGCTTGATGAGAGTGGTAATATAGTGAGAAACAAGGCTAGACTTGTTGCTCAAGGGTATACTCAAGAAGAGGGCATAGACTATGATGAAACATACGCTCCCGAGCTAGGATGGAAGCAATTAGAATGTTACTAGCATTTGCATGTTTTCATGAATTTAAATTATATCAAATGGATGTTAAAAGTGCTTTTTAAAATGGTTTTATAAAAGAAGAAGTGTATGTGGAACAACCTCCAGGTTTTGAAGATTCAAAATTTCCGGATCATGTTCTTAAATTGACAAAAGCACTTTATGGTTTAAAACAAGCTCCAAGAGCTTGGTATGAAAGATTGTCAATTTTTTTAATTGAAAAAGGTTTTTCAAAAGGGAAGGTTGACACTACATTGTTTTTAAAGCATAAAGGTAAAGATTTATTAGTAGTTCAAATTTATGTTGATGATATAATATTTGGTTCTACTAATGAAGTTCTTTGCCAAGAATTTTCTAAGCTAATGCAAAGTGAATTCGAGATGAGCATGATGGGGGAGCTCTCATTTTTCTTGGGACTCCAAATCAAGCAAAAAAAGATGGCATCTTCATCAATCAAGCTAACTACGTCAAAGATATGCTCAAGAAGTTTGGACTAGAAAATGATAAACCTCATGACACTCCAATGAGCTCTTCAACAAAGCTTTACTTAGATGAAGGAGGTAAATGTGTAGATGTTAAACTATATAGGTCAATGATTGGATCTCTACTTTATCTAACTGCAAGTAGATTGGACATTATGTTTAGTGTTTGCTTATGTGCTAGATTTCAATCATGCCCTAAGGAATCACATTTACTAGCTGTTAAGAGAATCTTTAGATACCTAGGACACTCCTAGTTTAGGACTTTTGTATCCTACAGACTCTAGCTTTAGCTTGCATGCTTTTTCTGATGCGGATTATGGAGGATGCAAATTAGATAAGAAAAGCACCTCCGGTACTTGCCAATTCCCTGGAAATATGCTGATTTCTTGGTTTTCAAAGAAACAAAATTGTGTTGCATTATCTAGCACTGAATCCGAATACATTTCAGCTGGTAGTTGTTGTGCACAAGTTTTATAGATGAAACAACAACTTTTTGATTATGGAATTGAAGTTGGTACCATTCCTATCAAGTGTGACAATACTAGTGCTATTTGTCTCACTAAAATCCCATCCAACACTCTAGAACTAAGCACATTGAAATAAGACATCACTTCATTAGAGACCATGTCACTAAGGAAGATGTAGTTCTAGAATTTGTTGATACTTTGCACCAATTAGTGGATATCTTTACAAAACCTTTAGACAAGGAAAGATTTTGGACACTTAGGAGAGAATTAGGTTTAACCAACCTATCTTCACTTAGTGTTTAAAATAATTTTAGCACTTTTAAGACTAAATGAAAAAAAGCTAATTTTTGATTGCATTCATTGCTATTTGTTAGGGGGAGTTTATGATTCTTGATGAAAAATTAATTTTATGTTCAAATATCATTTAAAGAATAATTTGATTGTTTGAACATGATTAATTTTCAATATATGAATTGTCAATACCACTAGAGAAAATTAATTTAGCATTTTGTGTGTTTAAAATCGGATTTTAGCATTTTAGTGCAGATGGAATTGATACCCCCATGAGGGAACCGATTCCCCCCACAGGGGAATCGATACCCCCTGGGTTTCTGGTTTTATCGGGCAGAACCTCATTTTCTTTGCTCAAACCCTCTTCTCTTCACACCGTTTCTTCCCTCTACTCTCTCAAATCTCAATTCTTGCCTCAAATCAACGTTTTTAATTGGAATTCACTTCAAACATCATCTTCTAAACCTGCTAGCATCATTAAAATCGTGCAAACAACATCAAAATCCATTCAATCTCATATTTCAAGGTAAATTTTTCTAAAACTCTCTATTTCATTGATTTTGAACATAGAACTAGTGTTAATTAGTTCTAGGTTGAACTTTAGATCGGGCATTGATTGTTTAGTGATTAGAAACTAGGTATTACAACTAATTTCATCAAAAACACAAGAATTTTTCAAAAATTTTGAAATTAAAAAAAATGTTTTTCAAATTATTGTGTTTTGATTGAATTATGTTGTTGTTATGAAAACTATACATATATTGTTTCTCAAAACCGTATTTTTCAAAAGTTTTCAAAAACTTTGCCCATTAGGATTGATTTAGAGAACCTTGAAATATTGAGGACTCAATTGAGTTTTGGGATTGATTGAATTGCATACATGTGTTTTCTAAATTGCAGGTTATTCATTCTATTCCGATTTCCTAAACCGTGTCCAATCCTAAACGTGCTAGGTCATCATCTAGTCGCTCACACCGTCAACCAAATCCACCTCCAAATCCTCCTCCTATTCCTGAAAATCCAATTCCTAATCCTAATCCTATTGATCCTAATTTGTCTATTCAAAACTCGTGCTTCAATCATCTTGGTCCTAGAAATCATTATTTTTGGTATTATCAATATTTCGACTCTTACAAAATTAGAGAAGAATGTATTCCTTCTCGTCAAGCTATGTTAGATATTAATTTTAAATATCTTCCTCTTTTACAAGAGTGGAAATTTGACAAACTCTTTGAACTTGAACCCATTGTCTACCATCAACTTTTTCGTATTTTCTATTCTAATGCCGTTTGTGTTAAAAATCGAACTGAAATCGAAACCATAGGAATTCGTTCCTACCTCCTAGGACAATTCTTATATATTTACTCGGCTTACATAGCCAATGCATTCGGATTAGATAATGATGGTATTTCAAATGAAAAACAAATCTTAGGATCTCGTTATAAAAGAAGGGATAGTGCAAGTGTCTTAGACCTTCATGAACGTTTTCTTCATCTAATGATTTCTTGGTGGTTTCGACCATCCGGAGGTCATTATTCTACTCTTAGAGCCTTGGATCTTTGGTGGTTACATTATTTTGAAAATGATATTAAAATAAACCTACCTCAGATCATTTTTGCTGAAATTATTGAAACCGTAAACCTTGTACCTAACAAGAAACTCTGTTCATCTCTAGTTTACGGTTGCATTTTGAGTAACCTATTTTCTAAAGCCGGGCTTAGAGTTGGTCTAGATGCCTCCTTTCCTCTAAAGAAACAAATTAATCTTCTTTCCTTAACGAGAGCGGGATGGATAAAGGATAAGGAAACTGGTGAATGGGTTCGATCTTCTGAAAATACTCCGGGAGCTAGTTCTTCACGAGCACAACCAGAAGCTGACGATGATCCCGAACTTGAACAATTAATGCAAGACATCGATGAAGCCGAAGATGAGCCTGAGCAGCCCGAGGAGCAAGCACAACAAACGCATCAAATGCCTCTATATTTTCAATCCTTTATGGAGACATTCGATTTTCGATATGCTACCATGGATTCGCGCTTTACTTCTATAGAATCCCATTTATCCACAATGGGAGCTCAACAATTAGAAATTCTTCGGGAGATGCATGCAAACAATGAAGCAACCAACGCGCGTATTAATGAACTCACTCACGAAATGGCCGCTATACGAGCTCGTTTTCCTCCTCCCGATCCGGATGTTTGATTCTGTGCTTAGCTTTTAAAACTTTGAACTAAAAGATTATTGTTTTAACATTTTGAATATTTTGGAATGTTTGAATTTGTGGATTGATTGATTTTGAATTTGTTTGGATTTATGGATGGTGAGAACTTATATATTTGGTATGGTTAAATTTATTCATTATTGCATCATTTACATCATTTTAGCAATATGACCAATTTTGCCATGTCACATTAATTATGAATATTGTTTATGAAACTAATGGCTAACGTTTCTCTTGATTGTGATCTTAGCAGCTTAAACTATATAATCAATTGGCTAAATGATTTCAAAACCTTGTTTAAAATTCTTTACAAATGTCTTTTTGATTTAACAAAAAGGGGGAGAAGTGTTAAAGTTTTAAAGAGGAGTAAGTGTTAAAGTAAGGGGGAGTAATTTTCGAGGAGTAAGTGTTAAAGTAAGGGGGAGTAATTTTAAAAAACGTCGGTTTTTGATTTTAAAATCTTAAAATTACTAAAATGTTTTGTTATATCAAAAAGGGGGAGATTGTTGAAAACATTTTGATATTTCGGTATAACAAATTAAGTTAAATGAATTTTAAGATTGTACAATAAGGTTTTCTAAGTATATTCGATATAATTATTCGAATATCAAAACATTACTCTAAATCTTTCAAAAATCATTTTTAATCCTTACTCAAGTGTAAAATTAAGTTTTAATCTTAAAACAATTTCAAAATAATTTTACAAAGTATTTCGAACCATTTCAAAGCCAAAAATTCCAGATTGCTCAGAGGGAACCGATTCCCACCCAAGGGGGTACCGATTCCCCCTGAATGGTTTGGCTCCGAGAATTAATTCCAGTATGCTCGGAGGGAACCAATTCCCCCCAGGGGGTACCGATTCCCCCCTGTGTAACGGTCGAAATATTTGAATTTTACACTTAGGGAATTGATTCCCCATAGGGGGTACCGATTCCCCCATGCTCCAAACTGTTTTATTAATTAACTTCACACTAAAACAACTATATTATCTTCATTAATGATCCCCAACATTCAAAAGTGATTCAAGGTGTATTTAAGCAAGCTTAGAAGCCATTGATAAATAACAAGAAACATCAAGCAACTAGAATCAAGAGAGAATCGAAGAGAAAGCATCAAACCTCAAGTTTGAGCATTTCAAGCCTATTTTTCATTCAATATTCATCTTGCTTTCAAGAAAACTTATTGTGCTCAATTGTATTCATTTTTGAGTGTTCTTTTCTTTGTTCTAGAATTGTGCAAACAATCTACCTTGTGAGGATTTCCTTGTAAGTTTGCAAATTTGTATTGTTCTCTTTGGGAGAGAGTGTTCTCAAGAATTTGGGTATAATTCTTGAGGGTTTGTATGGTTACTCTTTGTCCTCAAAAGAAAGAAAAATTAGTGAATTTTTAGAAAATCCTTAGTGTGGATAGCTAAGGTAGTGGACGTAGACTTTGGTTGAGAAAGTCGAACCACTCTAAATCACTGTGCAATTTCTTTCAATTTTCTGCAAAAGCTTTCACCAAAATTTTTAATGCCAATTCACCCCCCTCTTGGCCAATTCCTTCAATCGATTAACTCAACAGATTCCCTCACAAAGGAGAATGAACAACATTGCCTACAACTCCAATAATTGACACATAAGATGAAAAAAAAGACAATGTTATAAAGGAAGTTGCTGCTCAAGCAATCAATGTGGCTAATAAAACTGGTTGATTTAGCTGGCTTTACGAGAGAATTAAATCAGATTAACAACTCAACACCTGAGCATGAGTAGAAGTTAATTTGGCCTTTAATGGAAATAAAGAAGTTAGGAGTGAAAGTTATCCTCTATATGTAAAGTTTTGTTTGATGTATCGAAACTTTTGTGTTCAATGAAATTTGTTTTAAGATGATCACTATTGATTAACTCCTTCGTTGCATTTTCATTTTGCATATGTACTTTTACGTTTGCATTTACATTTTCATTTTTGCATTTGCATTTTTGCACAGTTGCATTTATAATTTCAATATTATATCATGCATTCACATTTTGTTAGTTTCAAACTATTTTAGATGCATTAAAACATGAAAATATGGGAATAATTTGTGGAGGATTCCATGACATAATTTTCGAAATCAAATTGGAGCTAACTTGGTCTTCTTAGAGAAGGATAAGAACCATGAATGAGATTTTAGCAAGGATTGATAAAATCGAGAAACTCCAAGAGCAACTTATCAAGACTCAACAGGAGATGATTGATCAAGCAAAAAAGTTCCAGGATGATTTAAAAGATCAAATGACCAAATTAATGGAAATGATGAATGTTGTGATCCATGGAGAGAAATCCTTAGAGGATCCTGTTGTAACAGATTTGGATGGGATTATGAATGCTAGTGGTGTAGCTGATGCAATAAAAACAAATGACCCAGAACTTGTCAAGGAAAGTGCAAATCTAATAAAGATCCAAAAATCAGGTATGATATCGGAAAATGCGACAGAGATCAAGTTGAAGAGAAGTATGGAAGAAGTTCAAGTGCCATTGAAGAAAACTAAACAAAGCACAAATCTAGACGATCTTTCACAAGGTTTTCAAGATGATGGCAAGGAGGAAATTAGGTCAAAAGAATTTCTACCTAATTTTCCTTCAGTTTCGTGCAACAAGTTATATTACAAGTTGCTCCAAGCCCAGATTATTACTCCATGGCGGGCTAAGTCTTTGTTACTTCCATACCCAAGTTGGTATAATGAGAAAGTTTCTTGTGACTATCATGCTGAAGCCCGAGGGTACTCCATCAAGAATTGTGGTAACTTCAAACAGCGAGTTCAAGACCTTTTAGTTCAGGGAATCATAGTAGTGGATGTTAATGATCAGTCTATTTTGGTCAAACAATTGGGAATCAAACCCCAAAATAAAGTTAATAGTATTAAAACAAGTGAATTACATGCCATAAAGGACGAGGAAAACAAGGTATTTGAGCCAAAGATAAAAGATTCAACTCTCAACACCTCTCTGATTATAAATGATGAAAAAGAAGTGAAAGGAGAGGTAATTCGAGGCTGTCCCATAGGTTTAATAATGAATGAGACAGATGTAACCCTAAAGAAACCTCAAACACCTATATCAGATTTCCTGAAGACAATTGGAGAATTAATTGGAAATGCAATCAGCAAAAGACCAATCAATCAAGAAGCGAAAGTTGATGATATGAATGAATGTCGCATCCAGAACTCCCCCGATCGTAAAAGAGAAATTAGTCATTCAGAACGATCAAAGAAAGTGAAAGTCTCGATCGAAATAAAATCTGAAGGTGTTTCAAGAATCTATCTCAGATCTGTACCCTTATTTGGTTAAAGGTCAATACATTACACCAAGATTGGTGAAAGTGTCACCAAAGTCTTATGCCCATTGCTATGATCAAAATAGCTTCTATAATTTTCACTTGGGGGTGTCGGGGCATTTAATAGGGAATTATTGGCCACTGTTAAAGGAAATAGAGATGCTCGTTGACAAGGGAGTTTTGACACAAGAAATGATCAAGAAATGGGGAGCAAATGAGGACAAAATCCTGGTCTGATTACACACCTTGGTCAGATTACACACCCAACATTACAGGAGTAATGGGTCAAGCTAAATAAACAAATAGAAGTTGATATCTACCACTGTAGTACTTTATATTTTCAACATCCTGTTTGAACTTGTTTTTTTGTTCCTTTCTCCGCCTTTTGTGCAATAAATAAACATTGTTTTTCTTTATGAAAGGTTATGAGCATTGATCAATTTTGCAATATTGTCGTTCTTTGAATATTAACGAGATTAAAAACACTTTTTGATTAGGGTTACAAATCTTTGACAAAATCATTGAAAACTGGAAAAACAAAGTCCCTTGACCTTACCTCAGAAGAAATACACTCAAACACCATCCTTTTATAATTATGAGATAGCCTTCTCCTATTGAAAATAATTTGCAAAAAGGCTTGGTATTTAGATATAGGAGCGTACAACATAGGGCATTGTTTGTGTATTACATTACAAATCGACTAGAGTACTTTTCTATTGGTGACGTTTGATGACGAATGTAATCTTCACAAATAGGTAAATATAGTTTAAGTTAGTTGCTTGAGAATTGAACTCTAACAAAGAAATCTTTTGACTTCTACCAAAACACCTAGACTATAACAGGTTCTTCTTAAGAAGCTTAAGAAGTTGGAGCCTTATACTTATATTATATTATATATACAATAAAGCTTGAGTTATCCCCCTAAAGCAATTGGTTAATAGCCCCAGCTTTATTGATAATATTCAGTTAGCCTGTTATGCTTGAGTTGTCCCCCTAAAGCAATTGGTTAATAGACCCGACTTTATGGATAATATTCAGCTAACCTATTATACTATTATATGCAATAAAGCTTGAACTGTCCCTCTAGAACAATTGGTTAATCGCCCTGGCTTTATGGATAAGTTTCAAATATAAAAAAGAAAAAAAGGAAAGAAAGAAAAGAGAAAAAAAGAAATGAAAAAGAAAAAGAAGTTACTAAGGGAGTTAAGAAACACCTGTTATAGTCAACTTCACACAAGCACTCATAAATTTCATTTTTAGACCAATATTTTTGCACTACTTTGATTAGATGAGTCTAAATGAAAGATTCCAGAGAATTGAAATAGAAGTATTCTAGAAAGTCTAAGTAATTGGCTATGATAGTTATGTCATTTTGTTCGCATCCGGTTAAAATACCAAGTCCTTAAAGTGAGGCATATGGAAATGTTCACAAAGAGCAAGAGAGGATTGACATCTTAAATAGATGTAACCATAGAAAATAGAAAAGCCATTCTGAAACCAACCCAAATTTTGATAGTTGTCAAAGAGTTATAACTCTAAAACATTAAAGAACTATTAATTCTTTTTATATTCTTTGAATTCATGCTTATGATTTGATTCTATTATGAACCTGTAAAGAGACAATATTTTACAAAATGCTTTTATTATTTGGTAAAGAAATGAGTAAAAACATTTTCAAACAGGACAATCTCAAATAAGGAAGGTCTTTGAAGCAAGTTGATACCTATTCTACATCTATTGGAGAAAAAGAATGAGCGAAGCCAAAATAATGAAAAACTTCGCATTCTTGAAAGAAAGTGGTCCAAGAAGCCAAAAAGTCTAGAGAATTGAACTTGTAACGCTCTCTTATGACATTATCATCAACTCATTAAGAATGATTACCTTGTTCCAAAAGGGCATGCTGAAGGCCCATTCCAGACAAAAATAATCCATGTGGGGTATTTTGAAAGCTCATATCATCAAGAAGCAAATGTTCAAGTATTTCAAAGACTCATATCAGCAAGAAGTAATGTTGAATGCATTCTGAATGTTCATATCAGCAAATGTTGGGGCATGCTGGAGGCCCATATCATCCTTCAGAAAGATCATTGAATTGAGAAAATATTTCCAATAAAGCAGAAAGGTATTAAGAATGAAAATGGTGAAACAGTGACAGTCGAGCTGACTATACATAATTGTTTTGCCCATCATGCAGTTGCATTATTATGATGATTTGATGCTGGCAAGCCAAAGCATCCCACTTTTATTCCTACTAAGCTTTGTTCTTTAGTGTCCTTGTGACGTCATACAAAAGCTAAGAACACTATACAAAGAGTTCACTGAATTAGAATTCTGGGCAGAAGACACATGAAATGATGAATGTGTTATCAAATGTTTTTTGAACCAGTTATTATGATGTTGAACCAATGTTGTGATCATATGGTGTTTCCATTTGTGGACCCAAGATGAAGTTTGTATTCTTCAACCCCAAGGATAAAAGTGAGAAATGATGAAGATTTCTTTCCGTGGAAGAGGAGCTGAAATTTTAACAGCAAGAAACTATTGGAGCCAACTAAGGTTGAATAATAGGTTATTGTTAAGCATCTCGACATGATATGGTCTGAATGGCTTTGTTCGAGATCCAGTTAGATGTGGAGACATGAAAGGAATTAGGATAAATCCTCCTTGTGATGTGTTTCAAGAGTCAAATCAGAACAGGCACTGTTTTCCTAAATAATCTCTGTTGAGTTTGACATATTTATATCTACATTCTCCAAAGATGATAGATTCTCTTTTCAATCCAGGCGAAGAAAGTCAATTTTATCAAAGACAACATGGGAGCAACAAGGTCATAATTCTGACTGTAGCAAGATTTCCATGAATGAAACATTTCTTCTGAGACTTTAATGCAAATGAAACAAAGAAGATATAAAGTTTGCTCTTCCAAAAAAGAGAATGCCATCTTAAAATGACATTTTGACTAAGTGAAAGAAGACCGAGTTCGCCACTTTGAAATCAAATAAATATGGACTCAACATTCATGCATCATATTTAGGCATTTACAAAAGTAGGGAATTTTCATTCATTTTATCAATGTTGAATATTTGACAGGAATTTCAAAAATTAGTAAAGATTTCAGCAAAGATTCGAAACCTCACTTGAGGGATCAACATTTCCAGAAAGAGTTCGTAATAAGAAGAACTCCTCTGAAGAGAAAGAAGAAGTTCATAGTATGAAGAACTTATTCAACCTTTTGCTTGACTCTATCGTAGAAGGAGATAGATCAACAAAATCATTTCCAGACAGAGTTCGTAATAATAAGAACTCCTTTGAATAGGAAGAAGATGTTCATAGTCTGAAGAACTTATTTAAACTTTTGCTTGACTCTATCGTAGAAGGAGATAGAGCAGCATAATCATTTCTAGATAGAGTTCGTAATAAGAAGAACTCATCTGAAGAGTAAGAAGAAGTTCATAGTCTGAAGAACTTATTCAACGTTTTGTTTGACTTTATCACAGAAGAAGATAGAGCAACATAACCATTTCCAAAAAGAGTTCGTAATAAGAAGAACTCCTCTGAAGAGGAAGAAGAAGTTCATAGTATGAAGAACTTATTCAACCTTTTGCTTGACTCTATCGCAGAAGGAGATAGAGCATCATAACCATTTCCAGACAAAGTTCGTAATAAGAAGAACTCCTCTGAAGATGAAGAAGAAGTTCATACTCTGAAGAACTTATTCAACCTTTTTCTTGACTCTATCGCAGAAGGAGATAGAGCAGCAGAACCATTTCTAGAAGGAGTTCGTAATAGGAAGAACTCATTTGAAGAGGAAGAAAAAGTTCATAATATGAAGAACTTATTCAACCTTTTGCTCGATTCTATCATAGAAGGAGGTAGAGCAGCATCAACGTTTCCAGAATGAGTTCGTAATAAGAAGAACTCATCTGAAGAGGAAGAAGAAGTTCATAATCTGAAGAACTTATTCAACCTTTTTCTCGATTCTATCGCAGAAGGAGATATAACATCATCAAGGTTTCCAGAAGGACTTCGTAATAAGAAGAACTCAATTGAAGAGGAAGAAGAAGTTCATAATCTGAAGAACTTATTCAACCTTTTACTCGATTCTATCGCAGAAGGAGATAGAGAAACATTAACATTTCCAGAAGGAGTTCGTAATAAGAAGAACTCATCTGAAGAGGAAGAAGAAGTTCATAATCTGAAGAACTTGTTCAACCTTAGCTCGATTCATCACAGAAGGAGATAGATCAACATCAACATTTCCATCTTAATCAAGAGAAGTCAAATGGACAAAAAACTTATTGTCTTTTCGTCTTTGCCCTGTTCTTGTTAACACAAGAATGAGCAAAGAGGGGCAGCTGTAGACACTAGTTTTTTGATCCATTTGTTATTTATTTATTATTATTCTTTTTATTAATATTAATATTAATATTAATATTATTTTTATTATTATTAAAATTATTATTAGTATATATTATTAATAAAATATATTATTATTACATGCCCATTTACAAAACCCAGAGTCCAAAATTACAAAGGAAGCCCAAGTAGACCCAGATTACAACTAAGACTCGAATCCAAACCCATATCCGGGTTGATCCGATACCCGACCTGGTCCAGATAACCTAATAGAACCCTCTTAGGGTTTCATCATTTTCTCTAACCGGCAATAACGATTAGCCGTTGGATCTAGCAAGATCCAACGGTCTAGAGGCCTTTAACAGAAAACCCTAGGGTATCATCACCCTAGGGCTAAGTCGGTCGCCTCTGCCACGTCCACGCCTCCAATTCCTCGCTGAAGCCTCCAGAAGACTCAAAGAAGTCGCACTCGTTGCATCCCTTCGGTGAGTCACCACCGTAGCTTCGGTGACTCACCGAGGGCCACTCTTATGACCGATCCGAGAGTAGAATCAACGAGGCCTATAAAAGCCTCGACTTACCTGAAAGAAAGAGGACATGAACGGAGAGCAAGCAACACCAACAGCAAAAACACGAGTAAAACACAACCAAACAACAAATCAAAAGAGGAGAGACACTTACCGAGGAAAAAGCCTATCATCAGAGCCTTCATGCGCCACCACACGCCTTCGAAGCATTCGAAATACGAACGTATAATTATATATCTGCTCCAATTATAAGCTTTTTAAGGGAAACGGAGGCCGGATTCGACCTTAGGATGCCGTGATATATATTTTAGGGTAATTTGGGAATTCCGGTCACCGTAGTGGTGGTCGGCGCCGGAGCAAGGCGACCAGCCGATGACTGGTTTCCCTTTGGCGAGGGAAACCTAGAAAGGGGGCAGAGAAAATTTTCATCCTTTAGTGCCGGTTAAAAGGTATTTATACCCTCACCTAAACGATGTAGTTTCGGTGAGGGGCCTCTGTGTAATTTAAAAATGGGGAAATATCATCCACAGTCCTTTAGATTTTTGTAACCTTCCATTTTGGTCGCTCGAATCAGATTTTTACACATTTTAGTTTTGTTCTCGTATTTTATTTTAATATATTTTAGTCCCTACCATATATATGTATATATTTTAGGGTAAAATACCATATTTACTCCCTCAAGTTATAATATTTTATATTTTAATCACCGATTAATAATTAAGGTTAAATTACACTATCAGTACATAGCTTTTTAATAATTCAAATTAGGGCCATAAGTTTTATTATTTTTTAATTTAATCCTATAGTTTTATTTTGGTCAATATTAATTGCAATTTTATTTTATTATTACCCCTTTATGTTTCAATATTTTAAATATAGTATTTAATTATTATTCTTATTTCATTTTAATCATATGAATATATATGTGAAAGATTTAAATTTATTTATTTTTTAATATTAAAAAAGAAGTTGTCTTAAAGTAACTAGATGTCATTTTCTGATATTTTAAATAAATAAATAAATACCCTACTTATAAAGAATATATATATATATATTTACTTTAGTTTTATTCAAATTATTTTAATATGATTTTCTTAGGAATAATTATCATATTTTATTAATATTTTTTTATTTTTTATATATAATAAGAAAGAGGTTGTCTTAAAGTAACTAGATGTTATTTTCTGATATTTTTAAATAATAAATACCTTACTTATAAAACCCTAAAAATATATATATTTACTTTAGTTTTTATAAAAATTATTTTAATATATTTTTCCTTAGAATTATCCGATTAAATTTGAAATAACAGGATTGTAAATTAAATTTACATTAGCATTCTTAAATTTTTACTAATAGAGAAAATTTATAATAGAAAGGTACCAATTTTAGGCGTTGTGGGGTGCTAATTCTTACCCAAACGTAACCGACCACGAATTCTTTTTTATTACTAAAAAGAATGAATTTATGGTTATACGTGGACTGATTTATTTTTTAAAATGATGTTTTATTAAAAACTATTTTAAAAGATGATTTTTAGATATTTGACCTACTTAACCCAAAAGGTCGATGGCGACTCCAAAACATTTAAATAAAAAAACCATTTATTCATCCACTCACTTTTCCGCCAAGGAAATTCGTGTCCGGGCGAAAACCGGTTACGACAATAATTTTTATTACAAAATTCTAATTTGCGCCCCATTACGGGGCTCCTATACGGCTCAGATGTTGAATTATTATTCTGCCTGTTTGTTATTTAGTTGCCTTGTTTAGATTTGTCATCCCGGTATCTAATGTAAGTTAATTTCAAATTGAACAACTGGGACCTAGTATCTAAAAATAATTCATAATGTATTTCAAATTTTGTTGATGATTGTCGCTAGTTTGTTATTCTATTTCATCATATGAATATATGATCAATTTTTTCTTGCTGTTTTTTAGCAGATTTTTTTGTTTTTCCTGTGTTTTCCTGCTAACGTAGTAGCTACATACTTATCAAGTCTTGCATTTTGCAGCATGCACAATAACTTGCATCTTTATATTATTGATAATAACTATATTGAACTTGCAGCTCGAGCAAAGAGTCAACGATGTTGAACAGTTCTACTTGACTACAGATAATACGGACTTGACTATTACCAAATCTAATTCAGCTTTTAAGGAAATAGTCAAAGAAAAACAACTTACTAGCATTGGGAAGCAGCAGAAACATCACACAGAGATGCTGCTGCTCTGAAGAGAATGCAGGAGCTTATGCGCCAGTTTCCCACAATTTTACGTCAGGTAAGCATAAATATTTTTTTGTTTTCTTTAGAGGTTTCAATGTTGTTCCACCTATTTTGAAAGTCTGTGTATTTCTTCAAGTTTCTTTCTTATAGATTTCAATTTTGTTCATCTTCAATGTTTTCTTAAATTTTCTGATTGAAACTTATTAATACCTTATCTAAACAAGGCCAAAGAAAGCTAAGTTTTTATCTGAAAATTTTCAAAGAATGTTTGTAAGAAGTTGTCCTGGTCTTTTAACGAGGGCCCTTTTACAAGAATTGCAGTTGCTTCTTTTATTTAGTCGGTATGTAAACTTCTATTACAGATGGTTGACATGGCAAATGCCTTTTTGGAAGTTTTGCCCTTTAAGTCGGCAGGGTATGCTGGAGCTTGATACTTCAGGATATTCTATCATTGCCCTTACTTTTCTTAATGAATTGTCTTCTTTTAGGGGGAACCTTTTTTCCTATTCTTATGTTGGATTACGGTTACTGAGTCTATCAAAACACTGAAGTTTTGTCCTCATATTAAACACTATACGCTAGCAATCATCCTTCATTTCATTTTCATCTATGTGGATGAATGCTTTTAGTTGCGGGTCATAAAACAGAATACTTAGATTTTAAAATTTATTTATTAAAACTTATTGGTTTCCCACCACAAACACACAACCCCTGTTACCCCCTAAAAAAGGAATTTTCATTTTAAATAATTTTTATTTAATTTGTTGCAAATCGATAAAAAAAATATTGAATTTACTCCTCCCATTCCTATAATTTCTTGAAAATTAATGCGGTCTTGCCTCAAAATTAAACTATTTTTGTTGAAAACTAATTGGTCCAGTATTTGGAAATTTAAACAATGGTGTTGATTCTTAGTCATAATTGCTGGTTAATTTTAATTATACTTGACGTTTGTCAGATCACTCAGCACAAATAGGCACATCCTTTTATGCATCCAGTTGATGTTGAAGGTCTTGGGTTGCATGACTATTATGAGGTAAAGCTTCTTGATTGTTTCAATATTTTCTGATTGGCTTTCTCATTTATAAGTAGACACATACTTTCGGTTTTCATTGGCCTTTATATTTGAGACTCTTTTCTGTGCTTTAGAAATTCACTGTACTATTTCCCCCCCTTATCCTCATGTACATGAAGACCTCTCACTAATCCTTGTTCCTTAAATTTTGACTATTTAATTTATTTATTCCTTATTTTGTATGCTTTAACTGATTCATCATAAGGTTGTGCATTTTAGGTTGTTCAGAAGCCTATGGACTTTGGTATAATAAAAAGCAAGATGGAGGCTAAGGATGGTACTGGGTACAAGAATGTACGCGAAATTTACTCTGATGTTAGATTGGTTTTTAAGAATGCCATGAAATACAATGATGAAAGACAAGATGTCCATATAATGGCCAAAACTTTATTGGAAAATTTGAGAACTGACTGCAACTTTTGCCTAAAGTTGATGAAGAGGTAAGCCAATATCTGGGTATGAGAACCTTCCACTGGTAAATGGTTGATGATTTATTTAAACTTGTTGTTTTCATTAGTATTTTGCCTTTTAAAGATTTAATCTTGCTTCAAGCATGTTGTGTATGTTCACTTGCTTAAGGTTACTTGCAGGAGAAAAGACTGGTTGAGGAGGAAGCAAAGCAGAGTTAGATGTGAAGCTGGCACAAGAGGTAGTTCATGCTAGCATGGCCAAAGAGTTGAGCAATGAAGTATGTAAAATAAGAAGACTTGTATATGAAATATAAATTGGAAGAATGCATGTAACTTTTTTTTTTTTACTAAACCTCATCCATCAACTCTGAACAGCTTAATTGTCAATTCTTTCAGCTTTGTGCAGTTGATTTGCAATTGGAGAAACTCAGATAGATGGTCATTAAGAAATGCAGGTTTGTTTGAAGATACATAATATGGAGTGTGGTGTGTTTGGCTGAAATTTATGAATAGTATCTATTGGTTTGCTTCAGGGTGTATATCAGATCAACGGATGATAGTTTGTTGTCATGAATTTGAGAATTACTTTATTTCTTTGCAACTAGTACTTACTTGTGTATAGCATTTTATGTGGATGGAGAGACAGAGAGAGAGAGAATTTTCTTTATAACCTTCAACCAAATCTTCGCATCATTAGTATTTAGTTCGTGCTGGAAATTCTCGTCTTTTCTTTGTGAAATATCTGATCTTTCTCTTTCAGAAAATTAAGCAAGATTAAATGTGTCTTTTGAAACTAAGGTTTTAAGTATTCTGTTGTAGGATTCCAAGGAAATAGAACTATGTTGAATCTTTATATGTTCTAATTGGATATTCTATCCTACAGAGTAGCATAACATATACCACACCCAAGTTCATTTGAATTTTCAGTTAAACTAGCTTAATTGATTACTGTTTCTATTCCATCCCTACAAAGATCATATTCTCTTTTGTTGGAAGATTATAACGTAACCTTGAGACAATTACTACTTTATATATGTTTCAGTATTCTTTCTGTATAATTCTTAAGCGTTATATGCATAATCTACATCTTTAATTTCGCATACAGTTGTTGGTTTTTAAAATGTTACTTATGATTAGGTCTAGGGGTTCTATGTATCTATCAGGTTTATGCTGATTTATTATTTAGATATCTGCATATTTATTCTGTTTTAAGTTGTTTGGTTTGAGGATTGGGTAAGCATGCTCCTTATACTGTTAACTTCAGTAATTTGCTGCTTGAAAATCAGATGTTTATTTCTTTTTTGAGTTTTTATACCATTTGCCTTGAAAACATTTTCCAAAGTTTTGTAAGGATTAATTTAAATTCATTGGAAGTACAGCTTGCAACTGGAGGAGGTGGTGGAGATATTGGAAAGAAAATTAATCATGGAGGTGGAGAAGGAGGTGATGATGGTGCAGATGATGACGATTATTTCGATGACTTTGATGATGATGGGGAGGGAGAGGAGGGGGGACTATTTAGAAGTTTCTTAAAGAGGTAAGAATCAAGTCCAACAGATGCATTTTGTATGTTTAATGACATATTTGTCAGGTTCTTAAAGTACAAAATGTTCTCTCAAATTATTGATTTTCAATCATTTTCTCTCCCAGCTTTTTGATCGAAAATTTGTGAATGCTGTATTAAATGAGTGGAACAAGACATGATGGACTTGCCTGCTGGCTCCCGACAAGCTTATGAAATGGTTTAATACCTTTTGTTATCACATTAAGATGTTCAAGCATTTTGCACCTTTCGTCAGAGGCTGAATAAAACTGTTTGCCTTCAGGGATTGATCAGTTCTGACCGAATGGTAAAATTCTTAGCAATTAATGCCAGACCAACCACTAGTAGATTTATTTCTCGGACTCTTCCTCAAGGAATGGCTTGGGCATTTATTGGCAGGTGACCCCAGATATGTTGTTATGAACTTCTGAAGGATGTATCCCACATTTTTAATGAAATAAATATTGGATCGTCGCGTATGGTTTAACTTGTCGTTGGATACTTACGCATCATGCTCTTATTTTTAGGATGCTTGCTGATCCTGCCTTCCTATACAGGCTTCTTTTAGAGGAGGTTGCTACTATTGGCTCTTCTGTTTGGTGGGAGGTGAAGAATCGAAAGGATAGGTAGCTTTTGTTACATGATAGCAAACATAGTTGCCAGGAAATGACTAGTAAAGACTTCCTTTAGTGCATCTACAGGATTAAGCAAGAATGGGATCTGGCGCTTATTAATGTGCTCACAGTAACAGCGTGCAATGCTCTTGTAGTTTGGTCTCTTGCTCCTCGTCATTCTTATGGCAACACCTTCTGGTTTGACTTGCAAAACACATTGCAGAAGCTTCCCAATAATATATTTGAACGGAGTTACCCACTTAGAGAATTTGACTTGCAGAAGAGAATCCATTCTCTTTGCTACAAAGCTGCAGAGTTGAGTATCGTTGGATTAACTGCTGAAGCTGTGCAAGGTTCTCTGTCAAATATTTTGTCCAGTATAAAGAAGGAAAAGTAAGTAGATTTGACTGTGTTTCAATTACTTTTTTGTTCTATTTATTTGGAAAGAAAAAAAAATCCTTGTTCGTTTCAAGGTTCTTCATGTGTATATTAATGGCTGATTTTTTTTATAAATATCAGGTTATCTGTGACCATTCCGTCTGTGAGTACCAATGCACTAGGCTATGGTCCTTTCCTTGGTCCTTGGATTCTATGCAAACCTTAGATATCAGCTTTTGTGCGGGTTTGATCAAGCAATGGTTAGCCATTTTGATGTCATTGGTGTAGCACTTCTCTTCAGCACTGCTGTAAGGTACATCTCCATCTCTCTTGCCCTTGCCTCCGCTTTCCGCCCTCCCTCCCTCCCTCTCCGACCACCAGCATCACATCCCTTTCATTGAGTACTTCTGATAGTGTTGCTGGGGGATTCTTATATTCTTCTCTATACCTTTTATCTAAACGTGCTTCTAAAACTATAATCTTAAGCATCTCTATTTTCTAATAGTCATCTTAGACACTCATTTTCGTCTATTTTTTTCATATATATATATATATATATATATATATATATATATTATAGTTTTCAAATTATTTTGAAATATATAATATATATAGTTTTGAAAATGTATATATTATATAGTTTGAAATCATTTTGAAAATTATATAATATATGATTTTTTTAAAAGAAACATTTTGAAAGACATATTATATAGTTTTAAAAGCATTTTGAAAACATATATACTATATAGTTTTTAAAAAATATATATATATATATATATAATTTTTTGAAAACATTTTTTGAAAATGCTTTTGAAAATATGTTATATAGTTTTAAAAATAATTTTTTGGAAAATATATGTAGTATGGTTTTGAAAACAAGGTTTTTGAAAATAAATAATATATAATTTCAAAAAAAAAATATTAATATTATTTATTATTTCTTGTTAATTAATATATATTTATTTTTTTATCTATTTGATCAGGTCCAGCAAGGGTTAAAAGTCCACTTGGTCCAAGTCTAGTTGGCCTACCTGGGTTTGCTGGGTCACCCGGGTAGCCTGACCCAGCAGACCTGGGTAGGCCCAAAGGTGTATTAGGGTTTACAGTGTCTCAAGCATCAACGTCGCAGGGAGCCAAACAAGTCACGAACGAAGCCAACAGCTAGGCGAAACAAACGGCCAACGGACTCCGGCTGAGATCCCCGGGACTGGACCATCCCGGGTATTCGGTCAAACAACACCCACGGTCACGAGAATAATGGAACAGCCTGTTGAGGGCGGAATAAACAAACGGCCGGTGGTGGGTATAAATACCCCACCACAACACTGCCAAAAGGGGAGAGAACCCACAGTAAACCAAGTATCATCGAGAGATAACACAATCACCAACACGAAAAGCAAAGTCACAGTGAACATCACCAAACAGAATCAACAATGAGCATCAAACACAACCGAGAACAAAACACAAGAAATATCAAATACATCAAACCAAAGGCTGAAGCCCCACAACAAAGTAAAAAAAATCAAAGCAAAAACAGTAACACAGCCACCGGAAGTTGAAGAGACCGTCGAAAAAAGGTAAAAAAAACCGAACGCTTTTTTCCAGATTTACGCCGATTTGTGGTGTTTTCGGGGATTTTGGCTTCAGATTATTGCTGGGGCTGTAGAGGGGGACATTTGGGTGTGTTTGGATTTTTTTCGGCCATCGCCTGCGACGGTCGACGCGGTGGCCGACGTGGCGGAGAGGCCACTGGGTGGTGACCTTCATACGACTAGGGGGAGGGAGTTTTGAGAAAGTATGAGAGTTGAGAGAGATATCACTTTGAGGGAGGGTTGAAAAATGAGATGAGAAGAGTGCTTTTTTGGCTTATATACGACCCGCTTAGTCAACCTGTGCAAGACTCGACCCGAGCCATAGGATTCGTGCATTTTTTTAAAAGGGGAAATTTTGATTCGGCCACCATTGTTTTAAAACGTTTCATTCTGGTATGTGTAAGTCAATTTAGCACTGAATTCTTCTTGAATTGATCCTCAAAGTTTATTTTATTTCAATTCAGTCCCTCTTAAATTTAATGCATGGTTCTATTTTTTTATTTTTTTTTCATATTATTATTTTATTTTTTGATTTTCCTTTTCTCTTATTTTCTATTTTTTTGTTTCCTTTTGATTTATCCTTTTATTATTTTCAGTTTTTACATGTTCCATTTCTTTTGATTTATTTAATATATTTTTTCTTATTATTTTGTTATATCCCTTTTGATTTATTGTTTATTTATTTAATGTTTTTTTCTTTTGATTTATCATTATTATTTTGTTGTTTATGTTGTTAATTTGATTTAGTTAAAATATTTATTATTATTACTACATTTTTTTCTTATAACATTTTTTACTTCTTTTTTTAGTAAGTAATTCCAAGCAACTCAAAGGTAAACAATTCGAATCGAATTTTTAAATGTTAATTTAAATTCTTGATTTTCGTAATTAAAAGACAACCGACAAATTAAGTACCGAAAGGGCGGTTCAAGGGTGCTAATCCTTCCTTGACCGTAACTTACTCCCGAACCCGATACATTTCTGGTAAAATGCAGATCAGGTAAAATGGTATTCGACTTACTTAAATATTTTTATAATGGTCGGTGGCGACTCTAACCCAATCAACTTAAGTCGAAGCCCAATTCTGTGCCCAATCGAAAGACGACCACGACAGTTTGGCGACTCCGGTGGGGACAGGTAAGTGAGTAAGGCCAGAAATTAATTTCCGGTTGTCTTTTTGAGCGAAAATTACAAATTTAAGTTTTAATTTATTTATTCAATTCTAATTATTAATCTTTGATTATTTTTCAAATAAATAGTTGTACTGACGTTTTTTTCAATGATTTTCGATTTTCAAAAATTTCACCTCAGGCTCTATACCCGAGCTCTAAACCCTTTTTAAGTGGGGGTGAAAACGACACCTTCATGAGAATTTATTCTCCGTGTGGGCCTAGTAACATTCGGGATTCATATACCTTATGTCTTCGTGTGAATTTATTCACCGTGCGGGCATAAGGGAATGTATCATCTCGAGTTTAACTTAGTCCACATGAGCTTGTAATGGGCTTAGGACTAAGGGTCTGGCAAGCCCAAGGGGGCACCAGCAAGGAGAACTCGGGTACTTTCTTTAGAACATAATCCGGGTGAGTACAAGGAATTAGAGCCTACCCCAAAACATCATTTCAAATCCTAGGATGCCTGAATTATGTCCTGTTTTATTTTTTGTTCAAAGCATGTGAACTAGAAATTTATGCGGTTAGGACTTGTTCAAAATCAACTTACGGGATAGAGATTATGTCCGGGTAGGAATACTAAGCATGTTCGGGTAGATATCATGTGGGGTAGGACTTTTATTTTCATGATTGTTTTCTTTACCTCACTAGCTCTTTTCATTTTTTTCTCTTTTATTTTATTTTCCTCATCTGCATCGTTCGAAAGAGGTGTTGATCCACCAAAAATGTGTTTGTTAAACGTATATAATCTGCATTAATGGACAAAGGGGTTACAATACAAGAGATGGAAAGCTCAGAAGTCCAACTATGGTCAAAGAATACTCAGGATGGACTGAGATTTACACTGTGGACACCAAAAGTCAACTTTTCGATCTGAAAAAAGTTGAAAGGCAAGAGGAGAAAAAAGTTATTGACTTGGAGAGTCCCTTCAAAGACAACAAGCCACTATTGACAAATTCAAGAAGGCAAGCTTCTGATAGTTCCTATTGATGGAGGACTCCAATGGAACTTTCGTTAGGAACAAGCTCAGCAGAGAGTGAAAGCCGAAGATGCAGTCCTTTGAGACCATTTTTTGGGGCAAGCAGCTCGTCACTTGCACAGTTTAGCCAAAGGAGCTGGAACGGTTCGACAGGATATTCAACCGGTAATAGAAAAGACGGAAGACGAATCAACTTGTCAGGAGCTGTTCGGGATCTATACCATCAAAATATTTTTTTGTCTCTTAAGGCATAACACTTTTATCCCTAATAAGGATTATTTATAATAACATACACATTTTTTGGATCAATGCCTCGAATATTTCATGCATCGTGCATTTAGACATATTTTTCATTTTGTTATTTAAATTTCTTTGCATTCGCATTAACTAACGGAAGAATGTCTCATCAAAGGAACAAATACTGATACACACCTCAAGCGTTTGACACACCCCATCCTCATAACACTCACTTAAAAAAGAAGAAGATGGAAGCCATAATTGTTTCGATTGAGGAGAACATGTTGAAGGTCTAGAGAGAGTTGGAAGACAAGATAAACCAGAGTAGTCGAAATACTCTGGATGCAATCACAAAGAGCCAAGAGTCCTTGGTCGATCAAATTGTGGCCAAGTTATATGGTATCCATCAAACTAGTGCACCTGGGGCAGGTTCACCGGAATGGGTAACTATACCATCTACCCCGCAAGTGGTTGTCTCACCTGAAATCTTATCGAAACTTCGAGGGGACTCATCTGCTACAAAAGCGAAGCCCTCGTCTGCTGTATTTAACCCTGAGAACAATCCAGGTTATTATCGTACACCGGATTCGGATTAAGAGAACAAATCAAAGAAGATGGAGGAGAAAATCAAGTAATTGGAGGACCAAATGAAGGTAGTTAAAGGAGACCATGACTACCATAGAGTCGATGCCGCTGAACTCAGTCTAGTCCAAGACTTGGTTTTTCCTCTAAAATTTAAGTCCCCAGAATTCGAGAAGTTCAATGGAAACAATTGCCCATACGCTCACATCACCATGTTCTACCGAAAGATGACAGGTTATGGAGAAAACAACCAACTCCTAATCCATTGCTTCAGGAGAGTCTGTCGGGCTTAGCCATCCGGTGGTACAACCAACTAAGTCGATCCCATATCAAGGCTTGGAAGGACTTAGCCAAGTTATTTCTGGAACAATACAAGCATGTCAACGACATGAGGCCAGATCGAGTTATGCTACAAAGCATGGAAAAGAAGCATAACGAGAGTTTCGGGCAATACGCACAAAAATAGAGAGATTTGACTGTACAAGTTCATCCGCCCTTGGATGAGAAAGAAACCCAGAAGCTTTTTGTATAAACCCTGAAGGCTCCATACTTCGGACACCTGGTTATAATCATATTAGGAAGCTTCTCAGACTTAGTTATGGCCGGAGAAATGATCGAGTAGGCCATAAAACAAGGAGAAATTAAGGATGGGGAAGCCAGTAAGAAACCTCCTATGAGGGATAGGGATGGAGAAATTAAGAACATCCACCACGTCAATAAAGGTGTTACAATCTCCAGCCCAAAATCAACTGCAGCTGTACCGTCAGGTACTTCTAAACAAGATTTTAGAGAACCCCGAAAGGAAAGGGAACATTTTGACCCTATTCCCATGACCTACAAAGAGCTTTACCGACAACTTCTTGACACCTACGTAGTGTCACCATATCTGGTGGAACCCATGAATCTCCCATACCCCAAGTGGTATAATGAGAATGCTCATTGTGAATATCACGGAGGTGTCCTACGGCACACCATTGAGAATTGTTACGCATTCAAGATAATCGTGCAGAAGATGCGTAACCAAAACTGGATTAACTTTAACAACTTGGGGGCATCCAAGTGAAGAAGATTATTTCATTATTTGAGGTATTTTGTTTGAATTTGTTTTTTTTTTATCTTTTTCTCAAGTTTTTTGTAAAGACATTTGAATAAATTTATGTTACTTTAAAGATGGTGAGCATCGAATCAAACTTGCAATTCTTTGAATATCAATTGAATTAAAAAACTATATAAATGATTCAGAGTTACAGATATTTGACAAAGTAACAAAACAAGGACTTTACCTCAAAAGGCACGAACACCATACATTTCCCTTACAAGAACCGATATAGCCTTCCCCTCTTATAAAAGAATAAAAAGGCTTGGTATTTAGATGTGCATAGGTGCGGACAACATGGGGCATCTTTTACATATGACATTTTTTATACTTTTTGTTTAAGACGTTCATTGATGATAATGATCTTCACAGATGGAGTAGTCGAGTAATCAAATCTAGTTTAGGTCAGTTGTTTGGAAATTGAACTCTAAAGATGAGATTCATTGACTTTCAAAAACACCTAGACTATAACAGGTTCTTCTTGACAAACTTAAAAATTAGACTCGTATACCCAAATTATAATATTATATATATATATATATATAATAAAGCTTGAGTTGTCCCACTAGAGCAATTGGATAAACACCCTGGCTTTATGGATAATATTCAATTAGCCTGATAAAGGTGATTATAATATAAAATAAAGCTTGAGTTGTCCCTCTAGAGCAACTGGTTAAACGCCCCGGCTTTATGGATAATATTCAGCGAGCCTGATAAAGGTGATTATAATATATATACAATGATATTAAGCGGTCCCTTTAGAGCAATTGGTTAAACACCCGACTTTATGGATCCAGCTAGTCATATAATGGCAAATTAAATAAGGAGTTTTGGTAAAGATGAACTAAGGGAGTTGAGGAAGACCTGTTATAGTTAACTTCACACAAGCACTCAAGAATTTCATTTTTAGACCGATATTTCTGCACTACCTTTGTTAGATGAGTTTACAAAACTTGAACAAATGGAAGATTTCAGAGAACCAAAATAGAAGGTCTAATAATTGATTATGCTAGTTGCGTCATTTTGTCCGCATCTAATTAAAATGCCAAGCCAAAGAAAAAGCATGTTGCAATGACCGAAAAAATGACATTTTCTATGGCTAAAACCTTAGGTCAACCTAAAGCCAACTCATCCACTTTGAAAGCATTGAAAGAGCTATTGATTCATTTGATATTCTTCGAACTCATGTTTATGATTTGATTTAATTACGAGCCTGAATTAAGGGGCAATATTTTACAGAATTTTTATATACTCATATCCTTTTTCCTCCTAAAATAGGAGAAAGGATAAAAACATTTTCAAATAGGACAGTCTCAAATATGAAAAGTCCTTGAAGCTGAAACCCAAGAAGAAATGGGGCATGATCGATTCCAAGGATCAAGACTGACATACAAAATGAGACTCCATCTAGAAGATAAAACATGACCAATTCATGTTACATGCATCTTAGGCATAACTAAGAGCATCACATTTGTTATTTTTTCACATACATATTTTTTTTGTAGCTTTAGAGTCAAGTTTTGACTTCAAGACGAAAGATACTCGATTCGAAAGCTCCTTTAAAGATCGATGGTGGTTGCTTGACTCAGCAGTGAGAAGTTGTACCTCAACCAACTTGACATATCTATAGATCTCAGAATCAATTTCAGATGGGTTCGAGAGCCAATTCAGAACGAATCCAGATCAGCTTAACTCAACGACGAGTGACTAGTTTCCAGTTGACATTTTCAAACCAGATTTCAATTCCACGACGGAAGATATTTGACTGACAAAGTTTATCAGTGGGTTTTCCCGTGAAGAGGAATCACCCAAAAATCATATCACTTGGTTCAGACCCGTTCAGAGGAACCACCTGAAGAATTATGACCGGCTCAGACCCGTAAAGGGAAGCCATTTTTTAGAAACTATCTGTAACATAACTCAAGACGAGAAGAGTTATCTGTCAGCAAAGACCTTTGAGTTCGACTACGCTCAGCTCCAAGGCACATCATTTGCAGCATAGCTCAAGGCTAGAAGGGCTATTTTCCACCAAAAGACCTTCAAGTTTGACTACGTTCAGCTCCAAGGCATATCATTTGCAGCATAACTCAAAGCTAGAAGGGTTATCTGCCAACCAAAGACATTTGCATTCGATTACACTCAGCTCAAAGGCACATCATTTGCAGCATAGCTCAAGGCGAGAATGGCTATCTGCCAACAAAAGACCTTTGAGTTTGATTACACTCAACTCAAAGGCACATCATTTGTAGCATAGCTCAAGGCAAGAAAGGCTATCTGCCAAAGACCTTCGAGTTCGATTACGCGAAGCTCTAAGGCACATCATTTGCAGCATAGCTCAAGGCTAGAAGGGTTATTTTCCATCAAAAGACCTTTGAATTTGACTACGCTTAGCTCCAAAGCATATCATTTGTAGCATAACTCAAGGCTAGAAGGGTTATCTGCCAACAAAGACCTTTGAGTTCGACTACGCTCAGTTCCAAGGCACATCATTTGCAGCATAACTCAAGGTTAGAAGGGTTATCTGCCAACAAGAGACCTTCGAGTTCGACTACGCTCAGCTCCAAGGCACATCATTTGCAGCATAGCTCAAGGCTAGAAGGGCTATCTTCCATCAAAAGGCCTTCGAGTTTGACTACGCTCAGATCCAAGGCATATCATTTGCAACATAACTCATTGCTAGAAGAGTTATCTGTCAACAAAAGACCTTCGAGTTTGACTACGCTCAGGCCCAAGGCACATCATTTGCAACATAGCTCAAGGCAAGAAGGGCTATTTGCCAAAAAAGACCTTAGAGTTCGTCTACGCTCAGCTCCAAGGCACATCATTTGTAGAATAACTCACGGTTAGAAGGGCTATCTGCCAACAAAAGACCTTCGAGTTCGACTACGCTCAGCTCCAAGACACATCATTTGCAACATAGCTCAAGGCAAGAAGGGCTATTTGCCTACAAAAGACCTTCGAGTTCGATTAGGCTCAGCTCCGAGGCATATCATTTGCAACATAACTCAAGGCTAGAAGGGTTATCTGTCAACAAATACATTTGAGTTCGATTCCATTCAGCTCCAAGGAATATCATTTGCAGCATAACTCAAGGCTAGAAGGGTTATCTGCTAATAAAAGACCTTCGAGTTCGACTACGCTCAGTTCCAAAACACATCATTTGCAACATAGCTCAAGGCAAAAAGGGTTATTTGCCAACAAAAGACCTTCAAGTTCGACTATACTCAGATCCAAGGCATATCATTTGCATCATAACTCAAGGCTAGAAGGGTTATCTGTCAATAAAAGACCTTCGAGTTCGATTACACTCAGCTCAAAGGCACATCATCTGCAACATCGCTTAAGTCGAGAAGGGCTATCTGCCAACCAAAGACCTTCAAGTTTGACTACGCTCAGCTCTAAGACACATCATTTGCAACATAGCTCAAGGCAAGAAGGGCTATTTGCCAACCAAAGACCTTCGAGTTCGACTACGCTCAGTTCCAAGGAATATCATTTACAGCATAAATCAAGGCTAGAAGGGTTATCTGCCAACAAAAGACCTTTGAATTCGATTACACTTAGCTCAAAGGCACATCATTTGCAACATAATTTAAGTCGAGAAGGGCTATCTGCCAACCAAAGACCTTCGAGTTCGACTACGCTCAGCTCCAAGGCATATCATTTACAGCATAACTCAAGTCTAGAAGGGTTATATGTCAATAAAGACTTACACTCAGCTCAAAGGCACATCATTTGCAGCATAGCTTAAGTCGAGAAAGGCTATCTGCTAACCAAAGACCTTCGAGTTCGATTCCATTGAGCTCAAAGGCACGCCATTTGCAGCATAACTCAAGGCTGGAAGGGTTATCTGCCAACAAAAGAACTGCGAGTTCGATTACACTCAGGTCAAAGGCACATCATTTACAGCATATCTCAAGGAAAGAAGGGTTATCTGTCAATAAAAACCGTCGAGTTCGATTCCATTCAACTCGATGACACATCAATCACACTATTTTCCAACAGCATAACTTAAGTCGAGAAAAGCTATCTGTCAACGAAGGTTTCTGAGTTTGTTTCCGATCCAAGGTCTTTAAAATGAGAAGAAGACCAAAGTTGACTACAATTTGGCAATAAAGAAGCCACATTCTGATTCAAATTCTGAACTATGGCTTCAATTCCATTTCAAGATGGACTTGACTTCGCGACGGAGGAGTCATCCACAACTCAATTCAACAGAGAGTTATTCTATTCAATTTTCAACTCCACCAGACGAAAATTTTGTTTCCTTTTATCTTTGTCTTATTTTTCGTTCCACGAAAAAAGACAAAGAGGGGCAGATGTAGACACTCATTTTCATCCATTTTTTTCATTTATATATATATATATATATTATAGTTTGCAAATGATTTTGAAATATATAATATATATAGTTTTGAAAATGTATATATTATATAGTTTGAAATCATTTTGAAAATTATATAATATATGGTTTTTTTAAAAACATTTTGAAAGACATGTATATTATATAGTTTTAAAAGCATTTTGAAAACATATATACTATATAGTTTTTAAAAAATATTTTAATATATATATATATATAATTTTTTGAAAACATTTTTTGAAAATGCTTTTGAAAATATGTTATATAGTTTTAAAAATAATTTTTTGGAAAATATATATAGTATGGTTTTGAAAACAAGGTTTTTGAAAATAAATAATATATAATTTTAAAAAATATTTATTAATATTATTAATATTATTTATTGTTTATTAATATATATATATATTTTTTATCTATTTGATCAGGTCTAGCAAAGGTTAAAAGTCCACTTGGTCCAAGTCTAGCAAGCCCACCCGGGTAGCCTGACCCAGTAGACCCGTATAGACCCAAAGTTATATTAAGGTTTAGAGTGTCTCAAGCATCAGCGCCGTAGGGAGCCAAACAAGTCACGAACGAAGCCAACAGCCAGGCGAAACAAATGACCAACAGTCTCCGGCTGAGATCCCCGGGACTGAACCATCTCGGGGTATTCGGTCAAACAACACCCACGGTCACGAGAACAACAGAACAACCCGTTGACGGCGGAACAAACAAACGGTCGGTGGTGGGTATAAATACCCCACCATAACACTGCCAAAAAAGGAGATAACCCACAGTAAACCAAGTATCATCGAGAGACAACACAATCACCAACACGAGAAGCAAAGCCACGGTGAACATCATCGAACATAATCAACATTGAGCATCAAACACAACCGAGAACAAAACACAAGAAATATCAAATACATTAAACCAAAGGTCGAAGCCCCACATAAAAGTAAGTAAAAAAATCAAAGAACAAATAGCAACACATCCATCGGAAGTTGAAGAGGCTGTCGGAAAAAGGTAAAAAAAACCGAACGGTTTTTCCTAGATCTACGCCGATTCGTGGTGTTTTCGGGGATTTTAGCTTCAGATTATTGTTGGGGCTGTAGAGGGGGACATTTGGGTGTGTTTAGTTTTTTTTCAGCCATTGCCGGCGGTGGCCGGCGTGGCGGAGAGGCCATCGAGTGGTGACCTACATGCGACCGGTAGAGGGAGTTTTGAGAGAGTATGAGAGTTGAGAGAGATATCACTTTTAGGGAGGGTTAAAAAATGAGATGAGAAGAGTGTTTTTTGGCTTATATACGACCTGCTGGGTCGACCTGCGCAAGACCCGACCCGGACCATGGGATTCGCGCATTTTTCATAAAAGGAAGAAATTTTGATTCGGCCCCCATTGTTTTAAAACATTTCATTCTGGTCCGTGTAGGTTAATTTAGACATGAATTCTTCTTGATTGATCCTCAAAGTTTATTTTATTTCAATTCGGTCCCTCTTTAATTTAATGCATGGTTCCATTTTTTATTTTTATTTTTTTCATATTATTATTATTATTATTATTATTAATTTTATTTTTATTTTTTGATTTTCCTTTTCTCTTATTTTCTATTTTTTTGTTTCCTTTTGATTTATCCTTTTATTATTTTATTATTTTCATTTTTTAAATTTTCCCTTTCTTTTGATTTATTTAATATATTTTTTCTTATTATTTTGTTATATCCCTTTTGATTTATTGTTTATTTATTTAATGTTTTGTTCTTTTGATTTATCATTATTATTTTGTTGTTTATATTGTTCCTTTGATTTAGTTAAAATATTTATTAATATTATTACTATTTTTTTCTTCAAACATTTTTTACTTCTTTTTTTAGTAAGTAATTCCAAGCAACTCAAAGGTAAGCAATTCAAATCGAATTTTTAAATGTTAATTTAAATTCTTGTTTTTCACAATTAAAAGATAACCGACAAATTAATTAGTGGTAAAACGCAGATCAGGTAAGATTGTGTCCGACCTACCTAAATATTTTTAAAATGGCCAGTGACGACTCTAATCCAATCAATTCAAGTCGAAGTCTAATTCCGGGCCCAACCGGAAGACGAACGCGACACTATTTAATCAAGGAACCTCTGATACCTTGTCAAGATTACTCTTCTTAGTATCTAGATCTAGTCAAACATCTGCCAATAGTATTATATCATATGGACGATGGCTAAATTATTATTCTTGCACGTTAAAGTTTTCATTGTTGTTTACTTTATGAAGTTCGTGGTATTCATTGCCTCGCCCGGCTAGTTCTTTGCAGGGTTGTGAATGTTCAAATAGGAGAGAGATCGAGGTTAGCTTAGCTAGGTGTTGAGGGGGATCCACTGGTTCAGTCAGATGACCTCTTGAAGGCTTATAATAGACCTTTTGAGGTTGGGACGAGGTAATATTCAAAATGGTTTATACCCAAGAATTATGTTGTTTCTTGTCTTGGACTTGTTGGCATCAGACAAGGAAATGACGAATTTGGTGCTGGTGGGGAAATGGGAGCTCCGAAGGGTCGGAGAAAGAGGATTGTCAGAAAGAAAGTAACTGCAAGCTCTGCTTAGTTAATTGTCATAGATTCCATCGGTGTCCAATTTTGCAGCTCGATGGAGAGAATTCAATACGAATAACCTCTTGCTATGAGTTTTGTCTAGTGGCGATCACTGGCTAAAGAAGTCGAAATGACGCTGGCACAGTAAGTGACGAATTCTTGACTGCTTCTCAATTTGATTTGGTTCTTAGATGAACTACAATAGAGCTTTGTGCAGTTAAGTAGGAGGCATAAACAAAGTGTTTTCTCACAACTGATGCCAATTTCCAACTCTTAAAACAAACATTGTTGTAGCTTGGGACACAAACCAACACTTCACCCAATTCAATATATTTATCCTCTTCTTACAATGTTTAAACTGTATAAGAGAATTTATAAGGCTTGAATTGTATAAACCTTTTTAATTAGATTATCATTTATTTTATAAACATAGATTTTATAAGAGAATTTTATAAAAATTCTAACTAATTTATCATTCATTTTTTTCATTTTAATAAAACTTTAAATAAAATACATACTTGTAATAACTTTTTAACTATTTTCACCTCTTTCCTAAGTTAAATTAAATATAAATTATTTATCTTGTAAATTTTAATAAACATATATTTTTGGGTAAATTGTATAATTAATAACTGAACTTTCTTTTCACTCTTATTTTGATCTTTGTACTGTAAAAGTTTTTATTTTAATATTTTCTTTAACAATATCTACCTAGGAGGAGAGAAAAGAAAATTTAACTCCTAATGGGTATTGAACTCAGAGATGAAAGGTGTCAACTAAGAATTTTTAACCGCTTCCTTTATAAGTTATTGACTTAATTTAATAATTAAAATTTATATATTATATTTGTCACTCTACCATTAACTTTATAACAGCGTTATAAAATGGCTTAAATAATATCCCTCATCTTTAGTCATTTTGAGCCTTCCATGGTCATAGTTATTATAGTCTATAATCATCATTTTTCTCTTGAAACCCAAATCAAGACCCGATCCAAACAATACCCAAATCCATTTACAAAAGGGCCCAAAGCCCAACCCAAGACATAATCAGAAAATAAAACCAAATACCTAATTAAGGCCAAAACCCGACCAGGTGCCCAACTAAGACCTGATTCGGGTCTAACTTATCCCTAGGTAGCCGCCCACTTCCCCCAACCAGTAAACACTTCCTCTGCCCCAACTCGTGGCCACCATTTTCTCTCCCAATCCCAGCAAATCCACTCCAGCACGTCACCATCACTAACACTCCACCACCTGCAGAAAGCAAAGAAGACAACAAAATATGAATCATTATTTTTTCCAGTGTAAAATGGGTGTAACACCCCAAGCCGTATCCGACTCGGATACGAACCTGAGGTGTCACATTAACTTTTCAAATCATTTTACTTTTACAAAACAGTGGAAAATTTGAAACTTATATTAAAAAACTGGATAATTTACATAATTATAATAAAAAAGGTTTACAAAATCGATCATAGCATATACTATTTGAACTTATAATTACATGCCAACCATAATTCATATAACAAAAGAACCTACTATATATATTGCTTCTCATCCGATCCGGGTAAAGATATGCCATCCCAACTTCTTATAGTTGCTCCTCTGGTTTCTTCGATCCTATTTGTGAAACACTCATACACTAAGTCACAGACTTAGTGAGGCATATATGTATAAATGAACTAATGAAACATGCATTTACTTACTTTCACAGCATACAGTTACATACTTTGATATCTTACCTGAATCATCATATCTCACACAAACAAGAACACATATGATCATGCATTTAACAAAGAATAACATGTCACCTCATAAAATATTATTTCTTTTTACATCTTTTATTAGCCCATGGTACATTACTGAGAACTAAATATATGCAAGTGCATTGAGGTTGTGCACAAATGTTGTCACCACAGCTCGTATAAATTTGCACTGAGTTCCATATAAAATTATCCCGAAGGACCACATATATGTCCTGAAGGACCTCATAGAATTGTCCCGAAGGACCACATAGAACCCTCGACTCTTGGCATGCCAATTATACTCTCAGCTCTCATATTACATAACATTGGCTTTAGCATTTATATAATTTATTCTCTTATTTCACATAGTCAAGCAGTCACATAGATCATATCTCATAGCATATATCCACATGTTCACATAGTCAAATAGATCACTTTCACATAGCTTATATTCTAGTTTCATATATTCACTTAGTTCAGTTTCACATAGCTTGTCACATATACACATATTCACATATATCAATTTCGTATAACTTATCTCTTATTCTCATATATACACCCAGATCATGGTTACATATGATAACATGTCAAACATAGCTTATATATAATGATGCACACAATACTTATATTCATGGAATCATGCAATGGAAACATTAGAAATAGACTCATCGCAAGTCTTATTTCCATAAAACACCATATACATACTAGTATGCACTCACCTTAGCCTCACTTAGTCTAACCAACTCTTTATCTCACTCTTGCTCAGTCTTACTTTGTTGAATTGTCAGGGCTTTGCTTTCGTTCTATATCTATACAAATATATGACTTATATGAATATCAGAGTTCAATTACTATAAATAATTCCTTAAGAACATATGCTAAACAAAGCACTTAATTTAAGAATTTCTATATGAATAGTATTTGTACCTTAGGTATAGTATCGATACTTATTTACTAGGGTATCGATACTATGCTTCGGTATCGATACCCTTTCTCAGTTCTGGAATTTATTCTAAAAATTGTACCGATACATAGCTATTGGTATAATACCCCCCATTACCGATACTACTACTTCAATATCGATACTTCCCTGAAGAATTCCTTCACTTTAGCTTATGGTATTTATACTATTCATACAATATCAATACCCTAACCCAATTTTTGTATAATTTTTACTTGAAGTAACGATACTGTTCATACAGTATCGATAACTCTAACCCAAAACTCATTCCTTTAACTCAAAATGTTACAAATAATTACTTAAACTCCACTTTACAACTTCTTTCATGCCATAAAACTCAACTATACTCACTCAAATCATTTTATATCACCATAACACTTCATCATCTTCAATATCTTATCATAATTCTTGAAACTAAGAATCTTACTAAATTTTTAACATGTTCTAATTTCATTTCTAACACCTTAGACTTCTTATCTCAACCGATGACAAGTCAAATTCAGCTTCAAAATCCAATTACTAACTCTTTTCCACAATTTCAGTTAAAAACCTCTTATATAATTTCTCCCATAACTTATCCATCTTTTTGTTTTAAACCACTTTAAGCTTTCCTAACACCTCAAGAATCAAAACCATTACTCAAGTGCAAGAAATAACCTATTAAAATAATCCTTACCTTAGCCAAGCACTCACGTAGAGATGAGGAAGGAAGGATGGAGAAAGAAGGAGAAAACTCTGGATTTTCTTAACCCTTCTCCACGTGGAGATATAAAACCCCATAAAGAATTTTAAATTCATCAATTTCCAAAACACAAATATGCCCTTCTATCATTCCATCTTCACTAATAAATCCTACTCAAATAATTTATAATTAAATCCCTAAACTTTTTAATTTTTCTAAATTGGACATGAAGTTTCAAAATCTTATAATTTATTCACTAATATAGTTTTTGGGATGTTATAAATCTCCCCTTAAGAAAATTCATCCTCAAATTTTCACTACACAAAGAGACGGGGTTATTGTTTACGCATATCATCTTCACGTTCCAATGTTGCTACCTCTACTTTAAATTTTTTCCTCATTCTCCAATAGCTTACAACATAAACAAAACCTTACTCTTGTAAAATCCTCATTCGAAGTACAATACATATAACCTTGATAGTCGACACTATTTGAATAGAATCTTGTTCTATATTATCACTTATTAAGAACCATCTAAACTCCTTATATATTTTTCAAAATAAGTTGCCCATACATCAAACCAATTCCACACTGCTTATTCACCTGAGAACCATGCCATAATGGTTTAGTCCCTACCACCTCATTACTTATTACTTCAAATTAGAATTTTCAATTCTCTCACTAATTTACTACTAATGTATTAATATGTTAATCCCAGATTAACTTTACCACACTATTGAAAAGTACCTACCATAATTTATGGTTTTGTAGGTACTTCTCGGATAAGAACCCAATGTGTCACATTAACTTTTCAAATCATTTTACTTGGACAAAATAGTGGATTATCATCATCTTCGTCAGTCCTTAAATTGTAAACCTGAACAGTTGAACGCATCTCATGTTGAGTGGATGACTCAGATTGATTTTTCCACGACCTCTACCTCTACTTCTCTGAGATACCATAACAGATCTCTCTCTTTGTATAGTCTCATCAGTCATGAAAAGACAATCTTGAATAAAATGTCCTATGTCACCACACTAAAGCAGGCTCCGGAGACCACTCGACATATTATGAGGATGAGAATCAGAATCTCTACTTCTCTTTGATGTTGCTAAACTCAACGAAGTACCAGCTCTCTTTGACATCTGAACTTTTTGCTCTCCAAACCTCTAATTATGAGCTCTCTCTAGAGCTTTAGCATGATTGACCACCTCTTCAAATGAGAATAGATTCAAAACCATCAATAACTCTTTCAATATGCGGCATAAGCCTTCAACAAACCATTCGCATGCATCATTCTCAGTCAGAATAAGTTCGAAAGCAAAACGACTTAACTTATTAAACTTACACTCGTATTCATACACAGTGTGATTCCCTTGCTTTAGGCTAAAACAATTCTTGCTTCATTTGTCTAATAAACTGGTCACCAATATATTATTTGTGCTTGTATTCTTCTAAGAATAATGACCATGTCACTTGATCACTTCTTAATCTCATGGTAACATTTCTCCACCATACTCTAGCTTGACCATGCAACAGTGAAACTATTTCATCTAAATTCTCCTCTTCAGATTAGTGCAGTCCATCTAGCATTATCTTAACATCGTTTAACCAAAGGTCCGCAACAACAGGATCTTATTTAGCTTCACCCTTAAACTCGGGTGCTCCTAACCCTTTCAATTCCTTAACTACATTCACTCTAGGAGTTGAGGGAATAGGAGGTTGAAAATGTGTCAGAATAGCGATTAACGTCTTGAAAAACTACCCTTGATCTTGTACAGGTACTACAAGAGGTGTTCGCTCTTCACCCTGCCTGGACAGGGGAGGTGAATTGCTACTACCTTCAGGTCTATCATTTCTCCCTTCACTTCGGGAGCTATCATGGTCAGACATCTAATAAGACATAACCATATAACTCTATTAGAAGACAACATACTCATTACTTTATCAGATCAGAAATTTTTCACTTTTTGTTGGCATGTATATTTTTCAAAACTCATTTGACTTCAGTTTATGCCTAGAATCGGCTAAACCTTAGCACTGATACCATTCAATGTAACACCCCAACCCGTATCTGACCCGGATAAGAACCCAATGTTTCACATTAACTTTTCAAATCATTTTACTTGGACAAAATAGTGGAAAAATTGAAACTTATATTAAATAAACTGGATAATTTACATAATTATAATAAAAAAAGGTTTACAAAATCGATCAGAGCATATACTATTTGAACTTATAATTACCTGCCAACCATAATTCATATAACAAAAGAACCTAATATATATATATATATATTGCTTTTGATCTGATTCGGGTAAACATATACCGTCCCAACTTCTTATCCTTGCTCCTTAGGTTTCTTCGATCCTACGTGTGAAACACTCACACGCTAAGTCACAGACTTAGTGAGACATATATGTATAAATGGACTAATGAAACATGAATTTACTTACTTTCATAGCATACAATTACATACTTTCATATCTTACCTGAATCACCATATCTCACACAAATAAGAACATATATGATCATGCATTTAACAAAGAATAACATGTCACCTCATTAAATGTTAATTCTTTTTACATCTTTTATTAGCCCATAGTACATTATAGAGAACTAAAGATATGTGAGTGCATTGAGATTGTGCACAAATGCCGTCACCACAACTCGTATAAATTTGCACTGAGTGCCATATAAAATTGTCCCGAAAGACCACATATATGTCCCGATGGACCTCATAGAATTATCCCGAATGACCACGTATATGTCCCGAAGAACCGTGTAGAACCATTTATTAGGACCGTCGGCGCACCCCATGGCGTAGTGGAAACAAAACTCGACGGTCTCACCAGCGATCCAAGTACGAAAAATTGAAATCGGGAGGAAGAGATGTGAACACTTACAGCGGGTTCCTACTCAGTTCGAATCGTAAGCCTCCACAAAATCATGTCTCGGCCTCTACTCAGTTCACTCGATTTAGAGGAATTTTGTTTTCCCCCAAAACCATTTTGAGAGAAAATGGCTGAAGGTTTTGTGTGTGTTCTCTAAAACGACTGTTAGACCTAACACACCCTTCTATAGCCAAGTTACCCTAATCATATTAGGATTTTTATTATTTCAAATTAATTAATTAGAATTTAATAATCCTTTTATATCTAAGTTACCTTAATCATATTAGGGATTTTATTATTTCAAATTAATTAAATCTATATTTAATTAATTGAAATTAAATATTCAGGATTATTAAAATATATACTTAATTAACTCTAGATATATTTTAGTAACGTACAATAAATTGTACATCTTTGCTCGTTTCAATCCTAGGGTGTGACCCTGTAGGTTATTGTAACGTTAGCATTAATTATTAGAACAATTCTAATATTACATAAAATGAGTGACATCTAGCAATATATCATTGTCACCTAAGTTACAAGAAAATATGATTCGATATATCATCTTGGTTATTAACTCTTTTATGTATTACATCCTTATGTCCTTTATATCTAGAATAGGCACAAGTCTTGGAATAGTCATAGTAGTATAGCCAATCTATTGTTTCTTGATATCTAGAGTAGACTTTAATTAACGAATAGTTTATGATATCTCATATCAACTTATTCGAGCATGGCCATGTGTTTTTAGTCTTACTCAATTAAGTGGCATGTGATATATTTCCTATTATGTATGAAGGACAAATTCTATCTTAATCATACACACCCACTATATATATTGAGATATATTCAATAGCAGTCTTTATAGAGCAACCAGTTACGGAGGTTGTTTAGTTGCATCAAAATATACAACAATATATGTTGGGATAGTATTGATCTCAAGTCTGAGGATCATACATATAGTCATCACCATGAGCAATGTTATGACTGTCACATAATAATCCAAGACATATGCTCATGGTGGGTCAATCCAATACATTGTTATCTAACACTATAATCATGTATCAATTCTGACATCTCTATGTCAATGACAACTCGTTGTCATCAATCAATAACATGTTAGTCTTAAGCTATTATTATTGTTCGTGCCCATAATAATACTTGACTAGGGATCTTTTAATAATAACAATTAGTCATTATATGGACTTTATTATCTTCCAGTTTATGTTAAACACATATATATAACTGAAAATAATAGCGACAATGCCTTTATTCAATAAAATCGGTAAATAAAAGTATTATTACAATCATCATATGATTGGTCTTTGGGCATACTCTAACAATCTCCCACTAGTACTAAGACCAATCACTCACATATCTAATACCGACTGACTCAGTGTGACGATCATGCCTCTGCTATGTAAGAGGCTTCGTCAAGGGATCATCAATGTTGTCATCCGTGTGTACTCTACATATTTCCACATCTCCTCGATCAATAATCTCTCGAATGATATGAAAACGCCTAAGAATATGTTTGGATCGTTGATGAGATATGTGTTCCTTTGCTTGTGCAATGGCACCATTATTGTCACAACGGAGTTCTACAACATCTGATATCCTGGGAATAACCCCTAATTCCATTATAAACTTCTTGATCCAAATAGCCTCTTTTGCTGCTTCACTGGCTGCAATGTATTCAACCTCTGTTGTAGAATCAACTACTGTGTCTTGCTTCAAACTTTTCTAGCTTACGACACCTCCATTAAGACAAAACACAAAACCTGATTACGATCGTGAGTCATCCTTGTCAGTTTGGAAGACGGCATCAGTATAACCTTTTATACAAAGCTCTTCCTTCCCTCCAAAAACAAGAAATTTATCCTTAGTTCTTCTTAAGTACTTAAGGATATTTTTAACCGAAACACAATGATTTTCACCAGGGTTCGCTTGATACCGACTCGTCATGCTTAAAGCATACGATACATCTGGTCGAGTACATATCATGACATACATGGCAAAACCAATAGCCGAAGCATATGGAATCTTATTCATTGTAACACCCATAACCCGTATAATTATACCTATACAGATTATAGATGTTACCCGAATTTCGAAAAACATTTTCTTTTCAAACCGTGATTTAAAATTTATTTCCTTAAAATGGTAACTGATATTATAAAAATATCATATCATAAAAATTATGTTTCATTATAACAAATTTAATTAAAAAGATTTTTTTATGAACATTGAATAGTGGCGATGAACAGTGGGGGAATCGGTTCCCTGTATGGGAGAATCGATACCCCAAATGTATTCTGAAAAATCTTATTAACGTGGTTACTGTTCATGCTACAGTAACTGCTACAACAACTGCTACAACAACTGCTACAGTAACTTTCGAAAATACATATAAATTCAATAAAATTCCATTTAGTTTCCAAATTTGTTTAACAAAACAAATAAAACATTTATAATTACATGCCACTAATAAAACTAACATTACATATTAGGATGTCTTACTGATAATAATATACACTCCCCGATGCTTGATATCAACTTGAACTCTTTATTCCACTACTGGCTTTTTACCTACGCGTGAAAATCATCACACGCTAAGTATAAAATTAGTGTGGCAATTTAAAACAATAAACAGTGCAATACAATTCATTCATGAATTTCCATGTCAATAACTAATACCATAAAATCATGTTACCAACATATACAATATTTTATCATGGTCAAAATAATATAAGATCTCTTACCATTTATCCATAAGCTCGTAAGCTTATTTTACCAATATACTTACCATTAATACCATAAGCTCGTAAGCTTATTTTACCAATACACTTGCCATTATTCCAAACCATATACCATAGACAATAACCATAAACAATAGACAATAGCCCAATATACAACCATGAGGACCTTGGATACATGGGTAAAATATAAGCACCATAGTGCTAATCCGTATGACACATATGGTCGTGTCCACCATCTATACTAGGTATCCTTAAGTACAGTCCTGTATGGCACATAAGGTTGTACCCACCATATACACTAGGTATCCTTTAGTGTATCCCGTATGCAGCCTGCTGGTGGACTCTATGGCATGCCAACTATACCATGTCCCTCAATGACTTACTTGGGCGTACAATATTTTATTTGATACATCCATGGCAAAGTATATTATCAATATTTAACAATTGGGCAGTTCATACCCGAATTAACATTCATGGTAAAAATCGTATATGTTCATATAACATCATATGCAAAAATCAGTGATCAATGCATTTTAATTTCATACTCTGACATATCAATGTCAATTTATAAAAATGATATAAAATCGTGTCGATATAAACAAGGTCGACTTATCGCAAGTCTTCCTGATGATGTATAAAACATCCATGTATAATTTCATGCATGTATTGCACTCACCTTGACACTTTATAATTTTCCAAATATTTGTGCCTCACTATTGTCCACAATAAACCCACTTGACTTGCTTCAATCGCAAATCAATCATAATCTGTATAATTCACAATTTCATAACGATATACATGTTAGTATTTTACTAACATAAACATATCCCAAATAACTTCATAATATTTTTTATACTCATTATCTATCAAAATACTTAACTCTTAATAATTCCTTTTAACCTTGTAACCAACTCTTACAATTTACCCAAAAAGATCCTTCACCATTTTACCACTTAGATTCTTAATACCAATAATTCCAGCGTAGTACATCAATTATACAACACTTACACAATAACCCATCAATTTTCCATATTCAGACAACTCATACTACCTTTAAAGAATCAATATTCTGTATTGATATACACACTAGAATTCAATTCCGTTTCTTCCATTGAAAACTAGACTCGAATACAAATCTATCCATATAAATAAATCCTTCTAACTCATTCTGTACAATTTATGGTGAATTTTCAAAGTTGACCAACAGAATCTATTTTGCAGAACCTGCTGTCCGATTTTTTTTCTGACCTTTCCTTGGTTAAAAACTCATATCTTTTTGTACACACCTCGAAATTGATCCCCGTTTGTTTTAAACAAAATTAAATCAATATATGAACACAATATATACAAATAACCTCCAAATTATTTTTATATAATTTATGGTGAATTTTTGAACCTACTGCCAGATTCAAAATCCAAACTGTTTTCTTTAACTTATTCTTAGGTTCTTCATCAATTCTTACAATCAATTATTTAAAATCACTTAACTCTTTAAAACCCCTAAAACACAAGAATAAAAATCCCCTTCATCAACTCAAGATGAACTTGAACATGAAACCCTAGAAATATTCATGTCAAAATGTAGAGAATTGAACATAGAACATTTTTCCTAATCACACTCAAGTCTAATTCTCAACAAGATTGCTTCAAAATTCAAAACAAGAATACCTACCTTGCAAGCTTGAGGGTGTCGGTCTTGGATGAAGAAGAAGCTGAAATTGCTCTCCCATTATTGTTATTCTAATATTAATTATATATATCACATGCTTAATATAATATCAGAATGGAAGTTTTTATTCTATTCCATAAGAATTTCCATTTTTTCCCTTAATGAATCTTCCTATTCACCATAAAACCAAGCCACCTGATACATATCATATAACAAAGTTAAATATGAATTAATTTGACTTTTATTTTCAAAATTCCCCTAAAATTTACAAAATTTGCGTTTTAGTCACTAAATTCCACTGTTTTCGGTTAAATCTAAAAAATTGCACATTTCCAAACCAAATTTCTCTGATCCAAAATATTAAAATAATATTTCCAACCAATTTATAACATCCTTCAAATCTTTTTAAAGTTCTAATTCGATCTGAAATTACCGATTCCTTACCGACTTTAACCCTTTCTAGTTTTTCTTTACTAAAAAATTCAAATCCAAAAATATGATTTCTATAAAACTCCACTCTCAATAGTAAACCATCTATTTATGAAATAAAATTCTTTTTTAGGAAATTTATCACTTAAATCCCTAAACTTTTTCCCAATTTTCTACTTTGACCATCAAACTTTCAAAAAAAAAAAATTTGGTCATTGTCTAAATTTTTGGGGTATTACAATTCTCCTCTCCTTAAGAAAATTCATCCTCGAATTTTAAAACTTTCTATGAAAACTGTAACTTCCTTTTTCCCTTGAAAATTCATAACCTTAAATTAAGGTTATACTAAGTGGTAAAACATGCCTATGCCTTAACTATAAACTCCTTTTGCGATAGCTCAAGGTAAACAAGTTGAACCTATGCCTTTTGTGAAAACCTCTTCTGGTCTTGCCAACTTCTTGAATTCCGATTTTTCCTCTTTACTTTGGGAATTTTGTGAATATCATATAAATCAATAGATTTTGAACCTGCATGATATGAAGATGTGTAGATATTATTTCTTCATATTATCATCTCTTTCCCAAGTAAAGACCTCAACATTATGATTTTCCTAAATCACTTTGACTAGAGAAATCATCCTGCTATGCAGTTCTTTGATTTCTCGAGCTAATATCCGAACTGGTTCCTCTTTATAAGTCAAATTTGGTCGGATCTTAATTTCCTTTGATGCTATGACATGTAAAAGATCCATTCGATACTTTCTAAGCATCGACACATGAAAAACATTGTGTACTTTGTCCAACTCTGGATCTCAATTACCTCCATAATTAATCTTAACTGATAAGCCATCAGTCTAACTCTTTTTAATATCCCATAATGTCCAATGAATCTTTGCCTTAGTTTTCCTTTGCGTTCTGGACTCAAAATCTTTTTCTAAGATGATACCTCAAGAAAAACTTTATCACCTTTATGGAATTCAATCTCCTTTCACTTCAA
This sequence comes from Hibiscus syriacus, assembly GCF_006381635.1. NCBI lineage: Eukaryota > Viridiplantae > Streptophyta > Magnoliopsida > Malvales > Malvaceae > Hibiscus > Hibiscus syriacus. The sequence continues at coordinate 133,104 of NW_024063377.1, read as the reverse complement.
ACCTGCATAAGACTTTTGCCGATCAAATGCCATCTTGAGATTTTATTGAATTATCTTTATTTTATCCTCAACCTCTTTTAATAAATTTGTGCCAACAAGATTTCGATCATTTAACTCGAACCCATTCAATGTTGTTTGATATTTTCTCCCATATAAAACTTCATACGAAGTTATCTTGTTACGCAATTGATAACTGTTATTGTAGAAAAATTCTACTAAAAAAAATACTTTTCTTTTCTCATGATTTCTTGGAATCAATCACACATGCATTCTGCATAGCTTCTAATATCTGAATAGTACTTTCTGACTTACCATCCGTCTATGGATGAAAGGTCGTACTAAAATTCAATCAAGTACTCAAAACTTTATGCTCAGCTTTTACTTGTTGACATGTCAAACATGTAGCAACAAACTTAGTAGTGTTTCTTTTCATACCCAACCATCAAAATGACTCTTTACATCCTGATACATTTTGTTCTCACTTGTATGCATAGTCAGTGGAAAATAATGTTCCTGAGAAAGAATATCTTTCTTCAATTCATCATTATGTGGAATACGAGTTCTTCCTCGATAATCAGACATCCATTTAATTTGATTTCAACGTCTTTAGTCTCATTCATTTTTTTCCACTAGTGAAATCTTTTCCAAGCATCTGCTATATTTCTTTTGTAGCTCTATTATTCGATATAAAAACATCGGTTTTACTTTTAATTCATCTAATAGTGCGTCATTTTCTTTTAACAATAGTTGCACATCCATAGCTCGCAAAGATGAAAAAGTTTTCCGACTAAGTGCATTTGCTACAACATTTGTCTTACCTGAATGATAATCAATGATCAAATCATAGTCCTTTAAAAGTTCTATCCATTGCCGTTGTCTTAAATTGAGCTCTTTTTGAGTCAACAATTATTTCAAACTCTTATGATCCTTGTAGATGTGGCATCTCTCACCATACAAATAATGACACCAAATCTTTAAAGCAAAACTACCGCTGCTAACTCAAGATCATGAGTAGGATAATTCCTCTCATGCATCTTTATTTTCGATAAACATAGGCTTCCACCTTACCTTTTTGCATAAGTATACAAGACAAACCATTATGAGATGTATCACTATACTCTACATACTATTTGTCTGATCCTGGTTGTACCAACACTGGTGCTTCCGTTTAAAATATTCTTTAAAGCTTTAAAAATCTCTTGACATTTCTCAGTCCAAGCAAATGAAAAATCCTTTCTCAAGAGCTTAATCAAAGGAGAAGCAACCATCGAAAAGTTTTTCACAAACCTTTGATAATAACCAACAAGTCCCAAAAACGTCAGACCTCTGTAAAATTCTTTAGAGTAATTTTCATGTATTCTGATGAGACAACATTTCCATGAAAAGAAACTTTCGATAGCCAAAACTCACACTTTGACATTTTGGCATATAACTTTTTACCCTTAATTATCTTGAGCATAGTACAAAGATAAGCATCATGCTCTATCTTTGTATTCGAGTATACCCAAATGTCATCAATACATACCTCCTCAAACTAATCTAAGTAAGGTTGAATTACTCAATTCATCAAAATCCATGAATGCTGCTAGAGCATTTTTTTTCAAACCAAACTTCATTACTACAAACTCATAGTGTCTATACCATTTCCTGAAAACTATTTGTGGAACATCTTCCTCTTTAAAATTTAACTGATGATATCCCATTTGAATATAAATTTTAGAGAACATTGCTGCTCCTTTTAAGCTGATCAAACAAGTCATCAATCCTCAAAATAGGATATTTGTTTTTTATAGTTACTCTATTTAACTATCGATAATTTATGCATAATCGCACATATCCATTTTTTTAACAACACTAGTTCACCCCAATGTGAACTACTCGGTCTAATGCATCCTCAATCTATCAATTCTTGCAATTCGTTCTTTATTCTCTTACTCAACTGAAATCATTCGATACAAATCCATAAATACAAGATCAATGCCTTGATAACCATTAATATTGAATTCCACCTCTCAATCTGGAGGTGACCCAAATAATAAATCTAAAAAGACTTATGGAGATTTCCAAGTTATGGAAATATCATATGATCTTACTTCAGATACTTGAGTATCTATCACCTTAGCTAGAAAAGCTATGCATCCTTTTTACATCATCTTAATCGCAATCAATGCTGATATCTCTTATTGATGATTTCACTTTTTTATCAATCATTAAAATTTTTAATTTCTCTGCATTTTTTTAAATTAATCGCTTCTTGCGACCATTAATCCAACCTCAATGCAGTGGCAACCAACTCATGATCAAAATGATCTAAAACTCTTTAATGATAATCATTTCCGATTCATCAGGAATATAAGCTCTTGAATCTTTATCGAACCTTTACTATTTGTCCGACTAACACTTGTATCATGACCGTGACCTATGGGTCTTCCACTATAATATCACTCGATATCAAGTAGAATTGAATATTTCTACTTTGGAATTCCTTATTTCATTTTTAAGGAAATATTTATAACTTTTCCAGATCCATAGAAATTATTCTTGAGCAATTGCAACATTTTCCATCTCCAATGAAAATTTCATTGTTCACATCGTTCAATAAGAAAACTTTATAAATTTGTAGTAATAACTTCATAGCAATTAATGCTAAAATCACACTATCAAATGAATTTACTATTTTTTTCTCTCACTACGAACCTGAAACTTTTCAAGTTCTTGAGAATTCATCTCAATCTAAACAATAATTCATTGTAGCATGGAATGGTTAAACAATCCATTTCACTAGTTTACCTTCACAAGGTAACTCTATCCAATTTTATGGACTTGATATATATTATTAATCCAACTCATAACCATTTGATTCACTAATACTCAGCTTTCTGTAAACTTTTAGCGGAAATCATATTTACCGCTTACTCATTTCCTCTTACTCAAATCAACAATGATTTAAACAATTTAATACTTAGCTTAAATATTTCTCACTTATTTAAGCTTACCTGGATAAACCTCATAATCATCACTAGATTCAGAAATCTCTTTTGGATCCTTATCCGATTCAACTTTTCTTGTAAATCGTTCAAACTTTTTAATCAATTCTTCCAATTCAGAAGCTTCGTTGAAAGCTATGACATATCTTCCACAAAATGGAGAAAAATCCTTTACAACATCCACCCTTCTAAGGTGTTTTACATAATTCATGTCGGGTCCGTTTTTGGTCGTTTTCAATCTCAACATTCTTTTCAACTTTTTCGATTTTCTACCTTTGTCTTTAATTTCCCATATCTGAACATAGTCAGAATCATCATACTTTAGTAAGAATAACTTTACTCCCTATAAGCATCATCACAGTATATATACAACTATCAGTAACTATTGACATCCTAGTGGTATGTATACACTTTTTAACTCAAAACAACCTCGGTTTTGTCCTAGAATCGGCTAAACCTGTAGATCTGATGCCAATAAATGTAACACCCATAACCCATTTAATTATACCAATACAGATTATAGATGTCACCCGAATTTCGAAAACCATTTTCTTTTCAAACCGTGATTTAAAATTTATTTCCTTAAAATGGTAACTGATATTATTGAACGTAGAACATTTTCCCTAATCACACCCAAGTCTAATTCTCAACAAGATTGCTTCAAAATTCAAAACAAGAATACCTACCTTGCAAGCTTGGGGGTGTCAGTCTTGGATGAAGAAGAAGCTGAAATTGCTCTCCCATTATTGTTATTCTAATATTAATTACATCTATCACATGCTTAATATAATATCAAAATGGAATTTTTTATTTTATTCCATAAGAATTTTCATTTTTGCCCTTAATGAATCTTCCTATTCACCATAAAACCAAGCCACCTGATACATATCATATAAAAAAGTTAAATATGAATTAATTTGACTTTTATTTCATAAATTCCCCTTAATTTTTCAAAATTTGCATTTTAGTCACTAAATTCCACTGTTTCGGTTAAATCTGAAAAATTGCATATTTCCAAACCAAATTTTTCTGATCCAAAATATTAAAATAATATTTCCAACCAATTTATAACATCTTTCAAATTTTTGTAAAGTTCCAATTCGATCTGAAATTACCGATTCCTTACCGGCTTTAATTCTTTCTAGTTTTTCTTTACTAAAAATTCCAAATCCAAAAATATGATTTCTATAAAATTCCACTCTCAAGAGTAAACCATCTATTTATGAAATAAAATTCTTTTTAGGAAATTTCTCACTTAATTCCCTAAACTTTTTCCCAATTTTCAGCACTTTGTCTATATATATACTTTGACTTAGACCTAGAAGTCGTCTTAATCTATCTCTATAGATCTTAACTCCTAAGCTATAAGCTGCCTCACCCAAATCTTTCATAGAAAAACAACTACTTAACCAAGTCTTAATAGACTGTAAAGTAGGTATATCATTTCATATGATGAGTATGACGTCTACATACAAGATTAGGAAAGAAACAATGCTCCCACTAGCCTTCTTATAAACACAAGGCTCATCTTCATTTTTGATAAAACCAAACTCTTTGATTGCATCATTGAAACGAAGATTCCTGCTTCGAGAAGCTTGCTTTAGTCCATAAATAGACCTCTGTAGCTTATAAACCTTTCCAGTATTTCCTGGAAAGACAAAACCTTTTGGTTGTGTCATATACACATCCTCTTCAAGTTTTCCATTAAGGAAGGCGGTTTTGACGTCCATTTTCTAGATTTCATAATCATGGAATGCAACTATTATGAGCAAGATCCAGATGGACTTAAACATAGCTACAGGGGAGAATGTTTTGTCATAGTCTACAACATGAACTTTTCAAAAACCTTTAGCGACTAATCACCCCTTGCATGTTTTTACATTCCCATCTATGTCGTTTCTTCTTGAAAACCCATTTACACCCTATAGGTTTGACCCCTTTAGGTGGTTCAACCAAAGTCCATACTTGGTTTACTGACATGGAATCCATCTCAGATCTCATGGCTTCAAGCCATTTCTCAGATTCTGGGCTAGACACTTCCTCTTAATAAGTCATGGGCTCATCTTGATCCATTAGAAGAACATCTCCTTGTGTCGTAACGAGAAATCCAAATCTGTCAGGTGCACGATGTTCTCTTATGGATCTACGTAGTGATTGTGTGATTGTGTTTCTAAATCTATTGAATGCTCCTCAACAACTTGTGAAACATGCTCAACTTCAGGTTCATTTATCTGTTGTTCTTGAACTTCTCCAAGTTCAATATTTCTACCCTTCCCTTTCTTTGAGAGAAATTCTCTTTCGAGAAAAACTCATGTTCGAGCAACAAACACTTTGTTCTCGTTAGGGTTGAAGAAATAGAATCCCTTAGTTTCTTTAGGATATTCAACAAATATACACTTATGAAATTTAGGTTCGAGCTTTGTAGACATCTGATGTTTTACATAAGCTTCACAACCCCAAATCTTTATAAATGACATACTAGGACGTTTCCCAATCCATATCTCATATGGTGTCTTTTGAATCGATTTAGATGGAATACGATTTCGTATGAAAGCAGATGTTTCAAGTTCATGTTTCCAAAAAGAAGTTGGAAGATCACTATGACTCATCATCGATCGAACCATGTCTAACAATGTTCGATTCCTTTTTTCAGAAACTCCATTCCACTGTGGTATACCAGGTGGTGTAAGTTGTGAGATAATCCCATATTCTTTTAGGAGTTCATCAAATTCTATGCTTAAGTATTCTCCACCTCGATCTGATCGAAGTGCCTTAATACTATTGCCTAGTTGATTTTGTACTTCATTTTTAAATTCCTTAAACTTTTCAAGGGCTTCAAATTTATGGCGCATAAGATAAATATACCCATACCGACTGAAGTCATCGGTAAAAGTAATGAAGTAATGGAATCCACGTCTGGCTTGTGTATTCATTAGTCCACATACATCACTATGTATTAACCCCAATAAATCACTTGCTCGCTCACCTTTACTATTAAAAGGAGCTTTAGTCATTTTTTTCCAACAAGCAAGATTCATATACTTCATATTGTTCAAAAACAAATGAATCTAAGAATCCATCTTTATGGAGTTTTGATATGCGTTTCTCACTTATATGGCCTAAACGACAATGCCAAAGATAAGCTTGATTCAAGTCATTTGTTTTTGATCTCTTAGTATTTATGTTATAAATGGTGTTTTCTTGATCCAAAATATAGAGACCATTAACCAATTATGTCGAACCATAAAAAACACTATCAAGATAAAAAGAACAACAATTATTCTTAATAATAATCTCAAAACCAATCTTGTCCAAACAAGAAAAAGAAATAATGTTCTTAGTCAAACTAGGCACGTAATAACAATCCTCTAAATTTAAATCAAGTCCACTAGGCAAAGATGAAACATATGTCCCTATAGCTAATGCAACAACTCTTGCTCCATTTCCCACTCGTAGGTCCACGTCCCCTTTAGCCAAATTCCTTCTCTTTTGTAGTCCCTGTACAGAAGTACAAAATTGAGAACCACAACCGGTTTCTAATACCCAAGAAGTAGATTTTGACAAATTAACATCAATAACATAAATACCTGAAACAAACGTCCCGTTTGCTTTTGCCTTCTTTACCTCTTCAAGGTAAACATGGCAGTTTCTCTGCTAGTGTTTGGTCTTATCGTAATGGAAACATTTTCCTTCTTTGCTAACTCCCCTTTGGGTTTCAATGCATTTTTCCCTTTTGGTTTGGTCTTATCATTTCCCTTAGACTTTGTCACTACCTTTTTCTTTCCCTTTCCTTTGTCCTTGTGGGCCATCAGAATGGGCTTAGGTCCAACCTTTTTCATATTACTTTCAGTAGTTCGTAACATGCCAAGTAACTGTGGAAAAGTCTTGTTAATTTCATTCATTTTGAAATTAAGGACAAATTGGCTAAAGCTATCTGGAAACGATTGCAGGATAACATCGGTAGACATTTCATCTTTGAGAGGAAATCCCAGCTTTTCCAACATTTGGATGTAGCTCATTATCTTGATGACATGAGCTCCTACAGGAGTTCCCTCTATCATTTTGCATTGAAATAAAGCTTTAGAGGTCTCATATCTCTCTTGACACTTGCCTTTCATATATTTCTTTGAGATTTTGAATCATCTCAAATGCAACCATGTCCTCATGTTTCTTCTGAAGCTCAGGATTCATGGTGGCAAGCATTAGACATCCAACATCTAACATATCATCCATATGTTTATTAAATTTGTCTTTGTCAGTTTTTGAAGCATTAGGTGTCAGTTCATCAAGAATAAGTTCCTCAATGATATTTCTTCCTTTCCTATTTGAGAATAATTCTCAAATTACGAAACCAGTCAAGGAAGTTTATGCTATTAAGTTTATCCTTCTCAGGGAGTGATCACAGCGATAAAGTGTTGTTTGCCATTAAATCTATGCCATTAAATCTATAACAATTGAAATATTAAAGTAAGTAAATTTACCGAATTAAAATTTATAAATAGGACTTTATTTACAAATTACTCACACTATTTTATTCAAAATTAAAAACCCTCTTTGTTTTAATTTCAAAAAAATTCAACAAAAATTTTTCTAGTGGGTGAGGATCCATAATACATCAATTTACTAAATCAACTTTGGCCTTTCTTTTAGGATAGTGATTATTTAGGTAAGTAACACTTGACTAGTTGTATCTCATGTAACTCCTCATTTTGGTGAACAACTTTTGTTCAAGTCATCTCATGACTTATCCAAATATTTAACTCTAGGTTTCTAATCCTATTGGAATTACCTAGCTAAGTTATTACCAATATTTCAACCGGTGAATATCACTTTCTTATTTTTTTACGTTTAACCAAGACAGATTTATGTGCCAATGCTTTGGCAAAGGCCACACAATATTAATCAAAGCCTTAATGAGGGTAAATATTGGACGGTTAAGTTAACTTAGATTATAAAGAGGAATTTGCGTAATTATCTCATCATTGTTCATTTTAATATTAGGCCCTTATTGATCTCATCAATATTTATTCTTATTTTATCATTTGATGCATTGCATACATAACAAATATTGCAATAAATAAGATGCAATGGTTATAGCTCAAAACAATGACTAAGGTGGCTCATCCCAAGTTAATGGGAGAACCAAGAACCCTAAAGCCTAAGACTGCTCTCTAGGCATCTTCTCGCCATTCTTCTGCTCCTTGTGAATCTTCATAGGTTTACAATTTTAAAAGAAACTCATTTTACATACGAGGGAGTAAGATGAGAAGAGAAATACAAAAGAGATATAGAAAGGCACGACTCGCAGACCATATTTCAAATTAAACCATTATAAAGTGAACAAGGGCTATAACCATGCATGTCAAACACCGTGCAAAACAAACATATCATATATATATATACATGTTCTTACGCCTTTGTTCAAAAAAATTAACATATGCCTTCAATTTGTACTGCTGATGAGGGTCAAGGGGTGGAGCCCCTAGCCGGTGGGATTTTTTTAAAAACAGTACTTCTGTTTCCATGGAAAAACTTCACAATTTGATAACAATTATCAACAGAATCGTGCTTTTGGTACTTTCAATCCCGAAGGTTTTCTGCATCTGAACAACCATTGTTCCACTTCCAATCTATCGCACTCCCACAGATCATCCAGCAACAAATCGATTGAAAAATATATTAACAAATTAACATATTAATCGTTGCGGTTATCGATTCGAACAATGATATCAACATATTTACCGAAATCGATAAAACTAGAACATGCATCTCATATATATCGCATCAACAAAAAATTTAACCCAAATTTAGATCGTACAAGTGGCTTTGATGACACTGTTAGGACCGTCAGCGCATCCCATGGCATAGTGGAAACAAAACTCGACAGTCTCACCAGCGGTCCAAGTACGAAAAACTGAAATTGGGAGGAAGTGATGCGAGTACTTACAGCGGGTTCCTTGAAAAACATCAATGACAGTAGTGAATACTGGCAGTGTAGATCAATTCGAATTGTAAGCCTCCACAAAATCACGTCTCAGCCTCTACTTAGTTCACCCGATTGAGAGCAATTTTGTTTTCCCCAAAAACCGTTTTGAGAGAAAATGGCTAAAGGTTTTGTGTGTGTTCTCTAAAACGGCTGTTAGACCTAACACACCCTTTTATAACCAAGTTATCCTAATCATATTAGGGTTTTTATTATTTCAAATTAATTAAATCTATATTTAATTAATTTGAATTTAATAATCCTTTTATATCCAAGTTACCCTAATCATATTAAGGATTTTATTATTTTAAATTAATTAAATCTATATTTAATTAATTGAAATTAAATAATCCGGATTATTAAAACATATACTTAATTAACTCTAGATATATTTTAGTAACGTACAACAAATTGTACATCTTTTCTCGTTTCAATCATAGGGTGTGACCCTGTAGGTTCTTGTAACGTTAGCAGTAATTATTAGAACAATTCTAATATTACATACAATGAGTGACATCTAGCAATATATCATTGTCACCTAAGTTATAAGAAAATATGATTCGGCATATCATCTTGGTGATTAACTCTTTTATGTATTACATCCTTATATCCTTTATATCTAGAATAGGCACAAGTCTTGAAATAGTCACACTTGTATAACCCATCTATTGTTTCTTGATATCTAGAGTAGACTTTAATTAATGAATAGTTTATGATATCTCGTATCAACTTATTTGAGCATGGCCATGCATTTCTAGTCTTACTCAATCAAGTGGTCTACGATATATTTCCTATTATGTAGGAAGGACAAGTCTTATCTTAATCATACACACCCACTACATATATTGAGATATATTCAATAACAGTCTTTATAGAGCAACCAATTACGGAGCTTGTTTAGCTGCATCAAAACATACAATAATATATGTTGGGATAGTATTGATCTCAAGTCTGAGGATCATACATATAATCATCACCATGAGCAATGTTATGAATGTCACATAATAATCCAAGACATATGCTCATGGTGGGTCAATCTAATACATTGTTCTATAACAATATAATTATGTATCAATTCTGACATCTCTATGTCAATGACAACTCGTTGTCATCAATCAATAACATGTTAGTCTTAAGCGTATTATTATTGTTCGTGCCCATAATAATACTTGACTAGGGATCTTTTAATAATAACAATTATGTCATTATATGGACTTTATTATCTTCCAGTTTATGTTAAACACATGTATATAACTGAAATTAATAACAACAATGCCTTTATTCAATAAAATCGGTAAATAAAAGTATTATTACAATCATCTTATGATTGGTCTTTGGTCATACTCTAACACCCTCGACTGTTGGCATGCTAATTATACCCTCAACTCTCATATTACATAACATGGACTTTACCATTTATATTATTTATTCTCTTATTTCATATAATCAAGCAGTCACATAGATCATATCTCATAGCATATATCCACATGTTCACATAGTCACATAGTTCACTTTCACATAGCTTATATTCTAGTTTCATATATTCACTTAGTTCAGTTTCACATAACTTGTCACATATACATGTATTCACATATATCAGATTCACATGGCTTATCTCTTATTCTCATTTATACACCCATATCATGGTTACATATGATAACATGTCAAACATAACTCATATATAATAATGCATATAACACGTAGACATATAATTAAATTAATGGAATCATGCAATGGAAACATTGGAAATAAACTCATCGCAAGTCTCATTTCCATAAAACACCATATACATACTAGTATGCACTCACTTTAGTCTCACTTAGTCCAACCAACTCTTTATCTCTCTCTTGCTCAGTCTTACTTCGTTGAATTGTCGGGACTTTGCTTTCGTTCGATATCTACATAGACGATTATATGAATATCATACTTCAATTACTATAAGTAATTCCTTAAGAACATATGCTAAACAAAGAACTTAATTTAACCATTTCCATATGATTAGTATCAGTACCTTAGGTATAGTACCGATACTTCTTTACTAGGGTATCAATACTATGCTTCGGTATCGATACCTTTATCGCTTCTGAAATTTATTCTAAAAATGGTACCGATACCTACTTATTGGTATGGATACCCCCAGTACCGATACTACTACTTCAATATCGATACTTCCCTGAAGAATTCCTTCACTTTAGCTTATGGTATTGATACTGTTCATATAGTATCGATACCCTAACCCAATTTTTTTCTAATTTTTACTTGAAGTATCGGTACTGTTCATATAGTACTGATACCTCTAACCCAGAACTCCTTCCATTAACCCAAAATATTACTAATAATTACTTAAACTCCACTTTACAACTTCTTTCATGTCATAAAACTCAACTATACTCACTCAAACCATTTTATATCACTATAACACTTCATCATCATCAATATCTTATCATAATTCTTGAAACTAAGAATCTTACTAAATTTTGAACATGTTCTAATTTCATTTTTAACACCTTAGACTTCTTATCTTAACTGATGACAAGTCAAATTCAGTTTCAAAATCCAATTACTAACTCTTTTCCACAATTTCACTTAAAAAACTCTTATATAATTTCTCTCATAACTTATCCATCTTTTTGTTTTAAACAACTTTAAGCTTTCCTTAAGCATTCCTAACACCTCAAGAATCAAAACCATTACTCAAGTGCAAAAAATAACCTATTGAAATAATACTTACCTTAGCCAAGCATTCATGTAGAGAGAAGGAAGAAAGGATGGAGAAAGAATGAGAAAACTCTGGATTTTCTTAACCCTTCTCCACGTGTAGATATAAAACCCATAAAGAATTTTAAATTGATTAATTTCCAAAAAACCAAAATGCCCTTCTATCATTCCATTTTTACTAATCAATCTTACTCAAATAATTTTTAATTAAATCCATGAACTTTTCAATTTTTTCTAAATTGGACACAAAGTTTCAAAATCTTATAATTTAGTCACTAATCTAGTTTTTGGGATGTTACAATGGGTATAAAGACCCATGCATGAAAACGAGAAAACTCTCTCTCTGGATTCTTAAAAAAACCATTGTAACACAATTTGTTTTTAAAGCAATAAACATCACATTCAAGGTTATTCACTTTCGATTTTTTGTTTCATATTAGAATAGCAGTAAAAGAACAAAAAGGTTTCTTTATTTTCAAATAATAGTCTCCAAAAAATGTTTTTCTAGTTTCAAAGATCATCGAAAACGTAATGATAAAAGGGGCCTATTTTGGTTTCAAATGACAGTGAACACACAAAAAAGAAGCTTATTTTTAGTCAAAATAAAACAAAGTCCAAGTCTTTTTACAGTAAATACAGAGAAATAAAAGAAAAACTAGATCGTTGTGATAACTGATTCGAGGGGTCGTCGTTGGAGTTCGGGGGTTTAGGCAGATTTTGAGTAGTTTTAGAGGATTTTCAGTGTTTTTAAGCCCTAAACTAGGTCCTAGGGGTTAAATCTAGGTCCAGTGAAGTTTTCAGGGCATTTTGGGTTTTTCGTCCATCATGTACGATGACCAGAGGGGATTCGAGGTGGCTGGCCTACGGCCGTAGGGGAGAGCTTTTTTTATTCAGTTTGAAATGAAAAAAGAAAGTTTGTTATTTACAGATAAAAGTTTGGGGGAGATTACGTTGAGATCCCCCACTTTTAGCGTGTTTTTGCAGTTTGGTCACCTGTAGGGGCCAAAAATGCTACTTTCCCTTTTCCTTACGTGTCATTATTTTTAAGGGTTAATCATGTCCAAGTCCCCTAGTTTAGGTGCCTATTTACACATCAATCACTAAAAGTCACATTTTTTTGTTTTATTTTGCTACTTTTTATTTATTCATAGCATTTCGATCACTTTTCCTCTTATTATTATATTTTAATATTGATATTGTTTTTATTTTAATTTTAAATTTGGCCCTTTTGTGATTTCATTTTTTGCTCTATTTATTTGTACAATGCACTTTTCTTAGTATTATTTTAGTCCTTATTTCTAGTTTACTTATTTAACATTGTATTTACATTTGAAACATTTATTTTCCTGGTAATTATGTTGAATTTCTTATCTTTATTTCCTCCATTAAATTCTATTTATTTAGTTTCCATTTTTATTATAATTTTCAATCTATTTTCATGTAATTGATTTAATTTCTATATACTTTAAAGTTTAATGCTATTAGTATTGATTTACTTTTTTTATATATATTCTCATTAGGTAAAAGCTTTCTTACTATATATATATATATCCATTTATTATTCTTGTAATGTTCCCATATAATAATAATTATTTTTTAGCAATGTCTCTATGCAATTATGTTATTATAATTTATATAAGGTATATGTTGACGTATATATGTATGTTTCTTGTTTATATAGGTATATTATATAAGTTAGGTATTTTCTTATATGCCATATATATTAATTTGTAAATATTATATGTTAGATATATTTTGCTTGTTATATTATATATTTTATATATAAAGTTATATGTTGAATATCTATAAGATTTATTTGTTGCCTTTATATTATATTTATGTTTATATATTGTATGTAAAAATATATTTATGCCTTACGTTTGCATTATAATATATATATATATGCATGCTTATATTAATTAGTATTTTAATTGTTATATGATATATTATAAGTTGTACTTTGTATACAAAAATATATATTAAATATTTTTGAATATATATGTACATATTATGTATTAATATTTATAAATATATCCATTTTGTATATTCTTATGTTAAAGATCTTATTAATAAAAGAAAAATATGTTAAAGATTTTAAACTTGAAAAAACGGCGCGATTTGTTTAAGGAGTTCCAAGACAATGAAATTTTACGTTTAATTCTGAAATATTGTCACGTGTGATTGTATCGACGCTTGGTTGGCTTACCACATGATCTGTGTAGTTTGTAGAGTTACTCCGATTTCAGTGCCAACTCCAAACCAGTCGAGTTATGCTCAAATGTCATTGAGTTAAACTAAAATTTAAAGAGTAATGTTTGCGCACCATGGACAATCTTTTGAGAGTATGCATTGTTGTCTTTGAAAACGATGGAAGCAGAAGGCAAAACTGAAGCCATTTTGACAGCAAGATCGAAGTAGCTTTTGAGAAGAAAGTTCATATATTAAACGCAAGGGTTCTAACAATGGTTGCCTTTGAGAACCCACTCAAACAAACCGCTTGAATGCTTCTCCGGTGAAGCAATTCCGATTTACATTCTAAGCGATGAAACTCAAATAGACTGCTGGAATGCTGCTTTTGAAAGTACACCTTATTTGTTTGAGTGGGTTATTTTCCCCCATGAAATTCAACTTTATTTTATTTTAAATGTAAATTTAAGTAGAGGTGAGCATTCGATCGAGTCGAGTAAAAAAATTTCAAGTTATTCGAGTTGACGAGTCATATTTTGTAACTCGAACTTAACTTGAAATTTTTTCAAGTCGAGTTTAAGAAATTTGAGTCAAATTATTCGAGTTTCTATATAAATTTTATTATAATTACTTATAGTATTATGGTAAGGATTGATTCCAATTTTTTGATTTTTTTTCTAACCATATAAGATAAATATATTAATATTATTTTCACGTTATAATATTATTTAATATATCAAAAACAATATAAAATTATAAAACGTATTTACAGTAGTATATTTTAAAGAAGATATTTTGATGGTAAAGTATTAATAAGAGTATAAAATAGTCCAATAATTGTTGGAAAGAAAGAATTTGCAAACAATTATAGTCAAAAGATCAAATTGAGTAAAAATAGAAATTTAATGGACTAAATAAAAAAGTATATTTTTAGTAAAAAATAGGAATTGAAGTTACATAGGTATTCTATAGTAGTATAAGAGCATGTGGTTCAAATTTGGTAAAAAATGGATTTAAAATGAAGGATGAATTGAAGAAATATGAAAATCATAAAAAGTTGAGGGATTAGATTAAAAAATTAAAAAAAATGTTATCAAAGAGTAGAATTGAAAGCACATAGATATTCTATGATGGTTAATAAGTATGTGGTTCAAAATTGATAAAAAAGTGGACTCAAAATGAAAAAAGAATTGAATGAATAAGAAAATCAGGGATTAAATCGTAAAATTATCAATCAAATTTTTAGTTTTTCGAGTAACTTGAAATTTCCAAATTTCATATTGACTGAAACTTAAAAATTGAATCGATAATTCGAGTTGACTCAAATAACTGGATTCAAATAACTCAAAATTTTAAAAAAATAATTTTTCAAGTTAAATTTTACTCATCTCTATTAATAAGTGACAAAAAAAATCAATGCATAATATTATTAATAATTGAAACATTTTAAACACAGTGACTAAAATATGAGTGATAAGAATATAAGCTAGTAATTATACAATTTACCCTATATTTTTATCTAAAATATCTTAATTGACCTAAGAAATGACTGTGCTAAAACTACTAGTTGTTTAAAGAAAATGTAAAGTACTTCTCCCAAAAGCCATCTTGTTAATCTTAAGTTTATTCTTGATCTTGTTTATTTCTTTGGGGTTTCCTAGATCCTCTTTGAGCTGCGGAAACACTTCAACCGCGATGGAGGGAGGGAATGATGCGGCGAGGACAAGACCGATAGCCGTTTTCATAGCTTTCGGCACCAAAGGCGACGTCTACCCTATAGCTGTAATTAGTTATTTTATTTATTTTGTATTCTTAAAATTGATTCAGTTTCCGTTAAAGAATTTTTTTTTTAATTTCCCGTCTTTATTTATTGTTGATCCCAGGCCATTGCTGCAGCTTTTTCTACGGACCTGAATGGTTACGACGTCGCTTTTATCACTCATTCAGCGCATGAGGTGCTCCTTTTTCTCTTTCCTCTCTTAATTACCGAATACCGATTAATGAGAAGTATACTTTGTTTTTTTTTTTTTTTTTGCAAAGTTAGCTGAAACAGTAACTTTTTTATTCAATATCTTGCAGAATCTAAGTTCACATTTGGCAAAAAGGGATGTAACTTATGTTCCAGTTTCCTCGCCACCTGTTCTTTCTAGTAATGGAACTGATGATAATACAGGTTAATTCGATTAATTCCTTTTTTATTTCCATATTGTTGCTTTTTCTATGAGTTTATGTTAATTTGTCAGGTTCACCGGAACTAGAATTTTTAGAGCAGAAAAAGATTATTACAAAAGAGCACAGAAGAGAATGCTATTCGGCAGTTGAAAGGCTACTCGGTGATGATCCATGCTTGGAGGGTGATTTTATTGGGATAAATTTCTTTGCTTTGGTATTTCTTTTGGACAAAGTAAAAAAGTTAAATTCGATTTGCCTGATAAGTTGATAGTTACTGTCACTAATTTAATAAATAAACAATTCTAAGTTACTTTTTAAGTTTGATTGATTTATTGAAACTTAAGACTGAATGTGTTGATTCAATTTCCTTTTAAAGTTGTATTTTCGTGATTGTACAGGAAGGGTGGAGCCTTGCAGAACTTTTCTCTGTCCGTTGTATTGTTCTTGCTCCTTACGTCGTTCCTTATAGGTAAATGAATGAATTTTATTTTATATCTTAAGAACTGAGTTCTATATATTATTATTTCTCTTTTTCTAGAAAAAATGTTAACCATATTTCCTCGGGAAATGGAATTCACTTGTTGGGTTGGGATGTGTTCAATGAATTTAACTGATGAGAGACAAATCCTGAATGATTGTCAGTGTGTCAAATTCAAGTTATTATATCTGTTTCTTTCAGCAAGTTTGTTGACAAGTAAAGTTCTTAGTGGAGAATCTATAGCTTATGCTATGATTTCTCCGTTTGCCTATTGGCAGTGGGTTTATTTAACTATCTGCAACTTATTTAATCTTTCTTGTTTACAATTTATTGCATAGTGCACCTTCATTCTTTGAGCGTCACTTCAGAAAAGAACTTCCTCTTTTGTACAAATATTTCCAGGAAGCTCCCGCTGATAAGGTAGTTGAATTATACAAAATAAGCGCTTCAAACAAATCAACTGACATTCCCTTTTCACTCTGACATGATAATTGTTTTGATTTGTTACCATTTCTTGTTAATTTGTTTGAAGATGCATCTTTGCACATTAACTCTTATTGGTGTATGAATGTAGGTTTGTTGGAAAGATGTAATTCATTGGATGTGGCCACTTTTTAGTGAAAATTGGGCGTCATGGAGAAGTGAGGATTTGAATTTGAGTCCATATCCTTTTACAGTTAGTACTTCTATTTTGGAGCTCATTTACTTATTATGTAGTTAAAAGCTACTTAATTTAAGATGGTGTTAGATGTTCTAAGCAGGATCCGGTAACAGATCTTCCTACTTGGCATGATAGGCCACCATCTCCCTTACTATTGTAAGTAATGCTGTTTCACATAGGAAGTTTATAAATTAAATGACTTATTGAATGATTGAACAATCAATTGCAATAATGCTTCACTCTTATTATCCAACTGAGTCAAGGTGAATGTGTTACATCCAACGTTATCAAGGGCACAATGTGCACTCTGGGCGCTCAAACCCTTAAATTGTCTCAGGCACCAGGTGCAAAAAGGGTGCTAGCTTGAGTGAAGTGTGATATGTATGTTTGAGCTTATATGTAAATAGCTTGAGATATATTATAAACACTAAAGTGGGTCTAGTTTATTTACAAAGCTTGCAATTTTTTTATTGGTCAATTTGCATGTGTTTCTTAAGATCAATGTTTGTTATCGAGTACTCAAATATTACTAAGTATAGGGTTTAATATTATCTCTTTCTTACTAGTAAAATTATATCAATGGAAGAAAGTGAAAAATAAAAGAAATTATAGAGAAATTCAATCAGTTGGGCATTTTTTATGCCTATGCCTTAACAAAAAGCATGCCTAGGCACACTAGGCATGCACAGTGTGGCTAACTGAATGGGCCTGGTTTGAAAAGGTATGAGGTGCTTTTGTTGTATAATGCTAAGGCGCAGGCTTTCCTAAACTCATTCCTTGACAATACTGGTTGCAACACTTTATAGCGTTCCATCATAAGGTTAGATAGAGAGTACTAAAAATTATTTGAATTTATGAAATAAGTCCCATATGAGGCTTTATTTGTGATTTAATAGAAAATTTGAAACAAGTGTGAGATGAGCATGCAATCCATGCATCAATAATTTTTGGAGTTATGTCTTTGGAAAAATATTTTAAGATGAATACATGGCACTCATCTCTGACTATCAAAGGCTTTTATGTCACAGGTATGGGTTTAGCAAAGAAATTGTTGAGTGCCCTGGTAACTCCTTAGTTTCTGTACTTCTTGTTTCAGATTCCTTTCACGAAACATTTGACAGTGTTTATATGCGCTGAATTTTGTTGGATTGTATTTTACGATAGAGTTTTTTTTATAACTAGTTGATTCTGCAATCCTATCTGTAACACTGCACCCTATTTTGTGTTCTGTTCCTTCTTCCTTATATTTGGATTGCTTATGATATCAATGTGTTAACAGATTATTGGCCATCAAATACTCGGGTTTGTGGCTTTTGGTTTGTCCCTAAAGAGTGGCAGTTTTCCTGTCTAGAATGTGGACAAATTTCAACACTGCTTTCCTCAGGGTATCTAACCACTGATGATCTGTGTCCAGCTCATGCTGATCTACAATATTTTCTAAAAAATCCATTGTCAAGGCCACCGATATTCATAGGGCTGAGTTCTATTGGAAGGTAGGATCACAAGCTTTGCGTGATAGCTGTCCGCAGAAAGTGCCTTTTATCTCCCTCAGCTATTGTGTTATCACTGTATATTGGTGTTTCTGTAACTTAATTGTTTTAATTTAAAATATTGATAGAACACGGTTTGATATTCATAATATGGTGGAATTGTAATATGTATGGATCCTACTATGCATGTTTGGGTTATATATTTTATGATTCATTAATGGATAATAGTAGCTTTAAAGCGTCTTTTCTGAACCAAGTGTTAATTTGCTGTTTGCAGTATGGGGTTTATGAGGAATCCTCGAGCATTTCTAGATGTTGTCCGAACTGTTCTAGAAGTTACGTGTCACAGATTCATCCTTTTTACAGATGGCTACGAACCATTAGATGCAGCAGTCCAGGAAATTGCCTATGAAGCATCTTCTATTTCGAATCAAAGGTGGTCAGTTCTAAAGGGGATCTCTCTTTTTGATAGCCGGCTCTTTTGCTTTTCGGGGTAAGTTATTCTAATTTTTTTTCAAACCAATCTAGATCAGAATATAAAAAAATTGAGTGAGAGAGTCAGAAACGTAGAGAGAGAAAGAGAGAAAGGTTAGTCTTCCTCCTGCGAGAGTTGGACTATTTTCGTAGACAATCTTAGCAAGAGAGTCTTTAGAAGAGCGTTAAGGGATCTTTTTCTATTCCAGGGCCATGTGGTGAGAGTTTTCATTCCAAATGAGAAGAATAAACCAAAGTATAAATCTTCCACATTCGCTTTCGTGCAGTTTGATAATGAAGCAGGTATGAGAAAGGCAATCGAGAATATAAACGGGTCGTGGATGGATGGGAGGAAAGTATTTGTTGGAGTTGCAAAATATCAGAAAGAGGATAGTAGGAACAGCTCGGTCACTAATTGATGCTTCAAAGCTGATTACAGAAGAAAAAGCTAAACCAAAGGAGAGAGCTGAGCTTCCGAGAAGTATAAGGGATGATAGATCATATAAGGATGCCTTGTTGACGAGCAGTAAGAAAAGGAGGGATTTGGATAATAGAGAGAATATAAATGATAGTTCAGAAAGGGGGAAAGGGAAGAAGAATATTTGGGATATGCATATTCCCACTGAAAGCTCAAGCTGGGTGAAACGGTCACTAACAGGTATAGTCAAACAATCATTTGAATTGGAGTTGGTTTAGAGTGCTTTGGCTAATGAAGGTTTTGAAGTCAAGATTGTTAGTTGGGGATACGTTTGGAACTCTTGTGTTGTCACATTCAAATCAGATGAGGAGATGAAGGAGGCTTGGATGAATAAGAGTGAGGTGTTATGGTTCTGGTTCGACTGGTTGGCACCTCTACTGAATGAAGTAGGAGTGCCAATGGCTTTCTGTTTGGTGGAGCTTTATGGTGTTCCTTTGTTATGTTGGCAAGAGGCTTTTCTGGAAAAGTTAGCTGGGAGGTGGGGAATCGACAAAAAACAGGGAAAGATCTTACGACGGTGAATATTTTGATAAGGTGGCAAGCCCGTTTGAAGTCCCGGAAGTGATCACCCTAGGGTCGTATGGAAGATCTTTCAAGCTGAAAATTAAACTAAGTTCGACATCTAGTTTTTCGAATTTTTTTCCAAGCATATCGCCAGAGAAAGATTCCGATGGAAGAGACACTGCCATAGAGCCATCGGAGGAGGAAGTTGACAGTCTAAACTCACCTGACAAGGTAGGTTCTGTTCGGTTGGTCGAGGATGCACGTAAGAAAGTTGACATGTGGATTAATCAGGGAGTTTCTTCCGGTTTTGTTGAAGTTGGTAGAGGAAATCAGTTTCCAAGAAGCAGCAGCGATGGGAAAAGCATTAATGAAGGGGTGTTAAATTTGCACAGTTTTGGGAGTAGCAAAATGGGAGAGTATGCTGGGTTGGGCATTAGAAATTTGGATATTTCAAATTTTAGCATACAAGCCCAATCAGTGGGGAGCAGTGAGCCCGTTTCTCCTATAAAGAAGATAATTCCTGCAAGTTCAACAGTAAAAATAAATGGGCTCGGGTTTGGAAGTCAAAATCAGTATCCGACTTCTTCCAGCAGTTCAGGGGAAGGAGGTAAAAGGGGGAAAACCACTGTTAGTTAATAGTAGAGGTTGGTTCAGAGAATCCAGCATTGAATGCAGTAAATGTGGGGTCCGTTGAAGGTTTTAATGTGACAAGAATAAGGGGTGATTTGCAAAATCGTTCAAGTTCATTATCCATGAAGAGCACTCCGGATGGAAGGAGGATGATCGGAAGTTATAAGAGAGTTTATAGAAGGTCAAGGGAGAGGAATATATGGCTTCAAAATGTGCAGGGTTTTAGTACTGTAACAGAGGGGGATTTAAGCAAACAGAAGGAGAAAGCTATAATTTCAAGATCAGCTCAATCTGAAATTCCAGAGGTTGTTCATTTTATAGAAGGGGACAGTGATGGATCGAGGAATAGGAGATTCAGCAGTAGATTTAAAAGGTCTATGATCATGGATGCTTTAGATCAGGTTAGTATTTCTACTATATCCTCCTCAACTTTTCCATTGTTGTTGGAGGAAGCTCTCACTATTTGGGAAATAAGCAAGATGTTGGGTTTATCATTCAAGGAAGGAAATAAAGCTTTTCTGGATAAAATTATGAATTTGGAGAAAGGCTTGAGTGTGGATAGTTGAATAGGCAGATAATTTGTGGGAGAGTTTGGCACTAGTTTATTTTTATGATGCTAAAGTTAGTAATATTGTCCTGGAATGCCAGGGGTTTGAGAAAAAAAGAAAAGCATCGAGTTGTTCAAAAAATGGTTTCTGAGAAGAAACCATCTTTTCTTTTTCTGCAAGAAACAAAAGTGGAGATAATTCCAAGTTCTTTATTGAGAAGAAGTGGTTTGAATAATCTTAAGAGTTTGTTGAATCGCCAACAGAAGGTTCCTCAGGTGGTATTTTAAGTTGTTGGGATTATAGTGTTTTTGAGTTAGAAGATCAGCATATACATAAGAGATTTATTGCCATTTGTGGGAAATTCAAAACGAATCAATTTTGGTGTGGTTTTATTAATGTATATGGTCCTTCTGTGGAGGAAGAGAAAGATGGTTTTTTTGAGGAGCTGAGTTTGTTTCTAAATGGGTTCAATATACCTTTATGTGTGGGAGGGGACTTTAATGCATATTTAACAGAGGATGAGAAGGAAGGTATAGCACAAAACATAAATTCTATGGAGATTTTTAGGCATTTTATTCAACAAACTGGCCTAATTGATCTACCATTAATGGGGGGAAGTTTTATTTGGGGTAATAATCGGGAAGATCCTATTGTTGTCGGATTGGACAGGTTTTTGGTAAATATTAATTTCTCATCTGCCTTTTCGGATATCACTCAATCTTTACTGAAGAAGTCTATTTCTGATCATAATGCAATTATACTTGAGAGTGGGGGAGTTAATTGGGGTAAGAGACCTTTCAGGCTGTTCAATTATTTAATGAATGAGGATGGGTTTGATGAGCAGGTTGTAGAGTCTATCAAAGAGTGTAAGAAAGTTCACAGAAGAGCTGGAATTCTGAGTATTATTAGAAGCACGAAATCTGCTATGAAAAAATGGTCTGGTAGGAGAAATCAATTTCCAGGTGCTTTAGTTACTGCCTTAGAAGAGAAGATTCATCAATTAGAAAAGAATTTTCAGCAACAACAATTTTCGAGGGGCAGAGACAGTGTAGCAGAATTGTGTTCTTTGAGAAATGAACTGTGGAGATTATACAAGATTGAGGAGCATATATGGTTTCAAAGTTCAAGAGAGAAATGGGTAAAAGATGGAGACCGGAATTCTATTTTTTTCATACTTGTGCTACCATTAGGAAGAGGATTAATTCTTTGAACGCTCTCAATGTTAAGGGTGAAATCATTTATGATCCGTTTCTTATCAAGGCAAGTGTCCGAGATCATTTTTTTGAAGCTTTTAATGACCGTTCAACTTTGGAAATGGATGATATTAAGCTGAATTTTTCAAGAATCTCTTTAGAACAGAGCCTTATTTTAGAAAAAGAGCTTACGGAAGAAGAAATTTGGGAGATTTTAAACTCGTGTGATGGCAATAAAACTCCAGGGCCTGATGGGTTGAATATGGGGTTCTTTAAAAGGTTTTGGCTTTTTTCTAAGGATGATATTCTGAAATTTTTTCATAATTTTTTCTTGGGAAAAGATTGAGAGCATGGTATTAATCACTCTTTCATAACTCTCATCTCGAAGGGTTCTAACATTGGTGGTTTAGATGACATCAGACCTATCAGTTTGGTAGGAGGGATGTATTAGATCCTTTCGAAGTGTCTTTTGAGAAGGTTGAGAAGTTGCATCAATGATGTTATCAGTGCTT
This sequence comes from Hibiscus syriacus, assembly GCF_006381635.1. NCBI lineage: Eukaryota > Viridiplantae > Streptophyta > Magnoliopsida > Malvales > Malvaceae > Hibiscus > Hibiscus syriacus. The sequence goes on along the minus strand of NW_024063377.1, from coordinate 110,089 downwards.
CGCAATTTGCTTTCATTCCTGGTCGACAAATCTTGGATTGCTCTTTTATTGCTAATGAAGGAATTGACTTTTGGAGGAAGAAAGGATTAAAGGGTTGCGTGTTCAAGGTGGATTTCAGGAAGACTTATGATACGGTGGATTGGGATATTCTCTTTAAAGTGATGGTAAAAATGGGTTTCAGAATTAAATGGTGCAGATGGATTAGGAAAATGTATTACATCCGCCTCGGTGTCAGTTTTGGTTAATGGTGTGCCAACTGAGGAATTTCTAATGGCTAGAGGCCTTAGACAGGGTTGCTCCCTTTCCCTACTATTGTTTAACCTTATAGGAGAGCTTCTTAACCTATTGCTTCTTAAGGCGATTTCTTTGGGTCTGTTATGTGGTATGGTTTTAGGTAAAGATGAGGGTTCCTTTATTTTATCTCATCGACAATTTGCATATGATCTCATTATCTTTTGTAATGCATCGAAGACAGATTTTAAATGTAAAGAGAGTTTTACGAGTTTTTGAAGTTATGTCTGGTCTTCAACTGAACCTCAACAAAAGCAAATTATTTGGTATTAACATTAGTGAGGAAAAGGTTAAGGAGTGGGCGGGTAACATTGGTTGTTTAGTTAGTCGTTTCCCTTCGGATTATCTTGGGTTGCTGCTTGGCGCTAACAGAAATTCTTTAGCTTTGTAGGATCCGGTTGTTTAGAAATTTTTCAAAAAACTGGCTGGTTGGAAGGCAAACACCCTTTCTTTGGCAGGGAGATTGGTCTTATTGAAGTCGGTTTTGTGCTCGTTACCTACATATTTTTTGTTATTATTTAAGATGCCTTCTTCGGTGAATTTAAAACTCAATTCAATCATGGCTAACTTTTTATGGGGAGGAGGGGTAGAGTTGAAAAAGATTCACTGGGTTAACTGGTCGACAGTGTGTAAAGCAAAAAGTTTTGGTGGTCTGGGTGTGTTGAACCTTAATTTCACGAATAGAGCTTTACTAGGGAAATGATCTTGGAGGTTTGCTAATGATAGGGTGTCCTTGTGGAAGAAGGTGATTTGTAGCAAATATAATCTGGACTCTAGTTTGTTATGTTTCAAGAGTAAACTTCTTGCAAATGCTTCATGGCTTTGGAAATCGGTGGTCAACAATCATTTTAAAGAATATCAGTTTGGTGCTAAGTTTCGAAGCTTGTTTAAAGTTTAAGTGGGTAATGGAGAGAATATTCGTTTTTGGTTTGATAGTTGGGCATTAGAGTCTCCTTTTAAAGTTGTTTTCCCGAGATTATTTGCTCTCTCTTTGAATCATAATGGGAAGTTAATTGAATTTGGTGAATTTCGATCAACAGGGTGGTCTTGGCATGTTCAGTTGAGAAGAAATTTGTGTGATTGGGAACTGGATCAGTTTTCAGACTTATTGGCTATCATTCATAATATTACTCTGTCCCAAGTGTCAAGAGATGGTCTGATCTGGAAAGGAAATGGGGAAGGTATTTCTTCTGTCAACTCTTGTGTCAAGTTATGCTACTATGTTTCGGAAGTTGAGACTTTTTGGATGAAAAACATTTGGAGAGGACTAGTGCCTCCAAGAGTGGAGACTTTTATGTGGCAGGTTGTGCATCAGAAATTGGCAGTAAAGTCTGAATTACAAAAGCGAGGGGTTTTGGAGATTGTAGATTGTGCTTGTCCTTTTTGTAAAAGGGAGATCGAATCTCCCTCTCATTTATTCTTCACCTGCTCTGTGGTGTGGTCCCTATGGAATAAGTTCTTGAATTTTTGGGAAGTTAGTTCGGTTTTTCATGACAATACTCAAAGTTTTTTATTAGCTTGGGATGATTTGGTGTCTTATTCTTCTATTTGGTCCTTTATTCCAGGAGTCGTTCTTTGGACTATTTGGAAAGTCAGAAATGTCATTGTGTTTGAAGGGGGATTGTTAGATCAGATTGATCTATTTTTTATGGCAAGATTTACACTCGCTTCTTGGTTCTTAGCTAAGTTTAGGGATGTATCTATTTCTAAGGACTCTTTCATTAGTGATCCCTCTGTTGCAGATTTATGCTCTTCTTCCAGGAATTCGATTCTAAATATTGTGCCTTGGTTTCCTCCTCCAAAGGGATTTCTAAAACTGAATGTGGATGCAAATGTGTGTGGTGATTGGAGAAAAAGTGGTATAGGTGGTTTATTAAGAGATGAGGATGATATTGTGATGGGTTCTTTCCAAGATGCTACTGGACCAGGTCCTCCTTTGATGGAGCTTAAAGCCATTAAGAAGGGTTTAATTTTCTTTGACTCTCTACGTCATCAGTTCAAGAATCGTTTGATCGTTGAAACTGATAGTAAACTAGCAATGGAATGGGATAAGAATCTAGATAGATGTCCTTTTGTTTATGTTGATTTAGTAAAGGACATTGCTGCTACTTTAAGAGATATGGAGGGTGTTATTAGATTAGTTGCTAGAACATATAATATAGAGGTTGATGGTTTAGCTAAGGCTGGTATTGGTTAGTTTCATTGTTTTGTGTAGGGTGTTTGTTTGAGTGCTTCGGGTTGTTCTTTGTAAGGGGGTTTGGTTGTTTTTTAAACATTATATATCTGAATGTTTTTAATGAATCTTGAGGCACTCTTTTCCTCCTTCTGCTGATTAAGGAGCACCTCTTGGCGGTCCTTTAATCATGAAGGGGGTTTTTAACGAGGCCTCCGCTTCTTATCAAAAAAAAAAATTCTAATTTTTTTCCAGATACCAAAAAAAAGACAAAGATTGAACTTGAAGGCTGATAGAAGCAAGGATAACGTTGGACAGTAGGCTAAGGAATTAAAAGAAAATCCTTATTGTATAAATTCACTGATAAATGCTCTGTATGAAGAGGATCAAACTCCTAATGCAAAGCTGATAAACAAATCAAAGATAATAAACAAAGCCAGGACCCATTAGCAAGTTTATAACCAAATAGCTTTGGGGGTTCAGTTATTTATAGTGCAACAAAAATCTGAAATAAGCAAGTAATGTAGTTGGATGTAGTAGTGGGAGGCATGACTTGGGGAAGTGGACGATCAGAGTGTGAAACCACCTTATATTTCCCAGATTCTTATATGGGTCTTGGAACAAGACAATCCCCAAGGGGGACAAATCTGTAAGTTTATTCACTCCAGGTGTCTTCCTTAGATATGTGCTCACAGGTGTCAGCGCATCAAAAACTTGTTGATTTAGAAAGTAACAAGAAAACTAATTTGTAAAATTCACAAGTTCCTCGAGATCATAATGATACAGATTTGAAGTGTTTCCAGAAAGATTAGGATGATAAGCTTTTTGGACTATTTTTTTAAACGTCACATTCCATATCTATTTCTAAAACCTAACATTTTTATGTTGAATTTTGTTATATCTTGCAAAATTAGTATGATACCTTACAATTGGCTGTTCCCGAAATGTGTAGCTGCAATTCATCATGGAGGGAGGTGAGAATTTTCCCTCATATTTATTCTCATTATATGGTCATCTTATTTCAGTTAAATGCAATGCAGAAAATATTTTTGATTTATTAATTGCATTATTTTTCTTCAATGGGAACCCAGTGGATCCACTGCTGCTGCACTACATGCTGGTATCCCTCAGGTCAGTTGCATGGTAAACCCTATTCAACTATACTCATTGTTGAAGATCTCTCTTATTGTTAAAGCAGATTTTTTGTTTAGCATTTGATTTATTTTTACTTGTGGATGGCATTTAACGATGGTGATGGGCATCATATATGGAATGCAACAGCAGTTTCTGTAGGTTATGTAAGTGTAAGGTTGTAGAATTATAGAAATGAGCTGTTCCATCCCTTAAGAGATTCTGTAATTATTCTTTCTGTTTCAATCCCTTATTTCAAGGGATTACATCTCCTAGGATTAGTATCTTTCCTAAGTTAGAGTTTCCTAGTTTAGAGACATAGTTTGTATATAAAGATGTAATATGCCCTACTGAAATATACAAGAATAAAAATAACAGAGACTTATTCTGTTTTCTACAGTTTCATATAAATTCATTGTAGTCTACATGCTTTTGTCAACTGTAATTTACATTTGTATTGTTTGTATTGTTGTGGTGTTCTTCATCCTTTTCTCAAAGATAACTATCATTGCATGGCAGATTATATGTCCGTTTATGCTGGACCAATTCTACTGGGCGGAGAAAATGTTTTGGCTTGGAGTTGCTCCAGAACCTTTGAGTAGAAACCACCTCGTTCCAGAAAATATTTGTAACACAAGTATCAGGGTCGAAGCAAATGTACTATCACAAGCAATACATGATGCATTATCTCCTAGAATCAAAGAATGTGCATTAGAAATTGGTAAAAGGATTTCTCCCGAGGTAATGACTGCCTTTGTACTATATTTTTTACCGTCCACTTATTTAATCAAATCTTATCAATATTAGATCTGTAATAATTATGTAGAACTATATGGTAAAAGATTGGTTGCCTAATCTCCATAAGTGAATGCCAACACATTGACTTCAGTGATTCCTCACTTTTGAGATTAACCCTCTGTGTAAATGTGCCATTATGAATGATATCATTGTCATCGATGCATCATGAATTTACTTGGTGATACTGCATAAAGTACTAGCCTGGTTATGCCAATAGGCAATAGCAGTAATAAACTGATGGCAGCTAATGGTTCATCATCTTTTGTAAAATATCATTGGTTGAGAAGAACTGGTGTTTGGATGGCAGATCAGCATTTCAAATAACTTTGTATATTGTTTGAGACACATCAACTGTCGAAATCCCAATTTCCCACCCATTTCCAACCTACCCTATTGTGGCATCTATTTTATTTGGATTTACTCCTTCCCTCTTCCAATTTTTGGTTCTGTTGGGGGTACTGAGATTATCTGGAACTTATTTCGTTTTCAGGATGGAGTTTCAGAAGCTGTGAAGATCCTCAGGGAAGAGATCGGGTGTACAGCTTATGATTAACAAGAAGCTTTGTTAAAAACAGGAGAAAAATTGTAAAATGGATGCCAATGGTAATAATGTCAGCATCAAACTCCTCCAACTTTGAGAGATTGCTTTGAAGCCATCCGATGTATTGCTGCAAACAAACTTCTGATCTTGGTAGGTGCAAGTTGTATTGTTCCTAAATCACTTTATGCGGAACGGCGCACACGCCAGTGCAAGAGTGAACGCTGGAGGCTGCTACCCCGATCCCTGTCCTGTAGGTCACTTAGCAACATATACCATCGCTAATACCCTTTTCTCAATGCTATTAGATTTTTATGTGTTTTGAATTTTTACGAGCTTTACCTTGTTGCAATAAATGCTACCAAATAATCTGATGCAGAGCAAGTTATGACGCCAACACGATGGTTATAGGCATAGCATGATGCTGCAGGGCATACTTGTTTGAAGCTTTTGGAATAATCTGTTGGCAAACATGACACAGGATCTTTATACGCACCACGAAAACAAAAATCATCCATGTTTAAAGCATCGCAACCCCTCCGGAAACCAACAATTTTGCCCCCAGTCTCCATCACAACCGGCAACGCTGCAGTTTACTTTACCACCACCAGGCTTGACAACAACAGGTAAACTAAAGCCATCTATAAGGCTAACATCATAGTAACCGAGATCATAACCAACGGTGAGTTCGGCTATAGAAACGTGCAGGCTACATGGCTTGTACAGTTTGCTGAAGTACCACATCGTCGTATTTGGCGTGTGCCATAGGCATTTTTATCGAAACAGAAACCAATGCAACCCCATATTCAAACACTACCATTTTGATCACATGCATTAACTCATGAAAAATTATTAATCATTAGAAGTAAGTTATCAAGAAGACAATCACGCTCAATTATGCACAACGTACAAGTCTAATCTTCTTGACGAAGGTTATAAATCATTCCAAGAAAATGCAAGAATCTTCTACGTTTTACTTTGATGGTATTAATACTTAAGAATGAGTAATGGTATCACTACTCAAGAATGAGTATTGGTATCAAACCAGATTAAGATTCGAAATTCAAGTAATTTCAATTGGTGTAGATACTCAGTTGTGAGTATCGGTCTATCCTAAGATTATTGATACTCACCTTCAACATCAATACAAAATAGGCTTTGATGTTGATAAATTTTAATTGGTATCGATTCAAACGATATTGAAACTATCCAAACGATATTGAAACTCTCTTTTATAGTATCGATATTCATCTTGAAAATCATTACTCAAATTAGTTTTAAAGTTTGAATATTTGCCCGATATCGATGCCTCAATGATGTGTATCTTATTGAACATGGTATTAATATTTCTCTCTAGGGACCCTATATATGGTCTTTTCGTGATCGTCACAGAATCTTCGTTGCTAGCATTTTTATCTTTGGACCTAACTTATTTCTCAAGAATAAAACTAGTGAGACCTACTAAAGGCTTATGGTCCAAAGACGTCATCGTCAACAATAGAGAGGTTAAATTGCCCCGACCGCGAGGGAAGCTGACATAGTGGAGAAATTGGTGAGAATTGTCTCGGTATTGGTAGCAGCTATAACGGAAGGCTTGACTTGACATAAAATCCATTCAAAAATCTGACCATCGAAATCGTGACCCAACTCACGAGTCAAAAAAAAAAAAAAAAAACCACGAGCGGAGAAATTGGTGAGAATTGTCTGGGTATCGATAGCAGCTATAACGGAAGGTTCGACTTGATATAACATCCATTCAATAATCTGATCATCGAAATTGTGACCAACTCACGAGTCAAATGAAAAACACGAGCCGCACAAATGATTGACATCCTGATTCTCCAACCATGACCATCCACTTTGTTGTGACAGTCTTTGGTTGAAGGGTTTTTTACAGCGAGAGAACTATTGGTCGGTGCATGTGTCTTGTTTGCAGCAGCAACATCCAAAATTTTACATGGGCGAGACTATAAACTGCTATAGAATTCCATTCCCTCACTTTCTTAGTGGGGTCCCCCCCAAACTAAGATTTTATTATCAGAATTGTTTTAGATTTTATTTTTGTTATGGGTTTATTGTAGACTAGCAGTTCACTCTCAATAATGAGGGTGAGGGCGGTCAGTCTCGATCGATGATGATAGATTTTGGTTGAAATCAAGATCAAATTAATTTTTTTATCTAAAATTTAAAAGTTAAGATTATATTTCATATAAAATTTAAGATCAAATTAATATTTTATCTAAAGTTCTTCGATCAAATTAAAATTTAACTTTTTTTTTACTAACTTGTCACATCATCAAACTAACAGGATTAACAACTTAGTGACCAAAATATAACAATCGATAATATATTTAACTAAAATTTAATATAATATAAATAGGAAACATCATTCTTTTAAATTCAATAAACAAAAATATATAAAAAAAAATGAAAAGAAAAATGATCAATCCAATTATTTTTTGATTATGGGTGTTTAAACGTTAATTTGGACGTCGATCGAATAAAATTACTCAAAATTAAATTATTTTTTTCTTTAATTAATTAAACCAATTTTTTTAGTAAGATTAATTTGAATTTAATAGATATTTTTTTATCGAGTTAAAATTTAATAGGGTCTTGAAAGTTTAATAAGTCTAAAGCGATTAAAAAATAATTAATTCTTAAGATTTGAGCTCAATATATATATATTTAATATTTTCGACTTATCCAACTAGTTAACTGCTTTCAAATTAAATTGACTGATATTCGAACCTTAAATTTTTTTAACCAAACATGATATCAAATTAACGACCGAATAATTGAACTAAATTTCAATGGATCGAGTAATTGATGCGGGGGGATTGGATTATGGAGCTGCAACATGTGGCTCGAGATGGTAATAAAGTAGCGGATCGCCTGGCAAATATGGCCACTGCAGGTGCTTCGGATTTATTCAAGTTTGAAACTCCCCCTTTGGAGGTGTTGCCGTTGTTACAGTCAGATGCCATCAGCACTGTCTAAGTAATTCTATTTTCTTATTTCACCCAAAAAAAAAAATAAAGGGTTTGAACTTAATATATACAATTTTTTCAATTTTTTAAAAAGAAATAACCCATAAAATATCAAATTAACTAAAGGAATAATTAAATTAAATTCCAATCGATGGATTAATTTGATTAAAATTGAACCATGAACACTGAGTCAAGCGAACGTTTGTTTTATATTCGTTTTTTCCGCAGGGAGAGAGGGTTTCCGTAGCTTAGAAATTTCTGCAGCTATCCTAAAGGTATTCTCATTTTCTTTTCCGTCAACGCCTATTTCTTATTCCATTTGATCTGTAAATCTAGGGTTTTGGGTTTAGTTGATTTCATTTTTCATGTTTTCTTTTGTTCTAAATGAGAACTTTCATCTCTTTTGTTTTTCAATTTTACTATTTTTTAATCTGTTTACGGTTTTGCAAATTTGCTGACTTCCAGCTTCATGTTGTTGATTCTGTAATTTATTTGTTAGGTAACCTCCAAAACACGTCGCTGTTAAGTTATTCATTTGCTATGTAAGTTTTTCTTTTCCCCTTCTGTATTTTACTTGTTAAATATATATGTTTGCATCTGTTTGATCATGTGTTGCAAGTGGTGTGAGTTTGACGAAGCATTTTGTTTTGGATTTATTTTGTTGGAAGTTCTCTCTATTGGTTTATTGATCCGTGCATGAAGCTTGTATATATGGATAAGTTTGTGATTCAAGTATGGCGTTGGGTATTGGGGGTTGTTTGTATGGAGCAACACTGGACACTGCAGTTGAGCAATATATGATTTTGTATGGTTTCAAATTCGAACTCAATAAGCAATTTTTTTCTTATCTAGTCTAACCAACTGGATAAGTGTGGGAGGGCATAGGACAAGGAGTGGGAGGGCATAGGATAAGGAGTTCTCCGGGAAAGAATGGGAAAAGAAATAACTTAAAGCGTTCAAACATCAAAATAGTTTTTTATAATCTAATAGAAGTGGACACCAACATCAATTATCAGGAAATTGCAGGTATATCCTGAAAATAGTAGTTTCTTATAATTCTTTGAGTGTTTCTCCCCTTGTTTGTAGTCCGCAGTTGCTTTCTGATTTCATCATTTTTGAATCCTTAAAAATATAATGTTATTTTCATCAAATTTGTGACTTCTTTCAATGCCATGCCCATATCTAAGTTATCATTTGAAAACATTTTAGGGCGGATGAGGAACCTGTTGATCAGAAGCAGTATCTTGAAGAGGGTTGCAAACCTAAATGTGTGAAACAGCTTCGTTCTTATGAGGTTTGTTTACTTGTTATCAATGTAAAAAATGGCGCAAGGCACACTAAGGCGATAGGGGTCCTATAGCCTAGGCGCAAAATTAAAGATTTATTTACTAATCTGCATATATAACTTACTAAAATAGACCATTAAACCATATAATAGTTCAACAAAAGCTCTCCATTTCATTAATTACCTTTAACTTTCCAATCAAAAAGCATATAACATTGCATTTTATCATGCAATAGGAAGCATATACACTGTAAATAGACAAAGCTAGCTTTTAGACAAAACCCTTATCTTCCTATTTTGGATTTTAATGGCAATGTAAGGTCCTCTGTAAAATCACATTTAGAAAAAAAGCACAAACTATCAGCCTCTAAAAACCATAAAATCTTGTATTAATTTTCCAATCCTCGGTCACCATCTTGGTTCTGTTAAGCGCCTTATTGAACTCACCTCGCCCAGACTTAATTAAGCGTTTTGGGCTCATCGCTTGCGCCTAAGCGCGCCTCAAGCGTGCCTTTTTAAATACTGCTTGTAATAAGTTGTTTTGCAAACTGAGAAAGGTTTATTGATCTTTTTCATCAGTTTTTCAGTTTTGGGTTAGATAATTGCTGTTGCAAGTCTCACCATTCATACCACAAGTGAACAAACATAGTATAAAATCCCATTTTGAACATTTAAGATGTTCTTGTTAAGTCGATATTAGTTACACGGAGTAACTATGGTAAATTAGTTTAGGTCATATCTCTTTTAGCTTACTACACATTTTTTCTATTGAAGGAAGAATCCCTCATTCATGTTGCTAAATGTCAAAAGAAAAGATCATGTAATTTGTAATCAAACAAAATTAAACATGGCAAAAATCGACTTAAGGGTCACCTTTGTCCCTGTAGTAGACTCAATTTATCATTTTCCCCTATCGTATTTTTGCATCAATTTAGCCTTCGAATTTGTTTAATTGCATCATTCTATATCTACCCCTAATTTAAAACCCTAAATTAATAACCCTAGATCATAATCTCATAACCTCTAAACCATAAACTTTAAACCTTAAAACCTAACTTAAAATCCTAAATTGAGTGTTTTAAGTTAGATGCAATTGAACAACTTCAAGGGTTAAATTGATGCGAAAATACAATATGTGCGAAAATGATAAATTGAGTATATTATAGGAGAAAAAGTTACCTTGTGCCTCAAAAATCTATACTTAGACTAATCTAAATCAAATCAGTTACCCCACAACAATTTAAACTTAGTAAATGCTTTAATTGCCCATTGATCAAATAGGACATACCAAATTTACTATGACCATCGTCTTTCAGCATCAAGCATTTTTTTCAGCAAACACAATTTATTTTCTTATCAATCAGAAGGTTCAGGATTCAAGCCTGCCTTTCTTAATAGAAATACCATGCGCATAAAATTAATATGCATATACATGTGTGTTTACATACATGCACATTTCACCAAAGGGAATAGCTAGACAGAAAAAAAAAAATACATTAATGAATTAATGAAGGCTGAAACTTACCACCAACAACAGTGTCGTTCCAATGGTTAGGAAGAGGATTTGTGTTTAGGGAGGTTTGGCCCTGAGTGCTTTCAGAACTAGTTACAGAAGTGTTGATAGGTGAGTACCTAGCTCGAGAACCACCTTGATTGCCCAAAAGAGCTGCGAATGGGTTTGAACCTGGAGTATTTCCATCATTTCCAGCCAGGGTTGTGACCAAAGGCGGAACATAGTTAGGACTAGTGGCGGCCACAACTCAAAATTTGAAAAATTATAATTTAGACTCTTAAAATTCTCAAAAATTTAATTTATTTCTCATAATCTTTTTAGAAATTCAGATTAAATTTTAAATTTTTGAATGTTATTAACTAAACTCCTCCCATAATTTTTAATAATTCTCATTAAATCTCTTAAAATTTCAAAAATTTTAATTAGACCCCAATTTGTTTTTGCAAAAAATGTAGACTAAACTTGTCGACAGTTATTTTCGTCCGAGTTTACGTAGTAATATAATAATAATAATAATAATAATAATAATAATAATAATAATAATAATAATAATAATAATTATTATTATTATTATTATTATTATTTATTATTATTATTATTATTGTTACAAAATTCGGAGGCTCATTTACAAGAACCTGGAGGTCCAAACCCAAAGATAAAATGGAGGTCCAGACCCGAGAAGTCCAGCAGATCCAATTCGAGTCAACCCCAGAACCTACGCCAAGCCCAGATAACCCAACAAGCCCGTTTCTGCTAGGGTTTCCCACACATCTCACTCCAGCCGCCAACTCTCACAATCGTTGGATTTGGAGAGATCCAATGGTCCAGATTCATCCAGCAGAAACCTTAGGGTTTTATTACAACCCTAGGGTCTATTCCGGCCGTCGCCATAGCTTGATGATGAACTTGCCTTCGCCACCTCCAAGTGCTCCATTCCGATGTTGCCACGACACCGCCACCTCACCAGAAAAAGCACGATAGCCGCACACTTTATTAACCCTCGGGTGAGTTATCACCATAGCTCCGATGACTCAACGAAGCTTCATCATTGCGAATGGCTCTTCGAGGCCTATAAAAGGCCACCGATCCTGCAAGAGAAAAACACAGACAGACAGAGATAGCGAGAGAGAAACAGAAACGAAAGGATAGCTACAACCAACAAATATTCGCAATCACAAAGAACGAGAGCACCCAAGAGAACATAAACGATAAAACACAACAAGCAAATAGAGAAGAATCGAAGGAAATTTACACTCGTCGAAGCCTCCATTCGTCGTCGGAAAGTCAGATTTCGTAGGTATTTTCTTAGATCTACGGAGTTTGGTAAGGTTTTAGTCTAAGAGAGGCTCATATTCGGTTTAAGGTGTTTCGATCTACAGTTTGGGTGCATTTGTTTTCTAATTTCTCCCACAGTTCACGATAGCCGGCGGTGGCTGTCGGCGAAGGCAAATGGTGGCCGGTCGGTGACCGATTTCCCTCCGGTGAGGGAAATCTAGAGAGAATGGAGAGCTTCTCTCTCTAAGAGAAGAGAAGCAACAGAGAGAAAATGAGAAATTTTGGCCCTTTAGGCCGACCTGATGGGTATAAATACCCTCCTCGAACGACGTCGTTTTGGGGGGTCTATGCGTAATTTTGGGAATGGAAAAATCTCGTCTGTGGTCGTTGTAATTTGTAAGCCATTAAATTCAGTCATTGAAATTGAGTTTCCGTGCATTTTAATTTGGTTTTCGCATTTTATTTTATTATATTTTAGTCACTGCCCGTATATTTATGTATTTTTGGGTAAATAGCATATTTAATCCTTACGTTTAATATTTTTTATTTTGATCCCAAGTAATAATTAGGATAAATTACACTGTGAGTATCTAGATTTCATGATATTTTGAATTATGAACCTCTAATTTTGATATTTTTATAATTTAATCATTAAATTTATTATATGTATTTGGGTTATATTATTTTATACAATGAATCATAAAAATATTTCCTTAACTTATTAGGAAATTATTTTAAATGATTATTGGCACAAAATAATATCCCTAATGTTTTTTATGGATTAAAAATTAAATTAAATCCAAATTTATAAATTTTATTGCAAAGACAAATAAATAATAAACAATGTACCAATTTTGGGCGTTGTGGGGGTGCTAATCCTTCCCCACACGTAACCGACCCCTGAACTCATTTTCTGGTAAGCAGACCCTTTTTGTGTTGTTTTAATATTATTTTTATAAAATTTATTAACACAACATAGTATTTTTGGTGACCAATCACACCTCGATAAATGATTGGTGGCGACTCCTCAAATTGTATTTTATCTTATGCAAGAAGAAAAACACTTACTTTTTCTAGACGAGATTTAGAAAATAACGACACTTGTTTTCGCCTAGCAAATACCGTCTCGACAGCTTGGTGACTTCACTGGGGACTTAATTTTTTTAGAGAGTCAAGCCAACATTTTATTAATTAATTGTCTTTGTAATAAAATTAAATTTGTTTTAATTTAGTTTTTTGATCCCTTGATTATTTTAATAACTATGTTTTGTAAAAAAACGTTGTACTAACTTGTTTGTTAATGTTTGCAAATTTAATTATGTGTCTTTAGATTTAAAGAATAAATTAGCGTGTTATACATTTTTTTTCTTTTTGCTTTTCCTCACACACTGTGCACTGCATTATCATGACATGAGCTAAAACCCCACTCTATCCCACTTAGCTTGAATGAGAAACTACTCCATCGTGTGGTTTTCACCTACGTATGGGATAGGGGACCATTCCTTGAGCTCACACCATAGGTTCCTCGTGTGGTTTTCATCTCCGTTTGGACATAAGGAAGTGTGTTCCTTCGAATTGAACACAATCCGAAAGCTTGTGATATGCCAGGATTGAGGGTTTGCCAGCTCAAGTGAGCACCAACAAGGACAATTCGATGACATTTTTTACCTTAGAGCCAAAAATCAACATATAATAAACCTAGAACTTGAGTCTAGGCAAAGCCTAACCCAAAAGAGTCTTATAAGGTTAGCACACAAGGAAAAGCTTGTTGAGTCCTTTAATTTACTTAGCAATACTTTATTTTTCGAATAAATGTATGTGAACTAGAAATCATACGGTTAGGTTTATTTTCCAAATAAAGCATGAAACTAGAAAGCATGAGGTCAAGATGTATATATAGATACCATGATGGATAGGATTTTTTCTTTCCATTAATTGGTACTAACCATTTTACTTTTCTTATATGTCTATTTTGTAGTTACATTTGTCTATGCTAACTTGTTTATATTAATTTTATTTTGCATACAATGCATGATTATGACATAACCAGAAGGTGTTGATTTGTGAGTGGTCATCAAAACAAAAGATTTTCATTATGGACAAAGGGTTTCATGATCAAATAAACTATAATACAACTAGGGAATGGCGTGTTGAGGGAACTCCGAGGATAGAGGAGAGCTATGTACCCAAAGATCGTATGCTCGTTGAAGAGCAAAAAGAGGTACGAGATATAAGAGAGCAAATGCCCAATATGATGGATAGAATATCTGTTTTGACCAAAGGAAAAGAGACTCCTACACAAAAAGAGAGAGAGCTTAATTAACCTAATCCTGTAATCTCAGATATACAAGGGACTTTTGATCCTAATCAATTTGAGAAATTATGCACAATCACCATTCGTATCAATAGTTTATCTGGAAATATCAAGGAAATGGTGACAACTGTAGAAACTTCTAGAAATGAAAAGAAATCTTGTAATCAGAAATCATCGTCATTTAAGAGTTTTTCCCAATGTTAGAAACTCAAGATCAATCCAAGACGAAATATGGTTTTTATTTTGATGATATCCCTATATCATATAAAGAGTTGTATGAGAAGCTACTAGATGCGAGTCCAAATTTGTATGATGTTAATATTCGTTGTGAATATCATGCCGGAAATCAAGGACATTCCATTGAGAACTGCACCGCTTTCAAGCATCGAGTCAAACATCTTTTGGATTATGGAATTTTAGAGTTTGAAGTAAGGAATCAACCTAGTTTGGTCACTGATTATTCTATCAGGTTGATACCAAAGGTATTCAAAGGTAAGAGTAACAGTGTGGGCATTCAGAAGGAAGAATATATGCTGAAGTATGAGGCTCAAATTCGTCATTTGAAGATTGAAAGTGATAAAATGAGTGCAGAAATGGAAACTATGCATGAAGATTTCCAAAAGATCAGTCAAGTCTTTAAAAAGGCTGGTTTAGGAAATACCCCGAAAGAGTGGATGACAGGGGTCACTAAAATAAAAAATAATTGCAAGACACACGAAGTTCGAGTCATGAAGTTTTCTCATGATTTACGGCAAAAGAAATGCGCAATAGAACCGTCATCAATTTAGAAAGTTGTCAAACCGAAAATCAAATGTTGAATAGGGTTATAATCAAGATCGAAGATTCATATAAGATCCATCAGTGTGAGATTGAAGCTGAACTAGAAGTCATTAGAGCTAGAAACAAGAAATTGATGAATTTTTTTATGATTATGGGAACTTGTACAAGAACTTATTGACCATAAAGACTCTTTTACAAGGGAAAAGAAACAATATTGTCTACAAATCCAAGAATTGACATATAAGATGAAGGAAAAAGACAATATCATAAAGGAAGTTGCTGCCCAGGCAAGCAATGTGGCTCATAAACTAATTGATTTAGCTGGTTTTACGCAAGAGTTAAAGCATATTGACAACTCAACTCTTGAGCATGAGTGGAAATTAACTTGGTTTTTGAAGGAGATAGAGAAGTTAGGAGTGAAAACGATCCCTTATATGTAAAGTTTTGTTTGATATATAAAAGCCTTTTGTGTTCAATGAAAGTTATTTTAAGATGACCACTCTGGAATGACACCTTTTTCATACATGCATTTGCATTGCACAATTTGTATTCTTATTTTTGCATATTTCTCATTTACATTTTTAACATTCATGTTTATGTCATACATTTCATAGCATGTTAATATGCGTCAATCATGAAAAGGTATGAGTAATCTGTGAAGGATTTTATGACATAAGTTCTGAAAGCAAATTCAAGTCATTCGGGGCAAGTCTTTAGAAAGGTTAAAATAATGAATGGACTATTAACACGAGTTGGAATGATTGAAATAATCCAGGAGCAACTTATAGAGACTCAAAAAGAAATGTTTGATGAAACAAGAAAGTTCCAAGTTGAGTCAAAGGAACAAATGTCCAAGCTGATGAGTATGATGGTTACTGTAATAGAAGACCATGTCGTGCAAGAAAAGATGAAAACATTGGGTAAGAATTTGAATGTTAGTGGTACAACCAATGGAATGATAACAAATGACCAAGAACTGTTGGGGAATGTGGAAATCCAATTCAACACCAAAAATCAGGTATACTTCCAAAGAATATGACAAAGATCAAGATGGAGAAGGCAGAAATAATTGATGATGAAACTTTTAACACAAACGTTGAGTTTGCGTAAAAGAAGAAAAACATGCAAAAAGGTTCAAGTGGCATTAAAGAAGACTAAACATCTTGTTGTTCAGGCACAAAATCTTCAAGGTGATCTTAATAATGGCAAGGGGAATATGAAGTTAAAAGAGCTTCTACCCAATTTTCCTTCATTTTCGTGTAGCAAGTTATATCCCAAGTTACTCCAAGCCCAGCTTATTGCTCCATGTTTAGCTAAGCCTCTGCTACCCTCTTTCTCGAGTTGGTATAATGAGAAAGTTTCTTGTAAATATCATGCTAGAGCCCAAGAACACTCCATCGAGAATTGCAGTAACTTCAAACGATGAGTTTAAGACCTTTTAGTTCATGGAATCATAGAAGTAGATGTTAACAATCAATCCATTTTGGTTAGACAATTGGGAGTCAACCCCCAAAATAAAGTTAATAGGGTCAAAGCAAGTGAAGTTCATACAACAGAAGATGTTAAAAAGAAAAAGGGCAAAACTAAAAAAAGTCAGGTCTGTATGGAAGATTCAACTCTCGATACCTCTCTGATGCTAAAGAATGAGAAAGAGATGAGAAATGAATAAGTGAAAAGAGAGGTAATCCGAGACAGACCCATAGGTTTAAGAATGAATGGGGCAGATACAACCATGAAGACACCATAAACACCTATATCAGATTTCCTGAAGACAAGTGGAGAACTAATGGAAATGCAATCAGCGAAGAAAAACTTAAAAGTCACTTTCAAAAGACCAATTGGTCAAGAAGCGAAAGCTGATAATGTGAATGAATGTCACATTCAGAGCCTCGTGATAAAAAAAGTGCAATTAGTCTTTCAGAACAAAGAAAGTGAAAGTATATCGATCGAGAAATACTCTGAAGGTGTTCCAAACTTCTATCTCAGATTTGTACCCTCATTTGATTAAAGGTAAACACATTACACCAAGGCCAGTGAAAGTGTCACCAAATCCTTATGCCCATTGCTATGATCAAGATAGCATATGTGATTTCCACTTAGGGGTATCTGAGTATTCAACAGGAAATTGTTGGTTATTATTAAAGGAAATAGAGATGCTTGTTGACAAGGGAATCTAGACACAAGAAATGATCAAGAAATGGGGAAAATGAGGACAAAGACCCTAATCCGATTATACACCTAACATTCTAGGAGTAATGGGGCAAGCTAGATAAACAAGTGGAGGTCGTTATATACTACAGTTGTGCCTTTCATTTTCAGCATCTTGATTGAATATGTTTTTTTGTCCTTTCTAAGCCTTTTTATAAGGTTATTTAAATAAATATTGTGTTGTTTTTAAAGGATATGAGCATTGAATCAATTTTTCAATCTTGCAATTCTTTGAATATCAACTGGACTAAGAGCTCTTTAAATGATTAAAGTTATACATCTTTGACAAAGTATCAAGATTGAAAACTGGTAAAACAAGGACCCTGAACCTTACCCCATAGAATACACTCAAACACTATACTATCATCATACAAAGACGAGATAGCTTTCTCCCATTGCAAGGAGTTAAACAAAAGGCTTGGTATTTATATATAGGAGCGTACAACATGGGGCATCTTATGTGTATGACATTACGAAACCAACTAGGCTACTCTGTTAGAGTATGCCCAAAGACCAATCATATGATGATTGTAATAATATATTTATTTACCGATTTTATTTAATAAAGACATTGCCAATATTATTTTCAGTTATGTGTCTGTGTTTAACATAAACTGAAAGATAATAAAGTCCATATAATAACATTATTAAAAGATCCATAGTCAAGTATTGTTATGGGCATGGACAATAATAATATGCTTAAGACTAACATGGTATTGATTGATGACACAGAGTTGTCATTGACATAGAGATGTCAGAATTGATACATAATTATATTGTTAGAGAACAATGTATTGGATTGACCCATCATGAGCATATGTCTTGGATTATTATGTAACGGTCATAACATTGCTCATGGTGATGACTATATGTATGATCCTCAAACTTGAGATCAATGTCATCCCAACATATATTGTTGTATGTTTTGATACAGTTAAACATGCTCCGTAACTGGTTGCACTATAAAGACTGTTATTGAATATATTTCGATATATGTAGTGGGGTGTATATGGTTAGGATTTGTCCTTCCTACATAATAGAAAATATATCACAGGCCATTTGATTGAGAGAGACTATAAATGCATGGCCATGCTTAAATAAGTTGATATGTGATATCATATTTATTAATTATAGTCTACTCTAGATATCAATAAACAATAGATGGGCTATACAAGTGTGACTATTCTAAGACTTGTGCTTATTCTAGATATAAATGACAAAAGGATGTAATACATAAAAGAGTTAATCACGAAGATGATATGTCGAATCATAATTTCTTGTAACTTAGGTGAAAATGATATATTGCTAGATGTCACTCATTGTATGTAATATTAGAATTGTTCTAATAATTACTACTAACGTTACAAGAACCTACAAGGTCACACCCTAGGATTGAAATGAGCAAAAATGTACAATTTGTTGTATGTTACTAAAATATATCTAGAGTTATGATATGTATATTTGATATACATATGATTCTAATTATCCCGAATATAGTAAGTAAGCATTAAAAGAATGTAATTTAGATTACAACTCTTTTAATTGGTATATATAATTCGGAATAATTAAATAAGTTTTTAAAGAAACATTAAAGATTATAATTGAGATTATAAGTGTTTAATGTATATTTAATTGAATTAATTAAATAATATTTTATTGTTAATTCGAAATAACTTTGAAAACCCAAAGATGTTAGGGTAATGATATAAAAGGCTGTGTTAGGTCTAGCTGCCGTTTTTTAACACACACACATAAACCTTAGCCATTTTTCTCTCAAAACAGTTTTGGGGAAAACAAATATTGCTCTCAATCGGGTGAACTGAGTAGAGGTCGAGACATGATTTCGTGGAGGCTTACGATTCAAACCGATCTACACCACCAGTATTAACTATTGTTCTTGCTATTTTTCAAGGAACCCACTGTAAGTATTCGCATCGCTTCCTCCTGATTTCAGTTTTACGTACTTGGATTGCTAGTGAGACCGTCGAGTTTTGTTTCCGTTGCGCCGTGGGGTGCGCCGACGGTCCCAACAGTGGTATCAAAGCCACTTGTACGATTCGAATTTGGGTTAAATTCTTGGATGATGCGATATATATGAAATGCATGTTCTAGTTATATCGATTTCAGTAAATATGTTGATATCATTGTTCAAATCGATAACCACAACGATTAATATGTTAATTTGTTAATATGTTTTTCAATAGATTTGTTGATGCAATGATTTTACGAAATTCATATGTCAATCGTTGACATGATGATCCGTAGGAGTGCGACAGCATATCTGGTTTGGCAGTGGAACAAAGGTTGTTCCGATGCAGAAAACCTTCGGGATTGAAAATCCCAAAATCACGATTATGTTAATAAATGTTATCAAATCGTGAGGTTTTTCTATAGAACCTGTATATATAAATTTTTTTAACAAAGGCTTAAGAACGTGTATATATATATGATATGTTTGTTTTGCACGGTGTTTGACATGCATGGTTATAGCCCTTATTCACTTTATAATGGTTTAATGTGAAATACGGTCTGTGAGTCGTGCCTTTCTATATCTCTGTTGTATTTCTCTTCTCATCTTACTCCCTCGTATGTGAAACGAGTTTCTTTTAAAATTGTAAATCTATGAAGATTCACAAGGAGCAGAAGAATGGCGAGAAGATACCTAGAGAGCAGTCTTAGGCTTTAGGGTTCTTGGTTCTCCCAATAGCTTGGGATGGGCCTCCTTAGTCATTATTTTGGGCTATAACCATTGCATATTATTTATTGCTATATTTGTTATGTATGCAATGCATCAAATGATAAAATAAGAATGAATATTAATGAGATCAATAAGGGCATAATCTTCAAACGAACAATGATGAGATAATTACGCAAATCCCTCTTTATAATCTAAGTTAACTTAACCGTCCAATATTTACCCTCATTAAGGCTTCGATCGATATTGTGTGGGCTTTGCCAAAGCATTGGCACGTAAATCTATCTTGGTTAAACGCGAAGAATAAGCAAGTGATAATCACTGGTTGAAATATTGGTAATAACTTAGCTAGGTTATTCTAATAGGATTAGAAACCTAGAGGTTAAATATTTGGATAAGTCATGAGATGACTTGAACAAAAGTTGTTCACCAAAATGAGGAGTTATATGAGATGTAACTAGTAAAGTGTTACTTACCTAAATAATCACTATCCTAAAAGAAAAGCCAAAGCTGATTTAGGAAATTGATGTATTATGGATCCTCACCAACTAGAAAAATTTTCGTTGAATTTTTCTGAAATTAAAACAAATAGGGTTTTTAATTTTGAATAAAATAGTAGGAGTAAGTTGTAAATAAAGTCCTATTTATAAATTTTAATTCTGTAAATTTACTTACTTTAATATTTCCATTGTTGTAGATTTAATGGAAAAAAACACTTTATCACTGCGATCACTCCTTGAGAAGGATAAATAATGGCATAAATTTCCTTGATTGGTTTCATAATTTAAGAATTGTTCTCAAACAAGAAAGGAAAGAATATGTCATTGAGGAACATGTTCCTGATGAACCGTCAAGTAATGCTTCAAGAGCTGACAAAGACAAATTCAAGAAACATATGGATGATATGTTTGATGTTGGATGTCTAATGCTTTCCACCATGACTCCTGAGCTTCAGAAGCAACATGAGGACATGGTTGCATATGAGATGATTCAAAATATCAAAGAAATATATGAAGGGCAAACACGTCAAGAGATATATGAGACCTCTAAAGCTCTATTTCAATGCAAAATGGTAGAGGGAACTCTTGTAGGAGCTCATGTCATCAAGATGATGGGCTACATCCAAACGTTGGAAAAGCTGGGATTTCCTCTCAAAGATGAATTGGCTATCGATGTTATCCTGTAATCGTTGCCAGATAGCTTTAGCCAATTTGTCCTTAATTTCAACATGAATGAAATTACAAGACTTTGCCACAGTTACTTGGCATGTTAATAACTGCTAAAAGTAACATAAAAAAGGTTGGACCTAAGCCCATTCTGATGGTCCACAAGTACAAAGGAAAGGGAAAGAAAAAGGTAGTGGCAAAGTCTAAGGGCAATGGTAAGACCAAACCAAAAGGGAAAAATGCATTGAGACCCAAAGGGGGAGTTAGCAAGGAAGGAAAATGTTTCCATTGGGATAAGACCAGACACTGG
Source organism: Hibiscus syriacus (assembly GCF_006381635.1). NCBI lineage: Eukaryota > Viridiplantae > Streptophyta > Magnoliopsida > Malvales > Malvaceae > Hibiscus > Hibiscus syriacus. Next base: position 88,622 of record NW_024063377.1, on the reverse strand, counting down.
AAGAGAAACTACCCTGTTTACCTTGAAGAGGTCAAGAAGGCAAAAGAAAACGGAACGTTTGTTTCAGGTATTTATGTTATTGATGTTAATTTGTCAACATCTACTTCTTGGGTATTAGATACTGGTTGTGGTTCTCATATTTGTACTTATGTACAGGGAATGCAAAAGAGAAGGAATCTGGCTAAAGAAGATGTGGACCTACGAGTGGGAAATGGAGCAAGAGTTGCTGCATTAGCTATAGGGACATATGTTTTATCTTTACCTAGTGGACTTGATTTAAATTTAGAGGATTGTTATTATGTTCCTAGTTTGACTAAGAACATTATTTCTATTTCTTGTTTGGACAAGATTGGTTTTGAGATTATTATTAAGAATAATTGTTGTTCTTTTTATCTCGATAGTGTTTTTTATGGTTCAGCACAATTGGTTAATGATCTCTATATTTTGGACTAAGAAAACACCATTTATAATATAAATACTAAGAGATAAAAAACAAATGACTCAAATCAAACTTATCTTTGGCATTGTCGTTTAGGCCATATAAGTGAAAAACGCATATAAAAACTCCATAAAGATGGATTCTTAGATTCATTTGTTTTCGAACAATATGATGTATGTGAATCTTGCTTGTTGGGAAAAATGACTAAAGCTCCTTTTAATAGTAAATGTGAGCAAGCAAGTAATTTATTCGGGTTAATACATAGTGATTTATATGGACCAATGAATACACAAGCCAGAGGTGGATTCCATTACTTCATTACTTTCACCGATGACTTCAGTCGGTATGGGTATAATTATCTTATGCGCCTTAAATCTGATGCCCTTGAAAAGTTTAAGGAATTTAAAAATGAAGTACAAAATGAACTAGGTAAGATTTTTAAGGAACTTCAATCAGATCGAGGTGGAGAATACTTAAGCATAGAGTTTGATGAACTCCTAAAAGAATGTGGGATTGTCTCACAACTTACACCACTTGGTACACTATAGTGGAATGAAGTTTTTGAAAGAAGAAATTAAACACTATTAGACATGGTTCGATCGATGATGAGTCATAGTGATCTTTCGACTCCTTTTTGGGGTCATTCACTTAAAACAGCTGCTTTCACACTAAATCGTGTTCCATCTAAATCGGTTCAAAAGACACCATACGAGATATGGACTGGGAAACGTCCTAGTATGCCTTTTATGAAGATTTGGGGTTGTGAAGCTTATGTAAAACATCAGATGTCTACAAAGCTTGAACCTAAATCTCATAAGTATATATTTGTTAGATATCCTAAAGAAACTAATTGATACTATTTCTTTAACCCTAACGAGAACAAAGGATTTGTTGCTCGAACATGAGTTCTTCTCGAAAGAGAATTTCTCTCAAAGAAAGGGAATGGTAGAAATATTGAACTTGGAGAAGTTCAAGAACAAAAAATAAATGAACATGAAGTTGAGCATGTTTCACAAGTTATTGAGGAGCATTCAACAGATTTAGAAACACAACCACTGCTTAGATCCACAAGAGAACACTGTGCACCTGAGAGATTTGGATTTCTCGTTACGACACATGGAGATATTCTTCTTATGGATCAGGATGAGCCAATGACTTATCAAGAGACAGTTTCTAGCCTAGACTCTGAGAAATGGCTTGAAGCCATGAGATCTGAGATGGATTCCATGTCAGTAAACCAAGTATGGACTTTGGTTGAACCACCAGAAGGGGTCAAACCTATAAGGTGTAAATGGGTTTTCAAGAAGAAAACGACATGGATGGTAATATACAAATATACAAGGGGCGATTAGTCGCTAAAGGTTTTTGACAAGTTCATAGTGTAGACTATGACGAAACATTCTCCCCTGTAGCTATGTTTAAGTCCATCCGTATCTTGCTCGCAATAGCTGCATTCCATGATTATGAAATCTGGCAAATGGACGTCAAAACCACTTTCATTAATGGAAAACTTGAAGAGGATGTGTATATGACACAACCAGAAGGTTTTGTCATTCCAGGAAATGCTGGAAAGGTTTGTAAGCTACAGAGGTCCATTTATGGACTAAAACAAGCTTCTCCAAGCTGGAATCTTCGTTTCAATGGTGCAATCAAAGAGTTTGGTTTTATCATAAATGAAGATGAGCCTTGTGTTTATAAGAAGGCTAGTGGGAGCATTGTTTCTTTCCTAATCTTGTATGTAGATGACATACTCATCATAGGAAATGATATACCTACTTTACAGTCTGTTAAGACTTGGTTAAGTAGTTATTTTTCTATGAAAGATTTGGGTGAGGCAGGATATATCTTAAGAGTTAAGATCTATAGAGATAGATCTATAGAGATAGATCAAGACGACTTCTAGGTTTGAGTCAAAGTACATATATAGACAAAGTGCTGAAAAGGTTCAGTATGGAAGAATCCAAGAAAGGATTTTTGCCTATGAGACATGTCATTTCTCTTTCGAAGGAAATGTGTCCTTCAACTCCACAAGAAAGAGAACGGATGAATAAGATTCCATATGTTTCGGCTATTGGTTCTATCATGTATGCTATGATATGTACTCGACCTGATGTATCGTATACTTTAAGCATGACGAGTCGGTATCAAGCGAACCCTGGTGAAAATCATTGGGTTAGGTTAAAAATATCCTTAAGTATTTAAGAATAACTAAGGATAAATTTCTTGTCTATTGAGGGGAGGAAGAGCTTAGTATAAAAGGTTATATTGATGCCAACTTCCAAACTAACAAGGATGACTCACGATCGCAATCGGGTTTTGTGTTTTGTCTTAATGAAGGTACTGTGAGCTAGAAAAGTTCGAAGCAAGACACATTAGCTGATTCTATAACAGAGGTTGAATACATTGCATCCAGTGAAGTAGCAAAAGAGGTTGTTTGGATCAAGAAGTTCATATTGGAATTAGGGGTTGTTCCCAATATATCAGACGTTGTAGAACTCCGTTGTTAGAGTATGCCCAAAGACCAATCATATGATGATTGTAATAATATATTTATTTACCGATTTTATTGAATAAAGGCATTCCACTATTATTTTCAGTTATGTGTATGTGTTTAACATAAACTGAAAGATAATAAAGTCCATATAATAATATTATTAAAAGATCTATAGTCAAGTATTATTATGGGCATGGACAATAATAATATGCTTAAGACTAACCTGGTATTGATTGATGACAAGGAGTTTTCATTGACATAGAGATGTCAGAATTGATACATGATTATATTGTTAGAGAACAATGTATTGGATTGATCCATCATGAGCATATGTCTTGGATTATTATGTAACGATCATAACATTGCTAATGGTAATGACTATATATATGATCCTCAGACTTGAGATCAATGTCATCCCAACATATATTGTTGTATGTTTTGATACAGTTAAACATGCTCTGTAACTGGTTGCACTATAAAGACTATTATTGAATATATTTTGATATATGTAGTGGGGTATATATGGTTAAGATAGGATTTGTCATTCCTACAAAATAGAAAATATATCACAGACCACTTGATTGAGCGAGACTAGAAATGCATGGCCATGCTCAAATATGTTGATATGTGATATCATATTCATTAATTATAGTCTACTCTAGATATCAAGAAACAATAGATGGGCTATACAAGTGTGACTATTCTAAGACTTGTGCCTATTCTAGACATAAAGGACAAAAGGATGTAATACATAAAAGAGTTAATCACGAAGATGATATGTCGAATCATAATTTCTTGTAACTTAGGTGACAATGATATATTGCTAGATGTCACTCCTTGTATGTAATATTAGAACTGTTCTAATAATTATTACTAACGTTACAAGAACCTATAGGGTCACACCCTAGGATTGAAATGAGCGAAAATGTACAATTTGTTGTATGTTACTAAAATATATCTAGAGTTATGATATGTATATTTGATATACATATGATTTTAATTATCCCGAATATAGTAAGTAAGCATTAAAAGAATGTAATTTAGATTACAACTCTTTTAATTGATATATATAATTCGGAATAATTAAATAAGTTTTTAAATAAACATTAAAGATTATAATTGAGATTATGAGTCTTTAATGTATATTTAATTGAATTAATTAAATAATATTTTATTGTTAATTTGAAATAACTTTGAAAACCCTAAGATGTTAGGGTAATGGATATAAAAGGGTGTGTTAGGTCTAGCAGCCATTTTTTAACACACACACACATAAACCTTCAACCGTTTTTCTCTCAAAATAGTTTTAGGAAAAACAAATATTGCTCTCAATCGGGTGAACTGAGTAGAGGCCGAGATATGATTTCGTGGAGGCTTACGATTCGAACCGATCTACACCACTAGTATTCACTGATGTTCTTCCTTTTTTTCAAGGAACCCGATGTAAGTATTCACATCCCTTCCTCTCGATTTCAATTTTACGTACTTGGATCGCTGGTGAGACCATCGAGTTTTGTTTCCGCTACACCGTGGGGTGCACCAACGGTCCCAACATACTCTTCTATTGATGACGTTTGATGATGATCATAATCTTCACAGATGGAATAGTTAAGTAGGTGAATCTAGTTTAGGTCAGTTTCTTGGAAATTGAACTCTAACGATGAGATTTTTTTGACTTTCAACAAATACTAGAACTATAACAGGAAGCTTAAGAAGTTGAATCCGCATACCCAAATTATATTACTATTATATACAATAAAACTTGAGTTGTCTCTGTAACATCCTCAATACTGGGTTAGTGACTAAATTAAAAAACTTAAAATTTATTGGCCAAAGTAGATAAATTGAATAGTTCAAGGACTTATATTGTACATTTTGTATAGGATTAAATATCAAAGAATGAAGAATGAAAGGGCAAAATGGTTATTTTATGGCAAGATAATTAATTTGAGAAAGGGTTATATTATCACCACGTGGGAAATGAAGGAGGGAAAGAAAACTTTCTAGAGAACTCTTGTCCACTCTTCTTCTTCTTCCGTGAGACATATAACAAAGGTGAGTTTTCTTGTGAGTTGATTATATATTGAATTTAAGAGTTGTTTATGATCCTTAGGTAATACTTAAGCTTAAAGAAAGCTTAAGTTATCTTAAAACTATATGATGAACGAGTTAAGAGAGATTAAAGATAAGGGGTTTTTAAATGAAATCTTAGAAAAGAGTTGATAAGTGGAATTTGAAACCAAATTTGACTTGTCAATAGTTGAATTAAGAGATATGAAGTGATAGAATGGGAATTAGAATATGTTGAAAATTTGGTGTGATTCTTGATTTACATATGGAGTATATGATGTTGAGGTTAAGAATGTGTTAAATGAATAGAAATTTGTTTAAGTATGTGTACTTGAGTTAAGTGTATGAAAGGGATTAAAACATGAAGTGTTTGAGTTGATAAGAGTGAATTTTCGGGTTTAAAAGTGAAATCTAGGCTTTTGGTATCGACACTGCTTCATCCAGTACCAATACTTCAAGAGTAAAATATGGATTTTGGTATAGGGGTATCGATACTGGTTGAACAGTATCGATACCATAAGTCTGAAATTAACAAAGACATTCATGGGGTATCGATACCTGGAAGGTAGTATCGGTACCAAGGGTACCGATACCATAAGAACAATATCGATACCATGTTTGAAACAAAAACATCTATTGCAAAATAATTATCGATACCCAGATTGGTATCAATACCATAGCTAAAGAAGTATCGATACCCTATAGGGGGTATCGATACTACTTCAATTGGAAAAGAAATTAAATCTTTTTTTAACTTAAGAAATTAAGGATCAAATTATAATAATTGAAATGTATGATTGTGTAGATATCGAGCACAAGCAAGTTCCGGAACGACCGAAAAATTAGTATCGATCGAGAAGAGAAATCAATTCATAGAAGTAATTGATATCAAGGTGAGTGCATACTATAGGTATAGTGCAATGGAAATAAGAATTGTGATAAGTATATTTCCTATGTTAATATTCATAGTCCAATAGTTGTGAACATGCATATATGATAATCATTATAAACACATGTATGAGTTAAACATATTATATGGTTCATGTGAACATATTTCATTAACATATGTTATATGATATGAAACTGATGATCATATGCACATGTGATATGTGATAGAAGAAAAGGCAATTGTGATTATAAGGGAAATGATATGCATACATGAATCTATGAAGTATAATGATAGTTCCCATGTTATATGATATGAGAGTTATAGGTATAGTTGGCATGCTAAGAGTCGGGAGTTACCTATGTTCTTCGGGACATATGGACAGGTACCTATGTTCTTTGGGACATATGGATAGGTCCTTCGGGACATAGATTTCATATGTCACTTAGTGGATTCTTATACGAGCTGTGGTGATAGCATATGTGTGCACAACCTTAAAGTACTTGTATACCTTAAGTTCTCAAGAATGTACATGTGCTTATAAAAGATATAATGAGTATGTACATTATTTCATATTAACATGTTATTATTGTTTACATTAATTCATATATAACATGATTGATTTATGATATGATGAGCATAATTGTATTTGGATAGTAGATTGCATGTTCATATTTATAGGAAATACATTATTATATGTTTATACCTCACTAAGTCTATGACTTAGCATGTAAATGTTTTACACGTAGGTACAGGAAAACAAGAGAACCAACCTTAAGTTCAGCAGAGCAGCATATATTCACTTGAAGATCAGATCAGAAGTACTTTGCATAGTATGTTTTATTTACGTAATATATGTGTTGGCATGTGAATAGAGTCGTAAAGTACGTATGCTTTGATCAATTATGTAATGTTTTGAACTTCGGTATGTAAAATACAAATTTTATGTTAATGAAAGTTTAAATTTCCTATAGTTCTTATAAATATACATGTTTTGAAAAGTCAATATGACACATTGAATTCGTATCCGGGTCGGGTATGGGTTGGGGGTGTTATATTTAATGGTATCAGAGCTATGGTTTAGCCGATTCTAGGAATAAACCTGAGTCTGAAGTGTCTTTAAATATGTACATGCCAACATAATAGTAAGAACTTCTGATCTGATAAGAGTAATAAGTATGATGTTATGTTAATGGAGTTATTTAGTTATATCTTATTAGATGTCCAGATAAGATAGCTCCCAAAGTGAAGCGAGAGATGAGAGGCTAGTTGAGAGTAGTAATTCACCTACCTTGGCCAGTCAAGGCGAAGGACAGACACCCTCTAGAGTGCATGTGCAAGATCAAGATGTTTTCTTCAGGACGTCGGATGCCATCTTGACGCATTTCCAACCTCCTGCCTTCTCAACTTAGAGGATAAATATAGCTAAGGACTTAAAAGGATTAGAAGCTCCTGAGTTCAATGGGGAAGCCGAATAAGGTGTTGTTGCTGCGGACCTTTGGCTCAATGATGTAAAGATTATGCTAGATGGACTCCACTATTCTGATATGGAGAAGTTAGACAGAGTGGTCTCCTTACTTCTTGGGAAAGCAAGAATCTGGTGGATGAATGTCACATTGAGGATGACAAATGATCAAGTAACATGGTCTTTGTTTCTTGAAGAGTTTAGGCACAAGTACATCGGAGATTAATTCATCACGCAAATGAAACAAAAATTCTTGAACCTGAAGCAAATGAACCGCAATGTGTATGAGTATGAATGTGAGTTCAACAAGTTAAGTCATTTTGCGGCTGAGTTGGTTCCAATAGAGAAAGATACGTGTGAGTGGTTTATTGAGGGCTTACGCCCAAGGCTAAAGGAGATGTTGATCGTGTTAAATCTGTCGTCGTTCTAAGAAATTGTAAATTGTGCTAAAGCTGTAGAGAGAGCTCATAATGAACGGTTTGGGGAGCAAAGAGCTCAATCGTCCAAAAGAACTGGAGCTTCATCAAGTTCTGCCCCACCTAAGAGAGGCAGAGATTCTGACTTTCGATCTCAAGAGAGGTTTGAATCGGTGGCATCCTCCGCTAGAGGATCAAATCAGATGAGAGCTAGACAGACTCAATCAGTAGGGTCTGGTGATGGAAGATAATAGCAGAGATAATGTCAGACTTATGGAAGATATCACGGTGGGACATATAGAGTTAAATATGGAGCTTGTTTCCGATGTGGGAAAATGGGACATTTTATGAGAGATTGTCCATTGGGGACAGGAGAGCCTATACAGTCGGAACGATCTGCTTCGATGTCTCAGAGAGGAAGAGGTAGAAGTCAGCCAGAATCCTTTACTCAATAGGAAGTACGCTCCATTGCTCGAGTGTATAATCTCAAGACCAATGAAGACCGTTATGATCCAAAGATAATTGTAGGTACCTTTTTATTGTATGATAAATGTGTTATAGTATTGATTGATACGGGGTCTGCATATTCATATATTAGTAGTAAACTGGTAAGAGAATTGGGAATGCAATTAGAAGTTACTAGTAATGATGTGATAGTAACTAATCCGTTAGGGCACAGTGCTCGGGTTAATAAAGTGTGTCAAGGGTGTCCCATATGGATTCAGAGAATTGAATTCCCTGCTAATCTAATGGAATTACCCTTTGACAAATTCGAGGTAATATTAGGAATGAACTGGTTATATCGTTATCATACGAATGTCGATTGTAGACTGAAGAGGGTAACGCTAATCAGTTCAAATGGATTGGAAGTGATAGTGTTCAATGAAAGATGAAATCCATTAGCAAACGTTATCTCGGTGATGTAAGTAAAGAAGTTATTACTACAGGGATGTCAGGGTTTCATGGCTAATGTACTAGATATTAGAACCAAAGAGAAAGGGTTAGAAGAAATCCCTATAGTCAAAGAGTTTCCTGATGTTTTTCCAACAGAGTTGTTGGGGTTACCTCCGAATAGAGAAGAAGAATTTCAGATTGAGATAATACCTGGAACTACGTCCATTGCAATGGCACCATATAGGATGGCTCCAACAGAGTTGCAAGAGTTAAAGATTTAGTTACAGGAATTGTTGGACAAAGGATTCATTAGACCGAGTGTCTCGCCCTTGGGAGCTCCAGTATTGTTCGTTAAAAAGAAGAATGGGTCAATGCGTCTCTGCATCGACTACAGGCAGCTCAATAAAGTAACTATCAAGAATAGGTATCCCCTCCCTAGAATTAATGATTTATTTGATCAGTTGAAAAGAGCTTCAGTTTTCTCTAATATTGATTTACGATCTGGATATCATCAGTTGAAGGTTCAGGAGAAAGATATTCCAAAGACCGCATTTAGAACGAGGTATGGTCATTATGAGTTTATTGTGATGACTTTTGGAGTTACAAATGCATCGACTGCCTTTATGGACCTAATGAATAGAATATTTCAACCTTATTTGGACCAATTTGTAGTGGTGTTCATCGATGATATATTGGTGTATTAAAAAATGAATGAGGATCATAGTGCACACTTGAGAATAGTTTTACAGACTCTACAAGACAAGAAGTTGTACGCCAAACTATCGAAATGTGAGTTCTGGTTGAATGAGGTAACATTTCTTGGACATGTAATTTCTGCTCAAGGAATTCGAGTTGATCCTCAGAAGATAAAAGCCATTCTCGAATGGGATGCTCCAAAGAATGTATCTAAAGTCAGAAGTTTTCTGGGGCTGGCAGGTTATTATCAAAGGTTTGTTAAGAACTTTTCGATGCTAGCTTTACCTTTGACTAAGTTGATGAGAAAATGTGTGGTATTTGCTTAGACTCCTGAATGTCAAGAAAGTTTTGAGATGTTGAAAAAGATTTTGACAGAAGCTCTAATATTAGTTCAACCTGAGTCTGGAAAGAACTATGTAGTTAATAGTGACACGTCTCATAATGGTTTGAGATGTGTGTTAATACAAGAGGGCAAAGTGGTGGCTTATGCGTCGAGATAATTGAAACCGCATGAAAAGAACTATCCAATGCATGATCTAGAGTTGGCTGCAATGGTGTTTGCTCTTAAGATTTGGCGTCACTACCTATATGGTGAACGTTGTTACTTATATACTGATCATAAGAGTTTGAAGTATTTGATGACTCAGAAGGAATTGAATTTAAGACAGAGGAGATAGATAGAATTTCTAAAATACTATGATGTGGTAATCAATTTCCATCATGGGAAAGAAAATGTGGTGGCAGATGCTTTAAGTCAAAAGACGTTTGCAGCCTTACGAGCTATAGATGTCAGATTGTTATTAAATGGAGATGGTGCAATATGTGCGGAATTGACTCTTAAGCCATCATGGCTAAATCGAATTAAGGAAATGCAATAAAAATATGAAAAGTGTCTAAAGAAGTTACAACAAGTAAAGAATGATGAGATAAAAGATTATATGATACAGTCTGATGGGAATCTGTATTACCGAGGGTGATTAGTGATTTCATATAATGACGAGTTAAAGAAGGAATTGTTAACATAAGCTAACTGTAGTCCATTGACGATGCACCCTGGAGGAAATAAGATGTATATGGACCTCAAGAGTCGTTACTGGTGGCCATGAATGAAAAGAAATATTACAAAATTTGTGTTTAACTGATTGACTTGTCAGCAAGTCAAAACCGAGCATCAAGTTTCATCAGGACTGTTGTAACCAATGTCTATTTCTCAGTAGAAATAGGAGAATGTAACGATGGATTTTGTGATGGGGTTGCCTCTGACTCCAAACAAAAGAGATTCAATCTGGGTGATAGTGGATAGATGACTAAGTCAACTCATTTCATTATCGTGAGAACTGATTTCTTTATGGATAAATATGTTGAATTGTATATCAGAGAGATTATCAAATTGCATGGTGTACCGATTTCAATTGTTTCTGATCGAGATCCTAATTTCACCTCAAGGTTTTAGAAGTCTTTACGTGGAGCATTGGGAACTCGATTGAATTTCAGCACAGCATGTCATCCTCAGACCGATGGACAATCCGATCGAACTATCCAAATCCTGGAGGATATATTGAGAGCCTGTATAATTGAGTTCAAAGGATTGTGGGAAAAATACTTGCCACTTACTGAATTTGCCTACAACAATAGTTACCAGTCAAGTATCAAAATGGCTCTTTATGAAGCTCTATACGGGAGGTAGTGTCGTACGTCCTTGAACTGGTATGAACTTAAAGATCAAGAAGTCCTTGGTCCTGATTTAATTAAAGAATTGGAAGAGAAAGTTCAGGTGATCCAGAATAATTTGAAAAACGTCAGCTGATAGACAGAAATCATATACAGATCTGAAGAGAAAAGAAATTGAGTTTCAAGTCAGGGATAAAGTATTTTTAAAAGTGTCTCAATGGAAGAAATTATTGAGATTTGGACGAAAAGGAAAGCTTAGTCATCGGTTTATTGGACCCAATGAGATCATTCAGAAAGTAGGACCAGTGGCATATCAATTGGCTTTGCCACCGGAAATGGAGAAAATTCATAACGTTTTCCACGTTTCAATGCTTCGGAGATATAGGTCCGATCCCTCCCATGTTGTAACACCAGAGGAGATAGAGATTCTGACCTGACTTCTGAGGAGATGAAACAACTAAGGAATAAGACTATTCAATTGGTTAAAGCATTATGGAGAAATCACAAGGTAGAGGAAACAAGGCGGAGGAAGCAACATGGAAATGTTAGGAATACATGAGGAATCAATACCCAAATCTCTATGTACAATGAAAATTCGAGGATGAATTTTCTTAAGGGGAGATTTGTAATATCCTCAATATTGGGTTAGTGACTAAATTGAAAAACTTTAAAATTTGTTGGCCAAAGTAGAAAAATTGAATAGTTTGGGGACTTATATTGTAAATTTTATATAGGATTAAATATCAAAGAAGGAAGAATAGAAAGACAAAATGGTCATTTTATGGAAAGATAATTAATTTGAGAAGGGTTATATTATCACCACGTGGGAAATGAAGGAGTGAAAGAAAGCTTTCCAGAGAACTCTTTTACACTCTTCTTCTTCTGTCGTGAGACATATAGCAAAGGTGACTTAGCGTGTAAGTGTTTTACACGTAGGTACAGGAAAACAAGAGGACCAGCCTTAGGATCAGTAGAGCAACATATCTTCACTTGAAGATCAGATCAGAAGTACTTTGCACAGTATGTTTTGTTTACGTAATGGATGTGTTGGCATGTGAATAGAGTCGTAAAGTACGTATGCTCTGATCAATTATGTAATGTTTTGAAATTCAGTATGTAAAATAAAAATTTTCTGTTAATGAAAGTTTAAATTTCCTATATATTTTATAAATGTACATGTTTTGAAAAGTCAATGTGACACCTCGGATTCGTATCCGGGTCGGGTACGGGTTGGAGGTGTTACAGTCCCTCTAGAGCAATTTGTTAATAGCCCCGACTTTATGGATAAGTTTCAACTAGCCTGATAAAGGTGATTATATTATATTATATATATACAATAAAGTTGAATTCAGCTAGCCAAAAATGACAAAGGTTACTAAATAAGGAGTTTCGGTAAAAGATGAACTAAGGGAGTTAAGGAACACTTGTTATAGTCAACTTCACACGAGCACTCAAAAATTTCATTTTTGATCGATATTTTCGCACTGCCTTGGTTAGAGGAGTCTATAAAGCTGGAACAAATATAAGATTTCAGAGAACCGAAATAGAAATATTCTAGAATGTTTAGTAATTCTATATGTTGGTTGCGTCATTTTGTCCGCATCCGGTTAAAATACCAAGCCAAGAAAGTGAGGCATGTGGCAATGTTCACAAAGAGCGAGAGAGAAGTGACATCTTTAATGGATGAAACCATAGAAAATAAGAAAGTCAGCTTGAAACCAAACCATAAATTTTGATACTTGTCAAAGAGCTATAACTCTAAAACGTTAAAGAGTTGTTGATTCTTTTGATATTCTTTGAGCTCATGCTTATGATTTGATTCAATTTTGAACCTGTAAGGGGCAATACTTTATAGAATTCTTTTATTATTTGATTTTTTAAAAAAGAAAGGAGAAAAAATATTTTCAAACAGGATAGTCTCAAATGAGAAAGGTTCTTGAAGCAGTTGATATTCTACTTCTATTAGAGAACAAATGATGCCATAATGATGAGACACTTCACATTATTGAAAGTAAGTGGTTCGAAAGATCATAAAGGTTGAAGAATTGAACTTGAAACATTCCCTGTGTGATAACCTGTCAAGAAAAAGATAACCAATTTGTTCAAAAGTGGCACATATCCCAGTGCATAGCAAAAAGGCAAGAATGTGACCAGTCAAGAAGAATATGATCACCATATTCAGAAGAGGAACATATCTCAGACATTTCTGTTAGAATGATTGATCACTTATTAAGATTGTGACAACATGAAGAGAATCCCTCAAGTTACTTAACAACACTGTTGTTTAGTAACACTAGAATGAGAGCATTCAATATAAACATATTTGAGCACCAAGAAAGCCACGAGTACCCACAATGGGGCATTATTAAAGCTGGACCTCGTGGGGATCATGAGATTAAAATCAAACAGACATTGAGAGTAAGCTTTACAACTTAGAATGTTGGGACATCTTGAAGGCTCACATCAACATAAAAATTTTGGGACATTGTGAAGGCTCATTTCAACCAGAAATAGAATAAAGGCATTTTGAAGGCCCATTTCAGCCAGAAATAATGTTGGGGCATTTTGAAGGCTCATATCAGCAATTTTGAACGAATTTTTAAAGGTTCGTATCAACAAATGTTAGGGCATTTTGGGAGGCCCATATTATTCAGGAATATAAGATCATTGATTTGAGCAAATATTTCCAAGGAGATAGGAAGGAATTGAGAATGAAAATGGTGAAACAGTGACAATGGAGCTGACCATATATAATTGTTTTTCTATTATACGGTTGCATTATCTTGGTGATTCCATCTACATTGATGCTGACAAACCAAAGCATCTCACTTGTATTCCCAATGAGCTTTCTTCTTTCGTGTCCTTATAACGCCATACAAAAGATCTAAACATCATGCAAAAAGTTTCTCTGGTTGAGAACTCTAGGCAGAAACTACAGGAAATGATGAATGTGCTTTCAAATGTTCTACGAACCAGTGATTATGGTGATAAACTGTTACGTGTTGTGAGTACTATAAAATTATACGCAAATAATGTGCAAGTATACAAAATCGCTCAAGTAATAAAGTGATGAGTGAGTATCATCTCCACATGGATTGGTTGAAATTAAAAAAGTCTAAACAAAGCAAAGCACTACTCTATCTAAGTATAGTTAGTGTTGATATGTACAAATGTCACAGCAATGAAAAGTAAATGTGGGTGGATATGGATTGATGGTCTAATGGTGTAGCAAATGGAAATGCAGTGGCAAGAGAATATTTTTAATATTGAAAATGTTGTAATGTTAAGGCAATGAAAAATGGTAAAACAACAAATAAATGATAAGTTTGATAATCCTCACACGACAAGCTTCCACTGGAATGGATGGTAGGGATTGATTTAAGGATGCTATAACTTATCTCTTGGGTAGATTTAATCTATCTAAACTTCACTTGCTAAATAGGTTTTGCTGAAAGTGCTCCCACTATCTCTAGTCAAAGGAACCTAACAGAATAGAATGCCACGGCATCTCCTCTCGGTCTCAATATGGAAAGATACACTATTGATAAAAACTACCCTTTTTAGTCATTGAAATCCCATCTTAGTCTTTCTCAAGTACTAAGGGATTAGGATATAGTATTACTAGGCCGGTTAAAAGCTTAAGAAAATAATATAGCCCATTGCTTATGAGGATCTTGTCTTGTGTTTCTCTCGAATACTACAGGAATTTTTAGCGAATTTTCTCTCAAACACCTAGCCTTCATCTAAAAAATGGACACTCTCATGCCTTTTACAAGCTTAGGCGTGAAGCATAAATAAGCAAAGCAAGCAAATAACAAAGATAAACAAAAATCTACCATTAAAATAAAGTTAATTATCCATAAAATAACCCCACCAAATAAGGTTAGTTCATGGTGGGGTTCGAATCATCCATAGAACAAGCCATGAAATATTCGTTCTAACAACCCAATAATAAATAGAAAAAAGCAGCAAAGGGAAGGGAGAAGAAGCCTTCGACATACGCCACCAAAGCTCTCCTTGACCACCACGAATATCCTTAGCTCACTAGCTCTTCTCGGATGCCTAGCTCGCCACTCCTTGGAGCTTATCAATGGAGGAACACCACTCAAGGAAGAAGAGAGGGAAACAGTGAAAAAACTAAGAAAATATTACTGAAAATCTTCCTCTTCTTTCTCTCTCTTGTGAGGTGTAATATATAATAAAAATATCTAGCAGTAATGATGAGGTTGTTACTCTCAAAATATCCATCATACCCCTAGGATCACACCTTGTGTGTGAACCTTATCCTCCAAGTGGCAGTAGACCCCCAGCAGGCGGTTACAACCATCATTCACATGTTGTGCCAGTTGTCCTTGTACAGAAATATCTTTTTGTCCTTTTCTGCACTAGAAATGCCAAGGCATTTCAATTTTCTTCAACAACGTGTGATGTCATAGCATTACTTCCCAATGCGACATTTTTCTTGCTATTTCATGCACACTATAAACAATCTGCACCTTTCTCTCATACAACATCCTTAAGAGATAAAATAGCAATACCACCACAAATGCAACTGTATACAACTACATAATCCTAAAATGTCTAAAATAAGCTTTTAAACAAACAGTAACTTAAGTGAAAAAAGGCCTTAAAAGTAGCATTTTTAAGAAGTTATCATACCCCTAAACTTAAGCTATTGCTTGTCCTCAAGCAATGGATATCAATTAACATAAGCAGCATGTCATGAAAATTTTCAACAATAAGAAAGTAGGAAAAAATTAAATTTCAGCCCTAAAAAAATTGGCTTCAACATGATAGACATATCAAGAATTCAAGTATTTTTCCCTAGGTCAAGATTCTTTGTGGTAGTGTGTGTGCGTGATTGTATCCAATCTATACTTAACAAATTTAGACAATTTCTAATCAAGTCCCCTAGGTTTTGCCAATGCATTTACTCATTCATTAAGCACATTATTACTCCCTGAATATTTTTTTAACATATGCTGCTACGAAGTAGTTAGGTCATCACACCTACTCTCCCACACTCTAGGTGAAAAGGAGCACACCTTCCACCCCCCGAGCTAGTTAAGTAGAGTCATCCAGTGACTACTTTCATTCACTCATATGCACATGACTGCCATTTATTAAAGAGAGTTCCATGAAATACCACGGCAAAGAGGAGTGTCCCTCTACAGATATGCCTAAGCATTTATTCACAGTCTCAGATATAAGGGAGTTGTTTTTTATTTATCTTTTAAGAACAATACTAAATTTCAATGCCAAAACTAACTAGAGTTCCTTCATAAAAAAAATTCTAAATTTCCTAAGTATAGAGAACATACAAATTGTGTAAAATTAATTCACAAAGTATCAAGCCCTAGAGTTAGTTTTATCATTCTCAATAATCATTTATATTCAATTTATAGCGAAACAAGTTCATCATCATCACGTATCCTCAAAACATTTTATCTAACTATCCTACTATTTACTGATGCCATGGCATAATGTTACGCTAATGTTATCATGCATATGCTCTACCGAGAACACTACCTCCCCAAACTTAAGGGAAACATTGTCCTCAATGCTTAAAGAGAAATAAACTAAATAAAAACTATATGACATGCAATGAAATGCAAAATAAATGCAAATGGATGCAAGTGGAGGTACCTCATGGTTTGCGTGGTGGTGTTGCCTTGGAGGGGCTAGCAGCTCCTCATCTGGTTCGCTTCCGCAGTGGTGCCGGGATGGACTCTGAAGAACTAAAGTAGCAATGAGATATATTGATGCGTCCAGTCGAGGTTTTAGTACGTTGGCCACTATATTATGCATTAGAAGGATCGGGCACGGGAATTGGACTAGCTGTTTTATCAGCAGGAGCCGCATGTGATTCAGGGGTCTCGGAACGTTGCGAGTCAGAAGTTGGTTCATCATTTGGAGGATCGGCATCATCTTGCTCTGGCTCGGGAGATGGCTCGGCATTTAATGCCGGTAGAATTTCATCCGGAAAGCCTGAAAAATTTTGTTGGACGTGGGGAAGGATTTCTTGGAACATCATTTCCACCAAGCATCTCTCTGTTTGACATAACCAAAGAAATTATGAAATATGGCTGTGCAAAGTGTACAAGTGAGTATGAGTTTGCATCACAGCTTTTTTGAGAGCAAGCATCCTTGCCTCGGTTTTTGATTGTTCTTCACCTACAGACTTCTCATAAGTAGGGGCCTTAGATTTTGGGTTTTCAAGTCCCAATAAAAATGGTAATCTAGTCCTAGTAATTCCAGCAACTCCAGCTAAAATCTCATCAAAAGCATTCTCATTTACCTTTTTCTCGACACAAAGTAGTAATCAAATTGGGGAACACTAAAGAACTTGCCTTTTTACCTAAACACGATGAATAATGATTCGACCAACATCAATAGGATGGGCTACCATGATCGAATGTAAAAGCATTACACGACTCGTATTGTGAGATGTAGGCATGAGTTTGTGCTTCAGAATTTGGTTCCACAACTTGGCACGAGGTTGTAGATGCTCACGATTGACCGAATAGCAGATGGTTTGGAGACCATTCCATGAGGTATTCGTAAAGCACAATTTCTCCAAGACTCCATCATATGTGGCGCTATCAGCATCATTTTCAAACTTGGCATGTTAGTCCTCAACACCCTGCAAATGAAAGTATCTATTAATCGCATATGATGTAAACCGAATATGCTTACCTCGCACAAAAATGGAGTGTTGTTTCAGCTTAGAGATGTTGGCATAAAACTCTTTAACCAGTGAAGCATTCACTGAATTCGGATGCCTTGCAAACTTTTTCCATTTGTACGGAACAACAATGTCCATCACGTCCGGTTCAAAACCGCCATTGACTTCATCGGTAAAAATGAATCCCAACTCAAAGAAAAGTTTCCTATTTTTGAAATTTTGAAACCGTGCCTTGGCTTCCTCATTTTCAAACTGTTGAAAAATGGGAACTTTGGTTGCGGTTAGTCTTGTACGCACACTTTTTTTTCTAATATTTGTGAAGAAAGAAAAATGAAAAAGGAAGAAGCTTTGAGAGCTTTGAAAGCTTGAATGATTTCAGCTATGGGGATAATGAAGAAAGAAGAAGAAGAAATAAGAGAGAAAAAGAAAAAGTTAAAAATGAAATGAGTGATAGGACAGTTTAAAGAAATGAGTAGGTGGGGGTAAATGTGTATATAGGAAAAGAAAAAATAAACTGTAAAAGTAATGGTGATGGGACAAAACAGTAGAGAAAGAAAAGTTAAAATCAAAAAGAAAAGAAAAGAAAAAGAAGTAAATAAAAAAGAATCTTTTCCCCCAATTGATTTATTTGTTCTTTCCTCCATTTGGTAACCGCTCCTTGCACGACTGTAGTATAGGGGTCTCTACAAAACAAATCAAAAATTATCTACAAAATAAAATAAAATAAAAATAAGGAAAGATTAAATTTATTATTTATGCTCAGTCAACGGAATTCAATGTTGTGGCATCAAAATTTGGTTCTCAGCTGGGCACTCTTTAGCATCGCGTAGATACAACAATGTCTTGTTGTACGGTAGTGGAACTCCATTATATACTTTCAGACACTTGCCATTGACTTTGAAGATCGTCTCATCCTCTATATTCTCGATGTCAACAACATCGTGGGGATAAACATAAAGCACTTCAAATGGACCTGACCATCGAGATTTAAGCTTCCCAGGAAAAACTTTGAGTCTAGAGTTATAAATCAATACTTGTTGGCCCACATAAAAATATCGTGGCATTAGTTTTTGGTCATGCAACTTCTTGGTTTTCTCCTTGTATATTCGAGCATTCTCATATGCTTGTGCTCTAAACTCTTCCATTTCATTAAGTTCCAGTAATCTCTGCTCCCCATCTAGTTAAGCATCAAAATTCAATTGCTTAATGGCCCAGTATGCCTTATGTTCAAGTTCAACCAGGAGGTGACAAGCTTTCCCATACACCAGCTTGAATGGTGACACTCCCAAAGGAGTTTTGAACACTATTATATACGCCCAAAGTGCTTCATCTAACTTTGGCGACCATTCCTTCCGCCTTAGGTTCACCACTTTCTCTAAAATCTGCTTTATCTCTCGATTGGATATCTCTGCTTGGCCATTTGTATGCGGATGATATGACGTGACAATCTTAGGTTGAACACCATATCTCCTTAATGCCTTGACAATCAACTTGTTATCAAAATGGGTTCCCTCATCACTAATGATAACTCTAGGTACTTCAAACCGAGTGAAAATATACTTATGCAAAAATTTGAGTACTATTTTAGAGTCATTCCTTGATGTTGCTATTTCTTCCACCCACTTTGATACGTAATCTACAGAAAGCAAGATATATAGATGTCC
Organism: Hibiscus syriacus; assembly: GCF_006381635.1. NCBI lineage: Eukaryota > Viridiplantae > Streptophyta > Magnoliopsida > Malvales > Malvaceae > Hibiscus > Hibiscus syriacus. Next base: position 69,242 of record NW_024063377.1, on the reverse strand, counting down.
TCCAGAAGATGGGAATGGTCTCATGAAATCGATGCCCACACATCAAACAGTTCGATTTCCAAAATATTTTCCAGTGGCATTTCATGTCGTATGGATATGTTTCCAGTCCGTTGGCATTGATCACAAGATTTGTAAAATTCTTGAGCATCTCTAAACAGAGTTGGCCAGTAAAAGCCTGATTGCAGGACCTTAGCAGCAGTCCTTGCTCCACCAAAATGGCCTCCACTTGGGGCTGAACGACAATGGTATAGAATGTCGCGTTGTTCTTCTTCATGTAAACATTGTCTAATGAGTTTATCGATACAATGCTTAAACAAATATGGCTCTTCCCAAAAATAGTGCATTGCATCATGCATGAACTTCTTTTTACCATGGCTGTTCAAATCAAAAGGCAATATTTCACTAACAAGAAAATTAACAAGGTCAGCGTACCACGGGATTTGTGTGGCATATAAAATTTTCCCATTAGGAAATTCCTCTTGAATATCTACAGTGTCATGGTATTCAGAATTTTTCTCTAGCCTAGATAAGTGATCAACAACTTGATTTTCAGTTCCTTTTCTATATACCACCTCTAAGTCGAATTCTTGCAAAAGTAAGATCCACCTAATATGTCTAGGCTTTGTATCCTTTTTGTTTACTAAGTATTTAATAGCCGAGTGATTAGTGTGAACAATAACTTTAGTGCCTATTAGGTATGGTCTAAATTTATCAAAAGCAAATACCACGGCAAGTAATTCTTTCTTAGTGGTGGTGCAATTCAATTGTGCTTCATTCAAAGTGCAGCTAGAGTAATAAATAACATGAAAAATGTTACCTCGGCGTTGTCCCAAAACAGCTCCTAAGACATAATCGCTTGCATCACACGTCAGCTCAAATGGAATGTCCAATCGGGAGGAACTACAATACGTGCCGAGATCAATCGTTGTTGCAGCTCAGTGAATGCATCGAGGCATAACTCGTCAAACACAAAAGGTTGGTTTTGTTGAAGCAATGTGCACAAGGGCTTAGAAATCTTGGAGAAGTCTTTGATAAATCTTCTATAGAATCCAACATTTCCAAGAAAACTTCTTATACCCTGGACCGAAGTTGGTGGTGGAAACTTTTCAATCACTTCAATCTTCTCTTTATCGACCTCAATACCCTTGTGAGATATTTTATGGCCTAACACAATGCTTTCAGTCACCATGAAGTGACATTTTTCCCAATCCAAGAGCAAATCAATTTCTTCGCATCTTTTGAGAATTTTTACCAAATTGCCGAGGCATCATTCAAAATCATCTCCAGAAACAGAAAAGTCATCCACGAATATCTCCAGAAAATCCTCAACCATGTCTGAAAATATGGCTTTCATACAACGCTGAAATGTTATTGGGGCATTACAAAGTCCAAAAGGCATCCTCCTAAAGGCAAAAGTGCCATAGGGACAAGTAAATGTAGTCTTTTCTTGGTCCTCTGGTGCGATGACAATTTGATTGTACCCTGAATATCCATCCAAAAAGCAATAGAATGCTTTGTCGGCCAATTGATCCAACATTTGGTCAATGAAAGGTAGAGGAAAATGGTATTTCTTTGTAGCTTTGTTGAGTTTACGATAATCCATGCATATCCTCTGTCCGGTAACATTGCGAGTGGGTAATAACTCATTATCCTCATTAGTAACCACCGTCGTGCCTCCTTTTTTCGGAACACATTGTACAGGGCTCACCCATGAGCTATTTGATATAGGGTAAATCACTCCAGCATCAAGCCATTTCAGAATTTCTTTCATCTCCACTTTCTTCATAACAGGGTTGAGTCTTCTTTGTGGTTTTATCGAATTGCCATGGCAATCTTCAAGTAGAATCTTGTGCATGCAGATCGTATAACTAATTCCTTTTAAATCGGCCATAGTCCAACCAATTGCTTTCTAATGCTGCATCAAAACACTTAACAAACTTTTCTCTTAATTATCAATAAGATTAGCGGAAATAATTACCGGTAAAGTTTTATCACTACCCAAGTAAACATATTTAAGATGCTCTGGCAAAGTCTTAAGCTCTAGAGTAGGTGCATGCAATAATGAAGGGTTAGGAGGATTAAATTCATCAAAATTTAGAGGTTCAAAATTCATACCTGATCTAACTTGTAGTAAGCTAGATTGCTCCTCCAAAATTGGAAAGTTGTCGTACTACACTAAGCTTTCATCATCCACCCAATAGTCCTTTTCTGCTAGCTGAATAAAATTGTTCTGGCAAAGCTGTTCAGCCTCTTCTTCAATTACTGAGTTCAATTAAGAAATACCTTGGCATTCTTCAGTGTCATCAACATATTTGAGAGTTTGAAACACATTGATAGACATACACTGATCAGCCACTCTTATGGTGAGTTCACCTTTTCCACAGTCTATAAAAATATGACCAATGGCTAGGAAATGTCTTCCCAGAATAATGGGTGCCTTGGCATCAACTTCACAATCCAGAATTAAGATGTCGACTGGAAACACAAACTTATCCACACTTACTATGACATCCCCGACTCTCCCTTCAGGTTTTACATGGGATCTGTCAGCAAGTTGTAAAATAACCGAGGTGGGTCTTGTATCTCCTATGCCAAGCTTCAAGAATATAGATTTCGGCATTAATTTGACACTTGAACCAAGATCACATAGTGCATTTCCAATGAAATTAGCTCTAATATAACAAGGAATAATGAAGTTTCCTGGATAATTTTGCTTTGGTGGCAACTTACTCAAAGAAGAACAAAATTTTGTTACCGTGGCGACTGTCTCATAAGTCTCTACTTTCCTCTTCTTGGTATAGATTTCCTTTAGAAATTTGGTATACATCGGCATCTTTTTAATAGCTTCCAAGAGAGGTACATTGATACGGAGCTGATCAAGAATGTCCATAAACTTTTTGAACTGAACTTCATCATTATGCTTCTTCAATTTTTTCGGGAATGGTGGTGGGGGTCTAGCTTCCTTAACTGCAGGAATAAGATTTGCTTTTGCCTTAGCATCAGAATCTTGTGCCTTAGAAGAACCCTCGTCCTTGTTCTTCTCAGAAATGATATTATCATGTAATTCAGCTTCACCACTGTCAGTAGTGGGAGTAGAGTCATCATATTGTGTCCCACTAGCTATGACTTATTGATTGATTTTTGTTCCACTCCTAAGAGTTAACACATTACAATGCTCCTTTCCATGGATTTTAGTGACTTCAGTGTCACTTGGCAAACGTCCTTAATGACGCTCTTGCAATGCCATAGCAATCTCACCAACTTGACCTTCCAAAGCTCTCAGAGACGAGATATGGCTTTGAAGTAAGGTGCCTTGACTATTAAGTAAAGCTCCTTGATTCTTAATTGAAGTAGAATGGTCTTGTAACATTGTCTTCGTAGTAGATATGAACTCTTGAATTGTAGCTTCCAATGAACTAATGCTCGCTGAATATGAAACTCCTTTGTTGTTGTTATGCCATGGCATAGCATTTTGGTAACCTTGAGGCTCATTGTGATTCTGCTGCCTAGCGGGCTGACTAGTACTGCGGGCTCATTGATTTCCCCATGCGAAATTGGAATACTGACACCATCCAGCATTATAAGTGTTAGAGTAAGGATTGTTATTGCCTCGATTGAAATTACCTACAAAGTTGATGGACTCGTGGTTGGTCGGGAACTCACTCTCGTGATGATTGCCTTGGCATAACAGACATGCCAAGCTAGTTGCTTTCACTTCCTTCACATTAGTAGAACGTTGTAAATTTTTCATCATATTAGTGATAACTGAGAGTTGATTCGGCACCGAATCCTTGGTATCTAACTGAAATGCTCCAGGTGCTTTTCTCCTACTCCCAAGCCTTGAGGAAGGAAATTGATAATCATTATTAGAAATTCTATCCAAGATAACAAATGCCTCAGTATGTGATTTATCCAATAATGTCCCATTTGCCGAGGCATCTAACATCATCCTCGTGGGTGCATTGACTCCATTATAGAACATAACTACTTGAGTCCAATCATGAAAACCATGATTTGAATACTTTTGAAGCAAACTCTTGTAACGATCCCAAAACTCATACATGGATTTGTCGTCGCCCTGGCGAAAAGATGCTATGTCATTCCTTAGCTGGGTATTCATGTTCGGTGGTTTGTACTGTAATAAGAAACTCTTGTAAAGATCGGCCCATGATTCCATCGAACCGGATGGAACAGCATTCAACCAAGACATTGCTCAGTCATAGAATGAATATGGAAACAACTTTAATTTCAGAACATCCTCATGCACCCCATCTTAGCGAAAATGATCACAAACTTCCAGAAAATTTAGAATATGTTTCCTGGCATCTTCAGTTGGCATACTCCCAATCTGCTCAATAGAATTCAACATGTTGAACATAACTGGTTTAAGCTTGAAATGTGCAGCTTGAATTTTGGGTGCCACAATTCCAGGATTCAAGTCATCCAGTATCAGATTTAAATGATCATGAATAACACGAGGCCTATCAGCAGGTTCAGCATTCTGCAATGCCTCAGCAATCGGAATTCTGTCATCTTGACCAATGCCTTGGTTTCCAAGTTGATACATATTTTCTGTCTTCTTTGTCTAAATATTCTTTCAATCCCAGGTTCTATTGGTTCCAATGGCTCTTCAGAATGTCTTCTAGGCATACACTAAATAAACTTAAAAAATAATATAAAAAAATATCAATTAAACTATACACAAATAAATATGCAAAAATAAAATGCTCAGGCAAAACTAATTAACTTCAGGCTGCCAATCCCCAGCAACGATGCCAAAAACTTGTTGTGTCTTGTGAGTACTATAAAATTATACACAAATAATGTGCAAGTATACACAATCGTTCAAGTAATAAAGTGATGAGTGAGTATCGTCTCCCCAGGGATTGGTTGAAATTAAAAAAGTCTAACCAAATCAAAACACTACTCTATCTAAGTATAGTTAGTGTTAATATACAAAAATGTCACAGCAATGAAAAGTAAATGTGGGTGGATATGGATTGAAGGTCTAATGGTGTAGCAAATGGAAATGCAGTGGCAAGAGCATATTTTTAATATTGAAAATGTTGTAATGTCAAGGCAATGAAAAATGGTAAAAACGTCAAATAAATTATAAGTTTGATAATCCTCACACGACAAGCTTCCATTGGAATGAATGGTAGGGATTGATTTAAGGATGCTATAACTTGTTTCTCAGGTAGATTTAATCTATCTAAACTTCACTTGCTCGACAGGGTTTGTTGAAAGTGCTCCCGCTATCTCTAGTCAAAATAACCTAACAGAATAGAATGCCACGACATCTCCTCTCGGTCTCAACTATGGAAGCAAACACTATTGATAAAAACTACCCTTTTTAGTCATTGAAATCCTATCTTAGTCTCTCTCAAGTACTAAGGGATTAGGATACAATATTACTAGGCCGGTTCAAAGCTTAAGAAAATACTATAGCCCATTGCTTATGAAGATCTTGTCTTGTGTTTCTCTCGAATACAACAAGTATTTTTAGCTAGGTTTCTATCGAACATCTAGCCTTCATCTAAGAAATGGACACTCTCATGCCTCTTACAAGCTTAGACGATAAAGCATATGTAAGCAAAGTAAGCAAATAACAAAGATAAACATAAATCTACCATTAAAATAAAGTTAAATATACATAAAACAACCCCACCAAATAAGGTTAGTTCATGGTGGGGTTCGAATCATCCATAGAACAAGCCATGAAATATTCGTTCCAACAACCCAATAATAAATAGAAAAATAGCAGCAAAGGGAAGGGAGAAGAAGACTTCGACGCGCACCACCGGAGCTTTCCTCGACCACCACGAATATCCTTAGCTCACTAGCTCCTCTCGGACGCCTAGCTCGTCACTCCTTGGAGCTTATCAATGGAGGAACACCACTCAAGGAAGAAGAAAGGGAAACACTGAAAAAACTAAGAAAATATTACTGAAAATCTCACTCCTCTTTCTCTCCCTTGTGAGGTGTAATATATAATAAAAATATCTAGCGGTAATGATGAGGTTATTGCGCTCAAAATGTCCATCATACCCCTAGGATCACACCTTGTGCGTGAACCTTATCCTACAAGTGGCAGTGGTTCCCCCAGCAGGCGATTACAACCATCATTCACGTGTTATGCCAGCTATCCTTGTATAGAAATATCTTTTTGTCCTTTTCTGTTCTAGAAATGCCAAGGCATTTCAATCTGCTTCAGCAACGTGTGATTCCACGGCATTACTTCCCAATGCGACCTTTTGCTTTCTATTTCCTGCACACCACAAACAATCTGCACCTTTCTCTCATATAACATCCTTAGGAGATAAAATAGCAATACCACCACAAAGGCAACTATATACAACTACATGATCCTAAAATGACTAAAATGAGATTTTAAATAAACAGTAACTTAAGTAAAAAAGGCCTTAAAAGTAGCCTTTTTAGGAAGTTATCATAAACCAATGGTCCAATCATGGTGTTTCCATTTGTTGATCCAAGAGGAAGGTTGTATTCCAAAACCCCAAGGTTAGAAGTGAGAAATGAGGAAGATTGTTTTCCATGGAAGGGGCGCATAAATTTTAACAATAATAAACTAATGGAGCCAACTAAGGTTGAACGATAGGTTGTTGTTAGATATCTCGACATGATATGGTCTAAATAGCCTTTTTCGAGATCCAATTAGATATGGAGACATGAAATGAATTAGGATAAATCCTCCTTGTGATGTGTTTCAAGAATCAAATTAGAACAGATGTTGCTCTCCCAATTAATCTCTGCTGAGTTTGGCATATTTACATCTACATTATCCAAAGATGATAGATTATCCTTTCAAAAATGAAGAACTTTATTGGATTTCTACATAAGTTTAGGCAAAAAAACTGATTTTATCAAGGACAAAATGGGGGCAATTAGGTCATAATTCTGACTGCGGCAAGAGTTCTATAAATGAAACATTTCCTCTGAGACTTTAATGCAAATAGAGGCAAAAAAAGACACAAAGATGCAAGTTGATTAGATGGCTCTTCAGAAATGCAAACTTGAAATCATAAGTTGCTACACTGATATCTGAAGTAAACCCTGGAAAGGAATGATCTAGTGGAAGAAGATTGAGTTCGCCACATTAAAGTCAAAAGAAGATTGAATCAACATTTGTGCATTCATAGGCACATCATTTGCATAAAACAAAATGCATTACATTGATACATTTGATTGCATTCGCATAAATACATTTTCACATAAAGATGCATGAACAAAGTACCTTACAATGATAAGGTAGAATTCAAACCTCAAATGCATGAATCATGTTAGGAGAGGCAAACATTTGAAGAATAGATGGACGTAATCCATAGAAGAAGCATTATTTTGGGACATATTACCCAACCATCAAGTTGTTTTGAAAATAAGAAATCGATTTCCAAAGATAAACAAAAATCTACCATTAAAATAAAGTTAAATATCCATAAAATAACCCCACCAAATAAGGTTAGTTCATGGTGGGGTTCGAATCATCCATAGAACAAGCCATGAAATATTCGTTCTAACAACCCAATAATAAATAGAAAAATAGCAGCAAAGGGAAGGGAGAAGAAGCCTTCGACATGCGCCACCAAAGCTCTCCTTGACCACCACGAATATCCTTAGCTCACTAACTCTTCTCGGATGCCTAGCTCGCCACTCCTTGGAGCTTATAAATGGAGGAACACCACTCAAGGAAGAAGAGAGGGAAACAGTGAAAAAACTAAGAAAATATTACTGAAAATCTTCCTCCTCTTTCTCTCCCTTGTGAGGTGTAATATATAATAAAAATATCTAGCAGTAATGATGAGGTTGTTAAGCTCAAAATATCCATCATACCCCTAGGATCACACCTTGTGCGTGAACCTTATCCTCCAAGCGGCTGTAGACCACCACCAGGCGGTTACAACCATCATTCACGTGTTGTGCCAGTTGTCCTTGTACAGAAATATCTTTTTGTTCTTTTCTGCACTAGAAATGCCAAGGAATTTCAATCTTCTTCAACAACGTGTGATGTTATAGCATTACTTCCCAATGCGACATTTTTCTTGCTATTTCATGCACACCATAAACAATCTGCACATTTCTCTCATACAACATCCTTAAGAGATAAAATAGCAATACCACCACAAATGCAACTATATACAACTGCATAACCCTAAAATGTCTAAAATGAGCTTTTAAACAAATAGTAACTTAAGTGAAAAAATGCCTTAAAAGTAGAATTTTGAGGAAGTTATCACACCCCTAAACTTAAGCTATTGCTTATCCTCAAGCAATGGATATCAATTAACATAAGCAGCATGTCATGGAAATTTTCAACAATAAGAAAGTAGGAAAAAAATTGAATTTCAGCCCTAAAACAATTGGCTTCAACATGATAGACATATCAAGAATTCAAGTATTTTTCCCTAGGTCAAGATTCTTTGTGGTAGTGTGTGTGCGTGATTGTATCCAATCTATACTTAACAAATTTAGACAATTTCTAATCAAGTCCCCTAGGTTTTTCCAATGCATTTACTCATTCATTAAGCACATTATTACTTCCTGAATATTTTTTTAACATATGCTGCTACGAAGGTAGTTAGGTCATCACACCTACTCTCCCATACTCTAGGTGAAAAGGAGCACACCTTCCACCCCCTGAGCTAGTTAAGTAGAGTCATCCAGTGACTACTTTCATTCACTCATATGCATATGACTGCCATTTATTAAAGAGAGTTCCATGCAATACCACGGCAAAGAGGAGTGTCCCTCTACAGATATGCCTAAGCATTTATTCACAGTCTCAGATATAAGGGAGTTGTTTTTTATTTATCTTTTAAGAACAATACTAAATTTCAATGCCAAAACTAGCTAGAGTTCCTTCATAAAAAAATTCTAAATTTCCTAAGTATAGAGAACATACAAATCGTGTAAAAATAATTCACAAAGTATCAAGCCCTAGAGTCAGTTTTATCATTCTCAATAATCATTTATATTCAATTTATAGCGAAACAAGTTCATCATCATCACGTATCCTCAAAACATTTTATCTAAATATCATACTATTTATTGATGCCATGGCATAATGTTACACTAATGTTATCATGCATATGCTCTGCCGAGAACACTACCTCCCCAAACTTAAGGGAAACATTATCCTCAATGCTTAAAGAGAAATAAACTAAATAAAAACTATATGACATGCAATGAAATGCAAAATAAATGTAAGTGGATGCAAGTGGAGGTACCTCATGGTTTGCGTGGTGGTGTTGCCTTGGAGGTGCTAGCTGCTCCTCATCTGGTTCGCTTTCGCAGTGGTGCCGGGATGGACTCTGAAGAACTAAAGTAGCAATGTGATATATTGATGCGTCCAGTCGAAGTTTTAGTACGTTGGCCACTGCGTTATGCATTAGAAGGATCGGGCACGGGAATTGGACTAGGTGTTTTATCAGCAGGAGTCGTATGTGATTCAGGGGTCTCAGAACGTTGCGGGTCAGAAGTCGGTTCATCATTTGGAGGATCGGCATCATCTTGCTCTGGCTCGGGAGATGCCTCGGTATTTAATGCCGGTAGAATTTCATCCGGAAAGCCTGGAAAATTCTGTTGAACGTGGGGAAGGATTTTTTGGAACATCATTTCCACCAAGCATCTCTCTGTTTGACATAACCAAAGAAATTGTGAATATGGTTGTGCAAAGTGTACAAGTGAGTATGAGTTTGCATCACAACTTTTTTGAGAGCAAGCATCCTTACCTCGGTATTTGATTGTTCTTCACCTACAGACTTCTCATAAGTAGGGGCCTTAGATTTTGGGTTTTCAAGTCCCAATAAAAATGGTAATCTAGCCCTAGTAATTCCAGAAACTCCAGATAAAATCTCATCAAAAGCATTCTCATTTACCTTTTTCTCGACACAAAGTAGTAATCAAATTGGGGAACACTAAAGAACTTGCCTTTTTACCTAAACACTCATGCACTTGATGAATAATGATTCAGCCCACATTAATAGGATGGGCTACCATGATCGAATGTAAAAGCATTACACGACTCGTATTGTGAGATGTAGGTGTTAAAAACATTTTTGATATTTAGATATAACAAATTAAGTTAAATGAATTTTAAGATTTTTACAAATAATTTTACAATTTATATTCGATTCAATTTATCGAATATCAAATTATTACTCCAAGTTTTTGAAGATCAATTTTAATCCTTACTAAATGAGTAAAATTGTGATTTGTACTTAAACTATTTTTGAAACAATTTTTCAAAGTATTTTAAACCAAAATCAAGCCTTAAATTAATTTTTCAAATGCATGCACCGATGCATCAATACCATGCATCGATGCATCAATGAATAAATTGAAACATCGAATGCATTCCATGCACCGATGCACAATCCATGCATCGATGCACCAGGCTATTTTTTAAACATCGAATGCACTTCATGCATCGATGCACTCTTAGTGCACCGATGCACTAGGAGTCCAACGATCAAAATATTTGAAATTTTACACTAATGCACTGATGCATAATGGTCATGCATCGATGCAGGATACGCTCCCACCCAGAAAATTAATTGTTTTCACACAATAACGGCTCTATTGACTCCACTAATTATCACCAACGTTCAGAATTGATTCAAGGAGTATTTAAACAAGTTTAGAAGCCATTGATCAATAACAAGAAACATCAAGCAATTAGAATCAAGAGAGAATCAAAGAGAAAGCATCAAACCTCAAGTTTGAGCATTTCAAGCCTATTTTTCATTCAATATTCATTTTGCTTTCATGAACACTTATTGTGCTCAATTGTATTTATTCTTGAGTGTTCTTTCTTTGTTCTAGAATTGTGCAAACATATTTGCCTTGTGAGGTTTTTCTTGTAAGTTTTCAAATTTGTATTTCTCTTTGAGAAAATAGTGTTCTCAAGAATTGGGGTATATTCTTGAGGGAGTTGTAAGGTTATCTCTTTGGCCTCAAAAGAAAGAACAAATTAGTGAATTTGTTGGAAAATCCTTAGTGTGGATAGCTAAGGTAGTGGACGTAGACTTTGGTTGATAAAGTCGAACCACTCTAAATCGCTGTGCAATTTCTTTCAATTTTCTGCAAAAGCTTCCACCAAAATTTTTATTGCCAATTCACCCCCTCTTGGCCGATTCAGTCAATCGATTAACTCAACAATTGGTATCAGAGCCTAACTCATTTGAAGGTTTAATCGCCTCTTGAGTCGATTCGGGGAGAGTTATATCGATAATCAAAGTCATCAATGGCCTCCACTTCAAACTTCGACTCCGGTCTCGACTCGATGCCCGTCAATAAGCCTCCTTTCTTCAATGGAGCTAACTATGCCTATTGGAAGAATAGAATGATGTACTTCATTCAAGCAAGTGACATGGGAGCATGGAATGTTGTAAAAGAAGGATACATCAAACCTCTCACTCATCCAAGGTTGTGGAGTGAAGGAGAGACAAGAATGTTCCAGCTCAACTCCAAAGCCATCCATATCATTTTTATGCTCTTGGACCAGATGAATACAGAAGAGTTTCATCGTGTACAACCGCCAAAGAAATATGGGACAAACTTCAAGTCACTCATGAAGGTACCGATGAGGTAAAGAAGTCTAAAATTAGTATTCTAACGCATAGCTATGAAAATTTCAGGATGAAACCAAATGAAGATATCAAAGCTATGACGGATAGATTTTCAACGATTATCAATTGTCTCAAATCATATGGAGAGATCATTTCAAATGAAAAGCTTGTGAGGAAGTTAGTCTACTCCCTCCCAAAATCGTGGCAATCAAAGAAGACGGAAATCATCGAGTCTAAGGACTTAACGTCCTTAACTCTTGAAGAGCTAATTGGGTCACTCCTCACTCATGAAATGATGCTCGAAGATGAGGTGGACCGACAAGATTGACGAGACACCAAAGGAGAAGGAGAAGAAGAAAAACATTGGAGTTGCTCTCAAATCCACAAAAGATGAGAGTGATTCGAATAACGATGACGATGACGAGGAAATGGCATTGTTTGCCAAACGGTTCAGAAAAATGATGAGACCTTATCGAGGAAGAAAATTCAAACGAAATGAAGGCCTAAAAAATGAACCGAAAGAGAAGGACCCAATCATTTGCTACGAATGCAAAAAGCCAGGGCATGTCAAATATGATTGCCCACAATTGAAGAAAAAGGGTCAATCAAAGAATAAGCACAAGGCTCATGTGGCTACATGGAGCGATGAAGAAAGTTTTGATGAAGAGGAACAAGAAGTAGCTAACTTGTGCTTGATGGCATTTGGGGAAGATTCTAAGGTAACCTCTAACTCATCCGATTTTGATTATTTATCCTATGATGAGTTATTAGAGTAATATAATGGGTTGGCTTCGGATTATGAGAAATTATTTTTAAAATATAAAAAAGATGTTTCAAAATTGAAAAATGAAAACAAACTCATATCCAAAACCAACAACGATCTTGAAAGTAAAATCAAAGATTTGTAAATCAAACTAGAAGAGTTTGAAAAGAAAAATTTAGATTTGCAAAATTTACTTTCAAAGATCAATGATGATCATCAAAAGAAAATTGATGATCTTAAAACTTCTTTTGATAAAGTTGGAACAAAACATTTTGAAAAAGGTGGAAATTCAAAATCCAACTTTGTTAGAAAAAGTTTTAAAAACTACAATCATAGAGGTCCCCAAAGAACCTCTAATGGAAAAATATTTAGAAGTATGTGGGTTCCTAAAGAACTCATTACTACTAAAGATAAAAATATCCTACACAAATGGATACCTAAGGGGACTAGGATTTTGGAAACTAATGAATATGGACCCAAAAGAATTTGGGTACCAAAAATCAAAAATTAATCTATGTTTGTAGGGAAAGGAGCATTGCTACAAGGCACGGGAAACAAATTCAAATTCATGGTACCTTGATAGTGGATGCTCAAGACACATGACCGGAGACAAAATCCGGTTCATTGAGCTTATCGCCAAAAATGGAGGAGAAGTGACTTTTGGAGACAATTCAAAAGGTCACATTGAAGGTATTGGTACAATAGGTAATACCTCTTCCATACAAATTAAAAATGTTCTATATGTGAATGGATTAAAGCATAATCTATTGAGTATTAGTCAATTATGCGATAAAGGATTCAATGTCTTATTTGAAATTAATGGTTGTAAAGTCATTGACATTGCATCTAATCGGATTATGCTTGTTGGTCATAGAATAGGAAACATATACATGGTGCATTTAGATTCTTTTGATATGACTAATTTATGCCTAGTTGCTAAGGATGAACATGATAGTTGGTTATGGCATAGGAGACTAGGACATGCTAGTATGAGTGTTTTGCAACAGTTAATTCAAGGAGACCTAGTAAGAGGGTTGCCTAAGCTTAAATTTGATAATGATAAAATCTGTGATGCTTGTGCTAAAGGAAAACAAAAGCGAGTTTCTTTTAAATCCATTAATGATATATCAACTAGTAGAGTTTTACAATTGATCCATTTAGATCTTTTTGGGCCAACTAGAACTACTAGCTTGGGTGGAAAACAATATGCATTTGTCTTGGTAGATGACTATTCTAGATATACTTGGGTTCTATTTTTAAATACTAAAGATGAAGCATTAGAACAATTCATCACGTTTTCAAAAGTAATCCAAAATGAAAAAGGTAACTCTATAACTAGTGTTAGGAGTGATCATGGAACTAAATTTGAAAATCTTGGATTTACTGAATTTTGTAACTCTAACGGTATTAGCCATAATTTTTCAGCACCTAGAACCCCTCAACAAAATGGAGTTGTTGAGAGGAAAAATTGAACTTTAGAAGAAATGGCTAGAACCATGCTTTGTGAAAATAATTTGCCAAAATATTTTTGGGCGCAAGCCACAAATACCGCTTGTTATGTTGTAAATCGAGTAATGATTAGGCCAATTTTAAAGAAAACTCCATATGAAATTTTCAAAAATAAAAAGCCTAACATTAGTTATTTTCATCCTTTTGGATGTAAATGTTTTGTTTTAAACAACGGTAAAGAAAACCTTGGCAAATTTGATGCTAAAAGTGATGAAGGAATTTTTTTGGGTTATTCCTTAAATTCTAAAGCCTATCGTGTATTTAATAAAAGAGCTTTAGTTGTAGAATAGTCTATGCATGTTGTTTTCGATGATAATCCCCTTCCGAGGAAGGATTCTTGTGTGAATGATGATATAGGTGTTATGAATACAAATGATGTTAGACAATACGTTGGAGAACCATCATCAAAGGAAGAAACGAAAAATGAGGAAACTCATGATCCTCTTGAGAATCCAACCATTGAAGAAAGGGAAGTATCTTATCCAAGAGAGTACAACTATGTCAAGGATGGTGAAATTATAGGTGATCCATCAAAAGGGGTAACAACTCGATCTTCTCTTAGAAATATTTGTAATTATGTTGCATTTATCTCATGCATAGAGCCTAAGAATATTAAAGAAGCATTAAATGATGAACATTGGATTATGGCTATGCAAGAAGAGTTAAATCAATTTGAGAGAAGTAAAGTATGGACATTAGTTGAAAGGCCTAGTAAGAAATCTACTGTAGGTACTAGATGGGTATTTAGGAATAAGCTTGATGAGAGTGGTAATATAGTGAGAAACAAGGCTAGACTTGTTGCTCAATGGTATACTCAAGAAGAGGGCATAGACTATGATGAAACATACGCTCCCGTAGCTAGGATGGAAGCAATTAGAATTTTATTAGCATTTGCATGTTTCAATGAATTTAAATTATATCAAATGGATGTTAAAAGTGCATTTTTAAATGGTTTTATAAAAGAAGAAGTGTATGTGGAACAACCTCCAGGTTTTGAAGATTCAAATTTTCCGGATCATGTTTTAAAATTGACAAAAGCTCTTTATGGTTTAAAGCAAGCTCCTAGAGCTTGGTATGAAAGATTGTCAAATTTTTTAATTGAAAAAGGTTTTCCAAAAGGGAAGGTTGACACTACATTGTTTTTGAAGCATAAAGGTAAAGATTTATTACTAGTTCAAATTTATGTTGATGATATAATATTTGGTTCTACTAATGATGTTCTTTGACAAGAATTTTCTAAGCTAATGCAAAGTGAGTTTGAGATGAGCATGATGGGGGAGCTCTTATTTTTCTTGGGACTCCAAATCAAGCAAAGAAAAGATGGCATCTTCATCAATCAAGCTAAGTACGTCAAAGATATGCTCAAGAAGTTTAGACTAGAAAATGGGAAACCTCATGACACTCCAATGAGCTCTTCAACAAAGCTTGACTTAGATGAAGGAGGTAAATGTGTAGATGTTAAATTATATAGGTCAATGATTGGATCTCTACTTTCAGACGCTTGCCATTGACTTTGAAGATCGTCTCATCCTCTATATTCTCGATGTCAACAACATCGTGGGGATAAACATAATGCACTTCAAATGGACCTGACCATCGAGATTTAAGCTTCTCAGGAAAAACTTTGAGTCTGGAGTTATAAATCAATACTTGTTAGCCCACATAAAAATATCGTGGCATTAGTTTTTGGTCATGCAACTTCTTGGTTTTCTCCTTGTATATTCGAGCATTCTCATATGCTTGTGCTCTAAACTCTTCCATTTCATTAAGTTCCAATAATCTCTGCTCCCCATCTAGTTAAACATCAAAATTCAGTTGCTTAATGGCCCAGTATGCCTTATGTTCAAGTTCAACCAGGAGGTGACAAGATTTCCCATACACCAGCTTGAATGGCATAGCATTTTGGTAACCTTGAGGTTCATTGTGATTCTGCTGCCTAGCGGGTTAACTAGTACTGCGGGCTCCTTGATTTCCCCATGAGAAATTGGGATACTGACACCATCCAGCATTATAACTGTTAGAGTAAGGATTGTTATTGCCTCGATTGAAATTACCTACAAAGTTGATGGACTAGTGGTTGGTCGGGAACTCACTCTCGTGATGATTGCCTTGGCATAACAGACATGCCAAGCTAGTTGCTTTCACTTCCTTCACATCAGTAGAACGTTGTAAATTTTTCAGCATATTAGTGATAGCTGAGAGTTGATTCGGTACCGAATCCTTGGTATCTAACTCAAATGCTCCAGGTGCTTTTCTCCCACTCCCAAGCCTTGAGGAAGGAAAATGATAATCATTATTAGAAATTCTATCCAAGATAACAAATGCCTCAGTAGGTGATTTGTCCAATAATGTCCCATTTGCCGAGGCATCCAACATCATCCTCGTGGGTGCATTAACTCCATTATAGAACATAACTACTTGATTCCAATCATGAAAACCATGATTTGAATACTTTCGAAGCAAACTCTTGTAACGATCCCAAAACTCATACATGTATTCGTCGTCGCCCTGGCGAAAAGATGCTATGTCATTCCTTAGTTGGGTATTCATGTTCGGTGGGTTGTACCGTAATAAGAAACTCTTGTAAAGATCGGCCCATGATTCCATCGAACCGGATAGAACAGCACTCAACCAAGACATTGCTCAGTCATAGAATGAATATGGAAACAACTTTAATTTCAGAACATCCTCATGCACTCCTTCTTAGCGAAAATAATCACAAACTTCCAGAAAATTTAGAATATGTTTCCTGGCATCTTCAGTTGGCATACTCCCAATCTGCTCAATAGAATTCAACATGTTGAACATAACTGGTTTACGCAGCTTGAATTTTGGGTGCCACAATTCCAGGATTCAAGTCATCCAGTATCAGATTTAAATGATCATGAATAACACGAGGCCTATCAGCAGGTTCAGCATTCTGCAATGCCTCAGCATTCGAAATTATGTCATCTTGACCAATGCCTTGGTTTCCAAGTTGATACATATTTTCTGTCTTCTTTGTCTAAATATTCTTTCAATCCCAGGTTCTATTGGTTCCAATTGCTCTTCAGAATGTCTTCTAGGCATACACTAAATAAACTTAAAAAATAATATAAAAAAAATATCAATTAAACTATACACAAATAAAGATGCAAAAATAAAATGCTCAGGCAAAACTAATTAACTTCAGGCTGCCAATCCCCAGCAACGATGCCAAAAACTTGTTGTGTCTTGTGAGTACTATAAAATTATACACAAATAATGTGCAAGTATACACAATCGCTCAAGTAATAAAGTGATGAGTGAGTATCGTCTCCACAGGGATTGGTTGAAATTACAAAAGTCTAACCAAATCAAAACACTACTCTATCTAAGTATAGTTAGTGTTAATATGCACAAATGTCACAGCAATGAAAAGTAAATGTGGGTGGATATGGATTGAAGGTCTAATGGTGTAGCAAATGGAAATGCAGTGGCAAGAGCATATTTTTAATATTGAAAATGTTGTAATGTCAAGGCAATTAAAAATGGTAAAAACGTTAAATAAATTATAAGTTTGATAATCCTCACACGACAAGCTTCCATTGGAATGAATGGTAGGGATTGATTTAAGGATGCTATAACTTGTTTCTCAGGTAGATTTAATCTATCTAAACTTCACTTGCTCGACAGGGTTTGTTGAAAGTGCTCCCGCTATCTCTAGTCAAAATAACCTAACAGAATAGAATACCACGACATCTCCTCTCGGTCTCAACTATGGAAGCAAACACTATTGATAAAAACTACCCTTTTTAGTCATTGAAATCCTATCTTAGTCTCTCTCAAGTACTAAGGGATTAGGATACAATATTACTAGGCCGGTTCAAAGCTTAAGAAAATACTATAGCCCATTGCTTATGAAGAACTTGTCTTGTGTTTCTCTCGAATACTACAAGTATTTTTAGCTTGGTTTCTCTTGAACATCTAGCCTTCATCTAAGAAATTGACACTCTCATGCCTCTTACAAGCTTAGACGATAAAGCATACGTAAGCAAAGTAAGCAAATAACAAAGATAAACATAAATCTACCATTAAAATAAAGTTAAATATACATAAAATAACCCCACCAAATAAGGTTAGTTCATGGTGGGGTTCGAATCATCCATAGAACAAGCCATGAAATATTTGTTCCAACAACCCAATAATAAATAGAAAAATAGCAGCAAAGGGAAGGGAGAAGAAGCCTTCGACGCGCACCACCGGAGCTTTCCTCGACCACCACAAATATCCTTAGCTCACTAGCTCCTCTCGGACGCCTAGCTCGTCACTCCTTGGAGCTTATCAATGGAGGAACACCACTCAAGGAAGAAGAAAGGGAAACAGTGAAAAAACTAAGAAAATATTACTGCAAATCTCACTCCTCTTTCTCTCCCTTGTGAGGTGTAATATATAATAAAAATATCTAGCGGTAATGATGAGGTTGTTGTGCTCAAAATATCCATAATACCCCTAGGATCACACCTTGTGCGTGAACCTTATCCTACAAGTGGCAGTGGTTCCCCCAGCAGGCGATTACAACCATCATTCACGTGTTGTGCCAGCTATCCTTGTATAGAAATATCTTTTTGTCCTTTTCTGTTCTAGAAATGCCAAGGCATTTCAATCTGCTTCAGCATCGTGTGATTCCACGGCATTACTTCCCAATGCAACCTTTTTCTTGCTATTTCCTGTACATCACAAATAATCTGCACATTTCTCTCATATAACATCCTTAGGAGATAAAATAGCAATACCACCACAAAGGAAACTATATACAACTACATGATCCTAAAATGACTAAAATGAGATTTTAAACAAACAGTAACTTAAGTGAAAAAGGCCTTAAAAGTAGCCTTTTTAGGAAGTTATCATAAACCAATGGTCCAATCATGGTGTTTCCATTTGTTGATCCAAGAGGAAGGTTGTATTCCAAAACCCCAAGGTTAGAAGTGAGAAATGAGGAAGATTGTTTTCCATGGAAGGGGCGCATAAATTTTAACAATAATAAACTAATGGAGCCAACTAAGGTTGACCGATAGGTTGTTGTTAGATATCTCGACATGATATGGTCTAAATAGCCTTTTTCGAGATCCAATTAGATATGGAGACATGAAATGAATTAGGATAAATCCTCCTTGTGATGTGTTTCAAGAATCAAATTAGAACAGATGTTGCTCTCCTAATTAATCTCTGCTGAGTTTAGCATATTTACATCTACATTATCCAAAGATAATAGATTATCCTTTCAAAAATGAAGAACTTTATTGGATTTCTACATAAGTTTAGGCAAAAAAGCTGATTTTATCAAGGACAAAATGGGGGCAATTAGGTCATAATTCTGACTGCGGAAAGAGTTCTATAAATGAAACATTTCTTCTGAGACTTTAATGCAAATAGAGGCAAAAAAAGATACAAAGATGCAAGTTGATTAGATGGCTCTTCAGAAATGCAAACTTGAAATCATAAGTTGCTACACTGATATCTGAAGTAAACCTTGGAAAGGAATGATCTAGTGGAAGGAGATTGAGTTCGCCACATTAAAGTCAAATGAAGATTGAATCAACATTTATGCATTCATAGGCACATCATTTGCATAAAACAAAATGCATTACATTGATACATTTGATTGCATTCGCATAAATACATTTTCACATAAAGATGCATGAACAAATTACCTTACAATGATAAGGTAGAATTCAAACCTCAAATGCATGAATCATGTTAGGAGAGGCAAACATTTGAAGAATAGATGGACGTAATCCACAAAAGAAGCATTATTTTGGGACATATTACCCAACCATCAAGTTATTTTGAAAATAAGAAATCGATTTCCAAAGTTTCTCATTTATTCCTTTTTGAAAAATAAAATTTTTGAAAAGTAAGAAAGCGATTTTCAAAATTTCTTACCCAGTAAATTATTTCCCAAATTTGTAAATCCTTCTGATCATCTGTCAGTCTTTCGAGCGTGATACTTAAATCCTTATGGTCATTTGTCAGTCTTTTGAGCAAGATGATAAGTCCTTAGGGCCATCCGTCAGACCATTGGGTAGGATTTTTACACGTGATTTTCATATGAAAATGAGAAAGCGATTTTCAAAGTTTCTCATTTAATGTTCAATAAAATGAAATTCTTGAAAAGTAAGAAAGTGATTTCCAAAGTGTCTTACCTAGTAAATTATTTCCCAAATTTGTAAACCCTTCGGATCATCTGTCAGTCTTTCGAGCATGATGCTTAAATCCTTAGGGTCATCTGTCAGTCTTTTGAATAAGATGATAAGTCATTAGGGCCATCCTTCAGACAATTGGGTAGGATGTTTACACGTGATTTTCATATGAAAATGAGAAAGTGATTTTCAAAGTTTCTCATTTAATGTTCAAGAAAATGAAATTATTGAAAAGTAAGAAAGCGATTTCCAAAGTTTCTTACCAGTAAATTATTTCCCAAATTTGTAAATTCTTTGGGTCATATGTCAGTCTTTCGAGCATGATGCTTAAATCCTTAGGGTCATCTGTTAGTCTTTTGAGCAAGATAATAAGTCCTTAGGGCCATCCGTCAGACCTTTGGGTAGGATGTTTACAAATGATTTTCACATGAAAATGAGAAAGCGATTTTCAAAGTTCCTCATTTAATGTTCAAGAAAATGAAATTCTTGAAAAGTAAGAAAGTGATTTCCAAAGTTTCTTACCTAGTAAATTATTTCCCAAATTTGTAAATCCTTGGGGTCATCCGTCAGTCTTTTGAGCATGGTGCTTAAATCCTTAGGGTCATCTGTCAGTCTTTTGAGCAAGATGATAAGTCCTTAGGGCCATCTTTCAGACCTTTGGGTATGATGTTTACACATGATTTTCACATGAAAATGAGAAAGTGATTTTCAAAGTTTATCATTTAATGTTCAAGAAAATGAAATTCTTGAAAAGTAAGAAATCAATTTCCAAAGTTTCTTACCCAGTAAATTATTTCTCAAATTTGTAAATCTTTAGGGTCATCTGTCAGTCTTTCGAGCATGATGCTTAAATCCTTAGGGTCATCTGTCAGTCTTTTAAGTAAGATGATAAGTCCTTATGGTCATCCATAAGACGAGACGCAGGATGTTTACTTTTTATTGACTTCCTAGTAAATAGAAGTCAATTTTTGATTTCTTAGTAAAGAAAAGTCAACTGGATGAAAATTCATTGTCTTTTTATCTTTGCTCTATTCTTGTTAACACAAAAATGAGCAAAAAGGGGCAGGTGTCGACATTAATTTTCTTCCGAGTTTACGTATTATTATTATTATTATTATTATTATTATTATTATTATTATTATTATTATTATTATTATTACAAAACCCAGAGGCCCATTTACAAGAACCTTGAGGTCCAAACCCAAAGATAAAATAGAGGTCTAGACCCGAGAAGTCCAACAGATCCAATCCGAGTAAGGCCAGAACCTGCGCCATCCCCAGATGACCCAACAAGCCTGTTTCTGCTAGGGTTTCCACACATCTCACTCCAGCCGCTAACTCTCATAATCGTTGGATCTAGAGAGATCCAACGGTCCAGATTCATCCAACAGAAACCTTAGGGTTTTATTACAACCCTAGGGGCTATTCCAGTTGCCGCCATAGCTTGATGATGAACTCGCCGTCGCCGCCTCCAAGTGCTCCACTCCGATGCTGCCACGACACCATCGCCTCACCAGAAGAATCCAGAAGAAAAATGATAGTCACACACTTCATCAACCCTAAGTGAGTCACCACCATAGCTCTGGTGACTCACCGAAGCTTCATCATTACGAATGGCTCTTCGAGACCTATAAAAGGTCACTGATCCTGCAAGAGAAAAACACAGACAGACAGAGATAGCGAGAGAGAAACATAGACGAAAGGATAGCTACAATCAACAAATATTCGCAATCACAAAGAATGAGAGCAACCAAGAGAATATAAACGACGAAACACAGCAAGCAAATAGAGAAGAACCGAAGGCAATTTACCCTCGTCGAAGCCTCCATTCGTCGTCAGAAAGTCAGATTTCGTAGGTATTTTCTCAGATCTACAGAGTTTGGAAAGGTTTTAGTCTAAGAGATGTTCATATTTGGGTTTAGGGTATTTCGATCTACAGTTTAGGTGCATTTTTTCTAATTTCGGCCACCGTTCACGGTGGCCGGCCAATGATCGATTTCCCTCCGGTGAGAGAAATCTAGAGAGAAAGGAGAGCTTTTCGCTCTAAGAGAAGAGAAGCAAAAGAGAGAAAATGAGAAATTTTGTCCTTTTAAGCTGGCCTGATGGGTATAAATACCCTCCTCGAACGACATCGTTTTAGGGAGGGGCCTATGCATAATTTTGGGAATAGAAAAATCTCATATGTGGTCCTTGTAATTTGTAAGCCTTTCAATTCAGTCACTGAAATTGAGTTTCTATACATTTCAATTTGGTTTTCGCATTTTATTTTATTATATTTAGTCACTGTCTGTATATTATATATTTTTGGGTAATAACATATTTAATCCTTATGTTTTAATATTTTTTTATTTTGATCCCGAATAATAATTAGGAGAAATTACACTGTGAGTATCTAGATTTCATGATATTTTGAATTATGAGCCTCTAATTTTGATATTTTATAATTTAATCATTAAATGTATTATATGTATTTGGGTTATATTATTTTATACAATGAATCATAAAAATATTTAATTAACTTATTAGGAATTTATTTTAAATGATTATTGGCACAAAATAATATCTCTGATGTTTTTATGGATTAAAAATTAAATTAAATCCAAATTTATAAATTTTACTGCAGAGACAAATAAGTAATAAACAAGGTACTAATTTTGGGCGTTGTGGGGTGCTAATCCTTCCTCACACGTAACCAACACTTTTTGTGGTAAGCATATCCTTTTTTTGTTGTTTTAATATTATTTTTATAAATTTTATTAAAATAACATAGCATTTTTTGTGACCAATCACACCTCGATAAATGATTGGTGGCGACTCTTCAAATTGTGTTTTATCTTATGCAAGAAGAAAAACACTTACTTTTTCGATACGAGTTTTAAAAATAACGACACTTGTTTTCGTCGGGTAAATACCGTCTCTACAAAACTCTTCCGTTTTTTCAAACCTCTAAACTTTTTAAAATTTTAAGTTGGTATCCCAATCTCTATCACCAATCTTCACCACTGGTTGTGGCATTCAAAAATGGCTCCCGAACATTTTCATACATACGCCTACGCAATAAGCATGTTAAATCCCTCAGGAGAGGATTCAATGTTGCTCAAAGCCCTATCAGTGTTTCGCATCATTTCACGAATGGGTTCAGGATTCCTAGCAGGCAGCTCCAAAGTCTGCCGCAGAATGCTAGGATCATTAAGTATATGCCCAAGCTCTGGATTCTGGTCAATAATCTCACACATTTGAGGATTGTTCGTAATCAAAGCGCGCATCAACTCTGGGTTATTCACCAAGCTTTGAATAGTGAGTGTATTCATTATTTCCCTCATCATGTTAGGATTTTGTGTTAGTTGTTGCTGCACTTGTACAAATTCAGGAAGATCGGATCCAGACAAACCAAAACTACCTCCATTACCAAGTCCAGGGAATAATGATGGTCCCATATCAGGACCCTCATTAGAACCAACACCATGTGTGACTCCTGATTAGTATTAGGAGTTCCAACATTTGTGGTAGTTGCAGGAGGAGTTTATGAAGATGGGGAAACATAAAGAACCATATGAACAGTATGATCAGCTTGCAAACCTTCAGTAAGGGTAAAGAAGGTGAAATGGTCAGGTGATCATTAAGTATTCATTTTTAACGCACATATTAGATAGTTACTTTAACCCTCCCCTGAAATATATTTATCTTCAAAAGTAAGCACTTCATACACAACATTTATAACTGCAGGTCTTAAGGAATCATGACATAGTTTACTAGGCTACTGAAAAACGTCACATTATCAATTTTTCAAACCAAGTTGTTTAAAGATGGAGCAAAAACACAAACCATATGAACAATATGATCAAATTGCAAACCGTAGATGGTGGTCATTCGGTCCTAAATTTTATGGGTCTTGTTCATCTCAACCCCTGGGTCCGAATCTGGTGGTTGTTTCACAAAACAAATGTTCCAAAATCCATGAATCTTGATTGAAATGTTTCGGCTTCCTCACTTTCGATCTCCAATTCATGGACTTCAGAGCAAGTTCCGGCAAAATAGAGGGCGGATTCGGACTCAGGGTGTCGAGATGAACAAGACCCATGAAATTTGGAACCGAACAACCACCTTCTGTTTTTATTTTATATTTTCAATTATTTTATATTAAATAATAATAAGTAGATGTCACATCATACATAAATAATAATAAAATAATTCAATGATCAAAACATGAGCAATTCGAAAATTCAGTTAGTAAATTTGAAAAATTAAAAATACGGTAAGTAAAATATGAGAGAGAGTACAGTTAAGTGAAAAATGATGTAATTTACTCCAAGTAAATATTACATACACAACGTCTGAAAATATAGGTCCTAAGGTATCAGGATATTGATTACTGGGCAACTGAAAAATATGACATCATATCATTGGGTTTTTCAAAATAAGTTGTTTAAACCAATGAAAGCAACCAGATACCTTGTTCAAAGTTCAGACTGCCACTCATAAAAATGTTTTATATAAAAGAGAAGAAAATATGTGAGTGTCACTGTACTGAACCACCGTTATAGATTAACCATTAAGACAATGGTGGACAGATAAAAGGAGTTGGGGAGCAAGCACCAAGTACATGCCAGATAAATTCTTAGCTAAATAAACAAAGGTTTAGCAGGCACATGCAAGCAACAATCTTCATCAGCCATTAAAGGAAACCCTCGATTCAAATTATTAATCGTTTTCCAAGCTCCAGCAGAAAGCAATTAAATTATCCATAATTCCAGCCCGGTCCGTTAAGTTTGGGTACACGTAAAACTCCGGTACTTTCACTTTTTAATACCCGAAATTTTGATACCCAAAAATTTGGCCCGTGCCCCGGTTCATTAAGTTTGGGTACCCATAAAACCCGGGTATCCTTATTTTTGGGTCATGGATAACCGTTTCATATTTTTTTTCTTTAAATTATATTATTTTTAAAAGAAATACAAAAATTCTAAAATTTAAAGGTTTGTAATACTAAACTACTCATAAATTTAAAATTTAAAATTATATAATTAAAAGATAAAACTTATTAAAAAATACAATTAAATTTAAAATATTTTGAAGTTAAAAGAAATAATTTAGATTGTTACAATGAAATAATTTAAAAAAATTAATAATTTAGAATGTTATAGTGAAATGGTTTAAGAAATTAAGAATTTAAAATATTAGGGCAAAATAATTTGAGAATTATGAATAAAAAATCTAATATAAAATATATAAGAAACCGGGTACCGGGTCGGCGGGTACTCGGTTAAAAGATATTTTGTAACCCGGCCCCTATCCAAAAACCCGAGGAAAATAAAGGGTCGGGTACTCAATCCAAAAAATCGGATGTTTTATTATAAATATCCGGTATATTTTAATCGGGTCGACAGATCAACGTGTCAGATAATTCATATCGAATATTTTTTAACACCCTTAAATCCAGTTGGGATATTGCAATTCTGAGCCAACCAAACTTTGAAAGACCCAACCGTCGAATTGAGCTTGGTCCTAACGGTAAATTTGGTTCCATTAGAGCAGCGGATATTAGCCATCACTCTCTTTTCTTCTCCTTCTCCTCCATTGCTATCGAGTCCTGACTCAGTCGAATCGTCATCCCCACTCATACCGTGCTACTCTCAGATCGATCACAAGCCCTAACCCTAGCAAAATAGATACTTAAAAAAAATTAATTACCTTTCCCTTAACTTTTTCTATAATGAGTTGGTAATTTGTTTTTCATTTAGGGAGTCAAAGTATTTCTTTTAAAATAAAATGAAAAATTAAAGAAGTTGAGTAAATGTTATAAGGAATTGTAAAAAAGGGAAAGAAAATGGATATTTGGATTTAGAGAAGAATGTATCATAACACAACTCCTGCCTTGGCAAATTTTCTTTTATAATGATGTGAAAAAAAACCTTCAAGATAACATACATTTAAAATTATTTACTACGATAGGGTCATTGCTACAGTAAAGGAGGAGTCACATTACACTCCATGCGTCAACGTCGAAATCGCACTGCACTTCATGCATCTTTGTTGGAGACGCGTTGCACTCAAGCATCCCATTGTAAATCAATTTATATATTTGCATTGTTGATGCTTGGCCGAGAATATGATTTTCCTCACTTTTTATTAGTTTGATGGCCATGAGTTTGATGCATGGAGACGCACCAACTACAATGCGACTTACCCTAAGTCGTCCGGATTACATGACATCTTCAATAGTCACGGTAGTAATCGTCCTATCTCAGGAATTAATTTGTCCAATGCATTATTCAAGCCATCTTTTCTCAGCGCATTATCCAAAAAATTTTGTCGCCTGCTTTCGTCAGACAAACAAATCCGGATATTCTTTCTTTCCTTTTTCTTCCTTTGAAATGAAAGGAATTATCGTAGAATCAATAGTGTTCTTCTGCCACGTACCCTTTAAAATGTTATTATTTTAAATAAAATAATCTCCTTAATAATAATATTATGACATAACGATATCAGATTGATTTAAGTGATAAATAATTTGATATTGTTTAAGTATGTTTGAGTTCGAGTTTTTGTGTATGCAAAAAATCTCTGTTGCAGGGAGACTCAAACTAGATGTGTGATCCTGGTCGGTCCGGATTAATCAAGAAGAAACGTTAAAAAAAAAATCGAAAGTTGCATAACTGAACTGAATCTAAGATCTTTTTAACTCAGTCGACATCATCTTTTTTCTTTTAGATGTGTAGGTTCTATTGTTTCTTATATTTTACACATAATGATACTCATGTTCCATAAATGAAAATTTTCTTATATTTTCCTTGTCATTCACACTCTCAAACTTGCTTCGACTTTAACTAACTCATAATTGTTACGTCACATGATATAAATCCGATATCAACTATTAAATTAATGGGCTTTCTGGTATGTACTATTTTCTTCTTCACGATAACTTAAACAGATAAAATGTTTTATTTTGTATTGACTTTGATACTCTGGTGTCGATGAAAACATTTTACCATGAATAAACTATACATTATTATTAATATATTATTGTTGTGAATGTCCACAATAATACTTAACTAATGACATCTAATAATAATATTATCATCTCTTAACTTTATTATAATTTAATTCATTTATAAACACAATAAAAGAAATTAAAATAATAGTGAAAATGGTTTCATTTAATAAACGATGTGGAAACAAGTACGTGATTACAATCGTCTCATGATTAATCTTTGATCAAAGTCTAACAATCTTCAACCGACATTAAGACCAATCACTCTTATATCTTATACTAACTAACTTAATGTGATGATCATACTTCTCATGTGTCAGAGGCTAGGTTAGTGGATCAACCATATTGTCATCTATAGGTACTCTGTATATTTCTATATCTCCTCGATCAACAATTTCTCAAATGAGATTAAAATGCCTAAGTTTAGATATTGATGAGATCTAGGTTCTTTCATTTATGTTATAGCTCTATTATTGTCACAACAAAAGTTTATAGCATTCGATATCCTAGGTATGATTTCTAGTTCATATATGAACTTTTTAATCTAAATAGTATCTTTTATAGCTTCACTTGCTGCAATATACTCAACTTCAGTTGTACAATCAATTATTTTATCTTGTTTTAAATTTTTTTTCATCTTACAACACCTCCATTAAGACATAAATAACACAATCTTAATTGCGATGGTGAACCATCCTTATTGGTTTGGAAACTAGCATCAATGTAATATTTTACACTTATTTATTCCTCACTTCCATATACAAGAGTATGACAAATTTGCTCCGTTGGGGCTTTGAAAAAATAAGAATGGTTGATATAGGGTAGAGGAAAAATTATTTCTTGAAGTGAGGTGAAAGCTACAGTGAACATCGGAAGACGTCCGGAGCACATAGTATCTTCCAGAAGACCTCTGACGCACATGGTGTTTCTAGACTCTTCACCTTCGTCGTTGCCTTGAACTTGATTGTTCAGCAGAGAGGGAGCCAGAGAAAGGCTATAGCAGTGAAGGAGAAAAGAGGGAGAATAGAGGGAGGGAGGCTAACCATGATAGTTCGGCCTAAGCTTGAAGACGCCATGTACTCTGGCTGTCTTCCCAAAGACGCCAGCTATTCCCGACGTCTTCTGGCGACATTGTTCAACACAACTTATTTGAGAAAAAAAATTCTCCTCCCTTATATCAGCCATTCTTTTTTTCAAAGCCCCATCGGAGCATTTTTGCTATAAGAATATATTCTTAACTTTTTCAAATACTTAAATATAATTTTAACTACGATCAATGATCTTTATTGAGATCTATTTGATACCGGCTCGTCATGCTTAAAGCATATGATACATCTTGACATGTACAACTGGGTAATGCATCAATGGCATTGGGAAATCTACTTGGAAAAATTAAAATGTAATTTACTGGTTTTTATTGATGAAATTAGCAAAAATCCCTTGAACTTACACATAAAAAACCTGTCCAACATTCAACAGACTCTCATGAGGAACATTAAAAATCACACTATGTTCCCTACATATCTTCCTAAGAAATGCATATATATAGTCGATTGCTATTTTCTTGTAAAATCTTGAATCTCTTCTTGCCCTCACCACAGTGTTTCCCATTATGTGTACCACCCCAGCGTCCCTACAGCTATTCAAAAATTCTAACTCATCCGTCTCCGTCTGGCTGCTTACTTGCCCCGACGATCTTACTGTCAAACTTGCATGCATCGAAGATCTCGCAGGCATAATTGAATCCACTGATGAAACTGTGGTATCGACAAACGAGCAAGTTGTGTGTCCAGTGTTGTTCAACAGGCCGTCCCTGGACTGCTCAGTTTGCTGGCCATACAAGCTATATTCATCCGAATCTGAACACCCTTCCATCATTGACTCAAGCCGCACAAATAAGAAGAGGCTGTCAAATAGCTTTCTCTCGAAATCATCATCTTTCTTATGAAGATCTTTGTAGCCATACCTAGCAACACAACGGAACATGTGGAAATTCTTCGGCCCGATGCGTTTTACAAGGAACCTTTCTTCTTCCGGAACGGTGTAGACGGGAAGGTATTTCACACAGACGAAAACCACCACCGAATGGATAGCGGGTAGGTTAGTGATGAAGTGGGAAAATATGTGAGGCACACCACTTGCTAGCTCTGTGTAGACTAACCCAATTCCGGGAACTCGAACTAAGCCTAAACTAGGGCCAAGCCCAAGAATCCATGCCATCGAGACCTTACTATGCATCTCGAACTCATATCGCCTCAGTGTACCAAAATGCCAAACATACATGATGAGCAAAAAGGCTGCTGCAATAACAAGAGGAACCCACCCGCCTTGATCAACCTTGAAGAGTACAGCAGAAAAGTATGTGCACTCCACAACCAAGGACAAGCCAGTGAAGAGGAGGACAAGAATCCAATGACATCGCCAAACCAAAAGCATGATTAAAGTCATAAGCAACGTCGTTACCAACATGACTATCACCACAGCGGTCCCTGCATCAACATAAATTATGATACAATTAAGTGTAATGAGTTACACAAGTTAAAAGGCAATACATTACAGAAACCCCCCCGATGATGGTGAACACTTGGCCTCTCGGCAAACACATGAAAATTTTGTACACAAAATCTTGTATGAATTTAGACATATTTCGATACGTGATTTTTCCTACCAGACAAATTTTCAACAGAACAGAAGATGCATTAAGAACTCTGATAAAAGTAGGACGGAATAATCACTTACCATAAGCATTTCCAATTTGGCTTTGGTTCTTGAATCCAGCAGTAACGGCAATGCAAAGAATCATAAGGATCCAATTAATATCCGGAACATATATCTGACCAAGGAACTTCTTCGACGTATGTACAACCTTCACTCGTGGAAAACAACCAAGTGCAAGGGCTTGTTTGATAATTGAAAAGGTTGCCGTTATGGTAGCTTGACTTGCAACTATAGCAGCAGCAGTAGCAATAACAAAAACAGGCCAATATATGCTATCTGCATTATAAACAAGTAATTAGAATCAGCAAATATATACTTACCACAGTAAAGGGACAACTATGTGCTATATCAGACAGGATTATAATGACCATAAAATAGATATAAGAACAAACCCGGGATAGAGCGATAAAATGCATCAACCACATGGTCCCTGTTACTCATAAGGTAGGCAGCTTGTCCAGAATATGCTAGGAGAAGGCAAGGAAATACAACTGCAGTAAAAGCAAGTTGCACAGCTGAAACTGGAAAATGGGATAGATCTGCAAAAAGTGCCTCCGTACCTGTAACGATTCATTAGCATCAGAATCATTTCACCAGTTTCAGTGCAAGTTTATGAACTTAAAATTGATAACTTAAGGAAAATATTTGCGATATAAACATATGATAGTAAGTTTACCTGTGATACTAAGCATAATACCCCCAAGAGAGGTCCATCCATCTTTCCCTCCTCTCTTAAAATACCGGTAGATGTATATAGGTGAAAATGCTTTCAAAACACTGCTGTCGTACTTCCAAATATTAAATATGCCAATGCCTCCGATTACCAGAAACCAAATAAGAACAACTGGGGCGAAGAGCCAGCTAACTTTATCTGTACCATAGTGTTGCATGCTAAATAAACCGACTAATATTACAACGGCCACAATCACAACAACACCTGCATAATGGAAAAGAAAATAAGTACTGGTCTTATAAAAGGGTGGCTAAATATTTTCAAATGAGTTCAAACAAAGGATGCAAAGAAAGAATAAAGTTTAAGGAAGAGAAACAGAAAGAAGTACCATTGCTCATGTGTGGATGGTTTACTTTGATGCCCCCTGCGGCTGAAAGAACTGCCAAAGATAGCAGGCAAAGTAGTGTGCTGACGTTAGCATATTGACAATATATTATATAGAATTTCCATGGAGTAAAATTGGTCAAGATATTATACTGGTAGAAACAATGGTGATAAATGAAAAAAAAGAAGATAATTAGTGACATCTAGAATATATCCCTTATCTTAGCTTTAGCAGGTGTGGTAGCATCACTAAGTCAGTCTTCCAAGTGTTCGCATTTCGCAATAAGTATAGAAGCAAATGTTTCAAAATTGGATGGAAAAAAACAGCATTTTTCAGGAATCATGAAGGGGAAGAGCAAGGTGTGCCAAATTTCAAGTTTCTTTATGAACAACTTACTCGTGTCAAAATGTATAGAGTATTTGAATTCTTGTTACCATTTTGTAATTTGCATTTAAGAACAAGCCTTTATTAGAATATGAGTTACCCTTGGATTTAAATAAACAGTGTTCAATGAGAATAGCAGGTAAGACAATCCATGTCATTTTCTTTTCATTTCTTTTCCCGGATCATATAATCCATGTCACTTTCACTCAACCAGATGGTCATATGTAAAATCCCAAAAGGCAAACCACACACCTATCCCATGCATCATTTTTTTTTTAATATCAAACATAATGGAGACTTCGACAGACCGAAATTTTGAAATATATTTGTTCCATCTATTCTCCAAGTGGTTCCACTAAATAAGTGGAAAATCAAGAGGATAAGAAAATTTTCCACTAATGAACATGATCGGAAAAGCATAACTTAGTTTCAGAGTTATAGTAAGACATCTATGCTATCAATTAAGAACAATTTGACAAGTAAAAAAAATACAGGGATTAAATTTATCTGATAAAATCAGGTCAATGCATGTAGATGTATATTTCATTTATTTGTTTCAAATAAAATGAGCATGAAACAGAAAGAAGCGAACAAGAATGATAAGGCATCTTGATCCTTTTATCCGGTCACCGGAGGTCAAGGATGACAGAGTATAAGCAAAATACCTGATATTGCCGGAGTGAGTATTCCATCCCCAATGACCATACATGTACCAACCAGGACAAGAATAAGAAGCGCGTTCTTCCTGGACACATATCTCTCTAGCCATCTCTTTGTTTTAGCAGCAAATGATTGTTCATGAAATGTAGAACGACTATAAGTTGTAAGCTCCTCATCAGTCCTGTGTTGGTTAGGAATTGTTTTAATGTTTGCATGTCTGCAGAGCAATGAATATAGAGCAAATGTTCCACCTGCATGACAAAAAGATCTGTGATTCTAAAGGCGGTGTCTCATGAGCATCGGAAAGAGAAGGATTCATTATCAACAATTAAAATATAAGTCGGTGAAATTAGTGTTAGTATTAATGAAGTGGACTAGGATAATGAAAGAACTAATTGTTCAAGCCTATGGTTCTGCGTGCTGTGATGCATTAAGAAGCATTTTGTTTGTCGAAATCATGTCTCAGATTAAATTAGAACATGCATATCGTCATTCACCAATATCAGCTCACCTTGACCATTGTCATTTGCTTTACACACAAACACATACTTGAGGAGCGGTATAAGAGTAAGGGAGTATATTATCAATGAAAGAGCTCCAACAACATCCTCCGGATCTTCAATTTTACCAGGAAATGTATTGTAGAAAACATATAGGGGAGAAGTGCCCAAGTCACCATAAACCACTCCAAGACTTTGGAATGCGAGCCGAAAAAGCAATAATGCGGAGGATTTCTATAGGGAATTGAAACCATATCAGAAACTACAACCAATCCAAATAACAAAAGAACTACAATATCATCAAAACCGAAAGCAAGTCGAGTTTTATTCACGCTATCTTGCATTTATCTCATTTCAGACAATCACTTAAAATGCATAGAAGACTGAAAGTAAATTCCGGCTTTAAATTGGTTCCTCTAATTTGGTAGATTAACATGAACCAAGAACTACTTTATTTCGATTAATGCAATTGAAACCTTGTACCGAGAAATCCAAACAGTTGAAACATACCTTCTCCTTGTACATGTTTCTAAGCCTCCCAGCCTCCTCATCCATTGGCTGATCAAGCTTCTGATTCAAATCCCACATGCTACCCTTATTGTCATTATCTTCATCAATCTCAACTCTTGAAGCCATTTCCATACTGAATCGATATTATTTATAATCAAGCTATCACTAAGTACCTAAAACTTGCTCCCTATTCCACGAAACTCAATTTCGAATTCCCAAACTGCACAAAATTTATTTTGCAGGAAATGAACCCAATTGATAAAATCTAATCTTTACTTGGAATCCATACAAAAGTTGACTGAGAAGAAGTAGAAGCCGCCAGCATAACCTGAAGATGAATTGAAACCAGAAGTATTAACCATGATATATAAACAGAGGACAAAAACCAAAAATTCAATATCTAAACAAAATTGTTAATCGGATCTAAAGAAAACTGAAAAAGAACCAAAAACTATAACTTGAAATCTCAGTGAAGTGGCTGAACTTTCAAGCTAAAAATGGACCAAAAATTAAATCTTTGAAACATGAATTTGATGCCAACTTGCCATGAAAGTGAAACTCAGAAACAAAATGAAAGAACAGACCGGCACCAAGGATGGATCACATAGGGAACAAAAAAAATTAAAGAAACATAAATGAATGATTCAAAGGACAGATTCTTTTCTTATCATTCATAACTGCGAAAAGAAGAGATCCAAAGGTGGGGTCAACCCAAATATCGACCACAGGACCGGCTAACACCAATAACAAAACAAACCCAAAGTGAAAATCTTTAACATACGTACCCCCCTTCGAACAAACCAAAGCAAAACCGTGTGTGAGGCAGACAGAAACAAGAACCCAAAGTCGGTTTTACCCTGAACAAAACTTCTAACACAGATACACCAGATTCTGTAGTTTTTTTTTTTTTGCTGGTTAACAATATTTTTTCTGGATAAACTACGTTGGTGTCATTTTTATTTTGATTATTTTCTGATTTTACCCACCAAACTTTTCATTTATTGTGATTTAGTCACTTATATTATCAATTAATTATAAATTAATCATTTAAGCATTAACTTGTTTGCTCTATCTTTTGAGGAAAAACAGACAGGGCATGTGGAAATTTGGCAGGTGAACAGAATAAGATTTTGCATTGCATTTGTCGACAACTTACTTCGAGAACCAGTATTCCGGGATTTAAATTGAGATTACAGTCATATTGACGCCAGACAGAATAGTGATTATCCTGTAGGCTAGCTCCGACAGACGATTCACAAGAGAAAATTCGCCCAAAAACCAGAGAAAAAAGTCTCTAGGGTTTAATAAAATATTATAAAATCAATAACTGTCAAAAGCAGTCCACAAGCCGGACTGTTATAGCTAAAAAAATCGTCTTTATTCGAATTTTGCCAAAAATAGCAAAAATCGTATTTATTCGAATTTTGCCAAAAATAGCAAAATCCCGAAAATCACTCTAAATTGAAATTCGAAATAAAATAAGCAATCTCCCAAAAATCCGGTCTAAATCGGATTTAA
Organism: Hibiscus syriacus; assembly: GCF_006381635.1. Lineage (NCBI taxonomy): Eukaryota > Viridiplantae > Streptophyta > Magnoliopsida > Malvales > Malvaceae > Hibiscus > Hibiscus syriacus. Next base: position 34,879 of record NW_024063377.1, on the reverse strand, counting down.
ATTGACTTCCTAATTAACAATCGAAATATTACCATAAATAGTAAAAAATAACTAAATCTAGTGATTCGGAGGGGAAAACGGCAGAATTTGAGGTTGAAAAAAGGCCACATGGAGCGTAGCTCAATGTGGAGAGCGTGCGCGTCGAAAAGAGCTTTCCGGATTGGGGTCTTATGCGCGATTCTGACACCTGTAGCCAAAGTTATGGCCAAAAGACTGAAACATACTCAAAACGACCCCAATAAGGAACATGTCACAATCAATTCCGCCTTTGCGCTGATCTGCCAACTCATGGTATCTCAGCGCCATCAACGTGCAATCTGACAGCTCAGCATCATCTGTCTCAGATCCCCCTGCATCAGTCGCCCCGGGTTGGAAAGAACTCGTCCTCGAGTTCAGAGTAGTGTCATCAGGATCCACAAAACAATGACTCAGGTGCTTCACATTAAAGACATCAGAAGTCTTCAAGTGACTGGGAAGTCGCAACCTGTAAGCATTATCATGATCTTCTGCACGACCTCACAAGGTCCAATCTTCCGATCCTTAAGCTTATTATACTCACCAACAGGAAAACGATCACGAGTTAATACAGCCCAAACAAAATCACCAACATCAAAAAGTACCTGACGACGATGATTGTCGACCCGAGTCTTGTACTTGGTATTGCTCTCATGAATGGTCTGTTTCACCTGCTCATGGATACCCCGAAGATACTTTGCCATCTCATCTGCTTTAGGACTGAAACGTCCTATACGTGGAATAGGGGCTAAGTCCAACACCCCGGATGGGTTCTGACCATAGACAATCTCAAATGGGCTTAAACCTGTGGTTCTGTTTTTGATCTGTTGTAGGCAAATTCTGCCTGAGGCAATGCCAAATCCCACTGCTTCGGCTTCGTTCCTGCCAAACACCTTAAAAGGTTTCCCAAACTTCGGTTCACCACCTCAGTCTGGCCATCCGTCTGGGGGTGGTAGGCGCTACTGAAATTCAACTGCGTTCCCAGTTTCCCCCACAGGCTCTTCCAGAAATGACTGATGAACTTAGTATCACGATCTGAAGTGATGGATCGAGGAACACCATGTAAACGCACAATCTCCTTGAAATAGAGATGGGCAATCCGGTCAGCATCCATAGTCTTTCTGCAAGCTACAAAATGAGCCATCTTGGAAAACCTGTCAACCACAACAAAGATAGAATCAGAGGCCCTTTGGGTGCGGGGTAAGCCTAGTACAAAATCCATGCTGACATCGAACCAAGGAGCTTCAGGAACAGGTAAGGGAGTGTACAATCCCGCATTGGTGAGAACTCCCTTAGATCGCTGGCACACATAACAACGGTCCACATAATGGGCCACATCACTAGTCAACTTGGGCCAATAAAATTCAGAAGAGATAAGGGCCAATGTCTTATCTCGGCCAAAGTGTCCCTCATTATGGAGTTCACTTATAATTTGCTGCCTCAATGAACAATCTGGAATGCACAATTGTAATCCACGAAACAGATACCCATTATGCAAAACAAAATCATGACGGTGACCCTCAGTTACCTCCTGAAATATCCTTCCAAAGGAAGGATCAGCTGCATACATATCTGTGAACGTCTCAAATCCTGCAACTTTAGTACTCATGGTGGTGAGAAGTAAGGTACGACGGCTCAGGGCATCTGCGACGCGGTTCAAACTCCCTGCTTGGTGCCTCAGCGTAAAAGTGAATTCTTGCAAGTATGCTACCCACTTGGCATGACGTCTACTCAGCTTGTGTTGGCCATTGATGTACTTCAAGGCCTCATGATCGGTAAACAGAATAAACTCCTTCTGTACTAGGTAGTGACGCAAATGCTTCAGGGACTGAACTATGGCATAGAACTCCAGATCATAAGTGGAATAATTTTTCTTTGATCCCGATAGCTTCTCACTGAAAAAAGCAACCGGACGACCTGCCTGACTCAGAACACCACCAATGCCAACGCCAGATGCATCACAATTTACCTCGAACACTTTGTCAAAATCTGGAAGTGCCAAAACTGGAGCCTCGGTCATCTTCTGCTTGACCAGTTGAAAACTGGCCTCTGCCTCCTCAGACCACTGGAAATCACGCCCTTTGAGGCACTCTGTGATAGGGGCGATCAGAGTACTGAAATTTCTAATGAATCGACGGTAAAAAGACGCCAAGCCATGGAAACTTCGGATGTCATGTAATGTTCTTGGTCTGGGCCACTCCAAGACTGCATCTATTTTTGACTGATCTGCATGAACACCATCAGTAGACACAACAAAACCAAGAAAAGTCACAGAAGTAGTGAAGAAAGAACACTTCTTTTGATTGACAAACAAGCACTCCGTTTTCAGCATCTCAAAAACAGCACGGAGGTGATCGAAGTGTGAAGTCCATGTCGGACTATAAACGAGGATATCATCGAAGTAAACTACAACAAATTTCCCCATAAAAGGCCGCAAGACCTGATGCATAAATCTCATGAATGTACTGGGCGCATTGGATAACCCAAAAGGCATGACCATCCACTCATACAACCCTTGTGGCGTTTTAAACGCCGTCTTCCACTCATCTCCAGGCCTTATTCTGATTTGGTGGTAGCCGCTCTTAAGGTCAATTTTTGAGAAGATCTTAGAACCAGATAGCTGATCCAACATATCATCTAGACGGGGAATTGGAAACCGATACTTCACTGTAATTCTGTTGATCGCTCGGCTGTCAACACACATACGCCAAGAACCATCTTTCTTTGGCACTAACAGAGCAGGGACTGCACATGGGCTCATACTCTCTCGGATATAGCCCCTCTCCAACAACTCTTCCACCTGTCGCTGCAACTCTTCGGCCTCCTTGGGACTGAGGCGATATGCTGGTCGATTTGGCAAACTTGACCCAGGAACAAGGTCAATTTGATGCTGAATATCCCTCATAGGTGGTAGTCCAGGAGGAAGATCCTCTGGCATCAAGTTAGAGAATTCTGCTAGCAACCGCTGCACCTCTACTGGTAAATCTGTATCCACGTCTACTGCATTGTTCTCGCAAGGTAGCAAGGCATAGACCACGTCGCCATGCTCAATCTCATCTAAAAACCTGGACATAGAAAGCAGATTAGTATTATGGGTTACTGGGGTAGGAGTAAGTCCTTCCCGCCGGGGTGCCAACACAATCTTTTTTCCCTTGATGCTAAGGGAATATGTATTCTTCCGTCCATCATGAATGACACTGCGATCATACTGCCAAGGTCGACCCAACAATATATGACACGCATCCATAGACACAACATCACACCAGGCATTATCAAAATATTTTCTACCAATTGAAAAAGACACCAGGCATCGCCTATCAACTGTTACCTCACTGTCTTTATTTAGCCATGACAACTTGTATGGCTTAGGATGACGGTCCGTCTTCAACTGCAATTTCTGGACAACCTCCTCGGACACTACATTCTCACAACTGCCGCTGTCAATGATCATTTTGCAGACTTTATCTGCAACTGTGCAAGTCGTGTGGAAAATATTGGTTCTCAACCAATCGTCCCCTGAATCGCCCTTGGGGTAAGTAGACTCTTGCGAACGACCAGAGTCTCATGACCATCTCCATATAGCACATCATCAGTCTCATCATCGTCATACACAGGTTCGCCAATCTCCTCATTCTCGTCTTCCACGTTTTCCTCAATCAACAAATTTTTGCCCTTTTGACTAGCAGGCTTCCTGCAATCAGTCGCCCTATGCCCTTGTTCACCACAACGAAAACATCTAATAGTAGGGTTAGAATTACCCTGCGGTGGCTGCTGAGCAGGACGGGACTCTTGAGGGCGAACTGGTCGACTGTTGTGATCGCTCCTGATCACTGGTCTCCTGTTTTGCTGTTTTTCAACAGCAAGTGCACGCTGGTATGCTTCCGAAACACTCCACAATGAATGAAGGCTGAGGACATCTTGCAAGGGCTGGCGTAAACCCCCCAAATATCGCGCCACCATCTGCTCCTCCGTCTCAGATAAATCGTTCCGGGCGACCAATTGGTAAAACTCCTCCGTGTAATCATCGACTGATCGCGCGCCCTGCCTCAACGCATGAAGTCGCTGAAATAAGGTTTGCGTGTAGCCGAAGGGAAGGAAGTGGCCCTTCATCTTCTTTTTCATCTTCTCCCAATCAGTGATCTTGGCTTTGCCCTGTCTTTCTCGTGAACGTCGTAACTGTTCCCACCACGCAGATGCTCTGCCCTTGAGTTTGATGGCGATCAGTTTCACTTTCACACGATCGGGGACTTCCTTATATTCAAAAATACGCTCCACTTCATTAATCCAATCCACGAATCCCTCGGCCTGTAATGTACCAGAAAACTCAGGGAGATCGACCCGAAAACCGAGGTCTCCATGACGCTCCTCCGACCACGGTGCTCCCGGAATCCTGCGCCCCGGAATCCTGCGCGATTGTGATATGGGTTTTCGAAAGTGGAATTTGTATCGTGATCAGAGGCCTCACGATCCTCTAAATCCTGCGCCGCTAGGCGCTGGGTTAATTCTGCGACTTGCCTCTGCAAATCCGCAATCATCACATCCTGAACGCTGCGATCACGGCGTTGGGCTTCCTCATTCGGAACCTGCTCACGACGACCACGACCACGACCTCCAGCCATTGAAACTGGTGAAATTTCCCAAGAAGATGTTGAAGCTCTGATACCAACTGACGCCAGACAGAATAGTGATTATCCTGTAGGCTAGCTCCGACAGACGATTCACAAGAGAAAATTCGCCCAAAAACCAGAGAAAAAAGTCTCTAGGGTTTAATAAAATATTATAAAATCAATAACTGTCAAAAGCAGTCCACAAGCCGGACTGTTATAGCTAAAAAAATCGTCTTTATTCGAATTTTGCCAAAAATAGCAAAAATCGTATTTATTCGAATTTTGCCAAAAATAGCAAAATCCCGAAAATCACTCTAAATTGAAATTCGAAATAAAATAAGCAATCTCCCAAAAATCCGGTCTAAATCGGATTTAAATTGACTTCCTAATTAACAATCGAAATATTACCATAAATAGTAAAAAATAACTAAATCTAGTGATTCGGAGGGGAAAACGGCAGAATTTGAGGTTGAAAAAAAGGCCACATGGAGCGTAGCTCAATGTGGAGAGCGTGCGCGTCGAAAAGAGCTTTCCGGATTGGGGTCTTATGCGCGATTCTGACACCTGTAGCCAAAGTTATGGCCAAAAGACTGAAACATACTCAAAACGACCCCAATAAGGAACATGTCACAATCAATTCCCGCCTTTGCGCTGATCTGCCAACTCATGGTATCTCAGCGCCATCAACGTGCAATCTGACAGCTCAGCATCATCTGTCTCAGATCCCCCTGCATCACATATTTTTCGTTGCATTACGTTTATCGCGATTGTAATTATGATTGTGAATATAACGGATATTATTGTGCTGATTGTGGATATTACGATCATGTAATAATAATATCAGACGATACTATTACTGTTATATAATAGACGTTATTACAATCGCAAATCACTATTTAAATTTCTGACGGTAGCAGTTGTAACTTCTAAAATTTAAAGCATTTACCGCTGATATTGTTGAGAATTAGGAAAATTTACACTTGATCGAAGCTGACATAACAGAATCTAAAGTTATGACAGAAGGAGAGTAATCTTGTACGGGCAGAACTATCAATGACATTGCTTCTTGGAATCATGATTTAAATATACGATTCTGATCGTATTTTTTGGCGTATTATGTTTATTGTTGTTACAGACATAATAGATATTATTGTGGTCACTATAAATATTGTAGTTATATTTTTTTAAAAGTTCGCACAAGTTATTATAAAAATTGTTATAATAGACTGTTGTTTTTAAAAAAAAAATTATGGTAATGAAACAATAATAAGAATAACGATATGTTATTGTCGCGATTGGTTGTTACCCACTAAATTACGTAGTAATTCATCATTATTGGTATAATTCCTCTTCATACCGTTATTTTCGACAATATCGATTTTAGATAATTTTGCTACCTCCATATAATGATCACTATTATGCTATCCTATCACTATTTTAATCTCTACTCGGAAGAGTAGAAACATACACATCTGCCCCTAAAAAGGGCAATGGTTACCGGAACAGTGGAACCAAGGAAGACAATGAGAGGCTTTATATAATTATTGTTAAAATATTATAAAAATATTAAATTAATAATTTATCTAAAGTTCAAGATAAAATTAAAATTTAACCCTCTTTGTCAATGTATCATATCATCTATATAATCAACTAACTTCTCAATGACTAATTTATAATTAATCGATAATACAAGTAACTGAAATATAATAATTCAAAATTGATTAGCCAAATATAAATAAAAAGATAGAAGTGGCTGCCCCAGTAATTTACCCTACTTTATATTTCGAACTTCAGTGTAAGCCAACGGTAACAGATTTTTAGAATGAGAAAATACTGCGCTGAAAGTAGTAGTATACCAGTTGGTTTTGGTTTCTGTTTTTTGTTTGGTTTTGTCTTTTCTGTAATACTGTTCTGATGAACACGTCTGTTAGGTTTATTATAATTTTATAATATTTTTTTGGGTTGTATTTCCGTTTTAGGATTTCGTCCTCGTTAATCCAATACGACCAACATCAAACACACTTAATTTTAATGATTGACTTTTTCAGTAAGGATTTTTTATATATACAAGGCTTCGAACTTAAAATTTGTTTAAACAATATCAAGTTACTTATTATCAGTAGCATATCGAAAAACATTTTTTAAAGTAGGCTGTTAACATAAAATTTTTAAGTAGGGTAAGCAAACAAATAAAATTTCAAGGTAGGCATCATCAGTAAAATATGTAATTAACAGAAGAAAATTCAAGTTTCAGAGCGGACATAAATAAAATTTTAGAATAAACATCATCAGTAAAATAAGTAATTAATTAAAGAAAAATCAATTTTTTAAGGTAGACACATACTCACACCTAACCTTTAACGAATATGTCAGTAATTACCATTTAAATTAATTGCATTGATACAATTTTATAATAATTTATGTGGTGATAATTGCGTATTTGTTTTTTTCATGATTGGGGGAGGTAGCGTAACCCAAATTATTTACTCTTTAATTAAAATAAATATTTCTTTTAGTTTTCAAGTGGGGAATTATAGCAATAATCTATTTTTCTACATTTATTAATTGATAAGTATGTCTGATGCAAATTAATCAGGTGAAAAATTAAGTCTAACACAAGTAGAAAAAAAAGTTCTTCAAAGGAAAAAAATATTTATATGATTATTTAATTTAAAGGTATAAGAAGATCTAGAATTTTTGAAAATTAATTAAATCTTTAAGTTTTCTCATTTAATTAAATTTATATATTTTAAAATCCGAGTAATTTACCTCTTTGATCAATGTTGATTATTAAATTTATTATTTTGTGAATCGATACGTATATCATATTAGAGTATTGTCTAATGGTACTTTAAAAAAATTAATAAATTTCATGTAATAGAATTATAATGTGTAATGTAAAATATTAACGGTTAGCGTCTTGATTAATAATTTTTTAAATAGTTAGATAACTTAATTAATAAAATTTAAAAAATGGTGGTTAAAATGAAAATTGTAGAATATAAGCTTAAAACTTGTTATTCCCCTATAGTCTTTTTGGCAGTGTGCAGTGAAAAAACTGAAGAATAAAAAGCTATAAAATGTCAACAGTGAACTCAAGTACTTAATGACTAAACCAAAATTGACTTGTTTGTGATTAATTATTGATTAGCATAGCATAGCATCTTATTTTAATATGTGGAAAGTTGATAGAGGCCGCTGCTAATTAATTAATTAACTATCATAGGACTTTCTTTTTTTTGAACAAATTATCATAGGACTTGATTGACAATTAGTAATTATCTTTTCATCGAATATGCTTCCACAATATTCTATTCTCAAACTGCTGCTATCATAAACAGACAACTCCCCCACCTGGCAATGATTTTTTGTTTCTTGGGTAAAATATGTATTTAGTATCTAAACTATAAGTATTAGTATGTTTTAGTATCTAAATTTTCATTTTTTTCAAAATCATACTTAACGTTTAGTTTTTATATCATTTTAGTACCTCGCTGTTAAAAACTCAACAGAGAAGCTCACCAACACCTTTTCGACCCCCTGAACGTGATTTCGGCCTCTATTTCACCTGAAAACTAAATCTCCTCAAATTGATGATGGACTGTTCGATTTATTTATCATTCGATCTCCATGGTCCACCGTTCGATGGGCTTGAAACTGGACTATGTTGGTCAACTCGTCATTCTCTCATGGTCCACCGTTCGGATTGGTTGTCTATCCACCGGAGTTATACCACGTTAGCCTGTCCGTTAAGTTTTTAACAGCGGATACTAAAATGAAACAAAAACTAAACGTTAGTGTACTAAAATATATCAAAACTGATAGTGTAGGTACTAAACACATAGTTTACCATTGTTTCTTTCATGTAATATTTGATTTTGTCACTTATTTGAGGAATTTTTTTTATAAAAAAACTATTTATTAAATTCATTTAACAATAATTACAAACATGAATCAAACGATTTCAGTAGTTAAGAGATTATTATCATCTCTTGATATCTCGGGTTCAAACAACTCGTATGCAGGGATATGAGCATTTATTGTCAAAAGATTAAGAGTCTTTGAACATCTAGTACATTGTATTCACCTCATAAATATAAAATAATGAAAATTTATAAAATATTGGTTTAATTCTTAGAAAATAATTTTAAGTTATTTATTTAAAATGATATATAAGTATAAAAAAATAAAAAGAATATTATTATGGTAATATTAATTATTATTTAAATGAATTGATTTAGTTTTAATTCGGTTAATATGATTATTATTATAAAATATAAGAATATATTATTTTGAGTTATTTATGTTGTTATTGTCTCGCGATTTATGAATATGAAGAAAAATTATTTAATTTAGGCATGCTAAAAAAATTATTTAATTTTTTTCCAAAGGAAATATTAATTAAAGGAAGTGATATTTTTGTTATTAATGAAGTGGTATTTGTTTGCCTAGTTTGGACATTTATTTGTATTAGAAAAATATTATTTAGAATATATATATATATATATATATATATATATATATTAAAGAAGTTAGTATTTTAGATATTTTTAACTGAATTGATATTTAATTAATGTATGACGTTGATTCAGGTAAGGGTTTAATAATAATTATAGATACAAATATGGATGTGTATTAGATGGAATCTATTGGAAAAATTTTAGAATTTATAAGTATAATTTTATAGTTCAAATTTATTTTTGAGTTTATGGAAGTTGAGTCAAATAAAATCAAATGAATTTATTCGAGTTTATGTTCAAATTTAAATGTATTTATTTATTTATAATATTATGGTATTGATTGGTTTTTAAATGATTCTTTCTAACAGTATGCAACACACATATAGAGCGAGAGAGAGATAGGATTATGTTACACAATGCAAAAAAAAAAAGTTTTACACAAATTTAGAGTCGTTTGATGAGTGAAAATAGATAGTTGTGATTAACACTAGGCAATGAGAAGATATTCACTAGGAAAAAAAAAACAAAAAGTTAATCTCAACCATCTATTTCACTAATCTATTTCACTCATCTATTGTCCTAACTCTATGAAAAACTAAAGAGTTTTTGTTGAGTTAATCGATCGATGGAATTGGCCAAGAGGGGGTGAATTGGCAATAAAAATTTTGGTGGAAGCTTTTGCAGAAAATTGAAAATATTTGCAGAAAATTGAAAATATTTGCACAACGATTTAGAGTGATTTGACTTTCTCAACCAAAGTCTACGTTTACTACCTTAGCTATCCACACTAAGGATTTTCCAACAAATTCACTATTTTGTTCTTTCTTTTGAGGTCAAAGAGTAACCTTACAACCTCTGTTTTGAAAACCGGACCGGACCGGCCGGTTCAACCGGGAACCGTTGCTTAGTCCGGTTCAATCTAAACCGGTTGAACCGCTATTAGTGAACAGGCCAGAACCGCTGAACCGTTCAAACCGGACCGGTTGAAAACCGGGAAAAACCAGGATTTTTGTTTTTTTTAAAAAAAAAATTAAACCAAACAACGTCGTTTGTTAAACGCACAAGCTAAAAAATATCAAGTTCAACTCAAACTCGAAATATAATATTGAAACTTGAACTCAAAAAGGCTTGAACTCAAAAAAAAAATAGAAGCTCGATTGAAGCCTAAAATTCGAGCTTGATTGAAGTGAAAGAATAGTTCACTCAATGCTCACCAAAAGGCTCCATGATTTTGAATGCCAAATTACCTCTATTATTTATTGAAGTTAGTTGTGATGCGCTTCTATGTTTCTTAGCAATGTGAGATTGTTTTGTTCTCATATTTTTACTCTTTAGATTTTTGGGATGCTCTTCTATGTTTCTTAGCCATGTGAGATTGTTTTTAAAAAAAATTAAACCAAACAATATCATTTTGTTATGATTTTTTAACCCCAAATTTATTTTTTAATTATAGTTATATAATTATATTTATTATTTAATATGTTTTACATTAAATATTATGTTGTAGTTAATTTGAATCATTTTGTTTCACTTGATTTTATGGTTTTTAACTTATATATGTTATGACTTGCTTTGAATATGACTTTTGATATAAAAAATTATTTTTTATTAAATATTTTTGGTATTTTTATTTAATTTTTTTAAATAATTATGACGTCGTCCGGTTCTTCCGACCGGTCGGACCGGTTCAACCGGTTGAACCAGTGAACCGGTAGCATGACCGGTTCGCTAACCGGTCCGGTTCTGAAAACCATACTTACAACTCCCTCAAGAATTATACCCCAAATTCTTGAGCACACTCTTTTTCAAAGAGAAATACACAAATTTGCAAACTTACAAGGAAAATCTCATAAGGTAGATTGTTTGCACAATTCTAGAACAAAGAAAGAACACTCAAGGATAAATACAATAGAGCACAAATGGTGTTCTTGAAAGCACAATGAATATTGAATGAAAAATAGGCTTGAAGTGCTCAAACAATGAGTTTGATGCTTTCTCTTTGATTCTCTCTCAATTCTTGATAATTGTTGTTTCTTGTTGTTGATCAATGGCTTCTAGGATTGTTTAAATACACCTTGAATCACTTCTGAACATTGGGGATCATTAATGAAGTTATTGGAGCCGTTTAAGTGTGAAAGCAATTAATATTTCTGTTAGGAGCATGGGGGGAATCGGTACCCCTCATAGGGAATCGATTCCCTAAGTGTAAAATTCAAATATTTTGACCGTCGAATAGGGGGAATCGATACCCCTTAGGGGAATCGGTTCCCTCCGAGCATTCTGTTGTTCTCGGAGCCAAACCATTCAGGGGGAATCGGTATCCCCTTGGGGGGGGGGAATCAGTTCCCTCTGAGCAATCTGGAATTTTTGGCTTTGAAATGGTTCGAAATATTTTGTAAAATTGTTTTGAAATTATTTTAAGTTTAAAACTTAATTTTACACTTGAGTAAGGATTAAAAATGACATTTGAAAGATTTGGAGTAATATTTTGATATTCGAATAATTATATCGAATATACTTAGAAAATCTTTTTGGAAAATCTTAAAATTCATTTATCTTAATTTGTTATATCGAAATTCAAAATGTTTTAAACAATCTCCCCCTTTTTGATATAACAAAAACATTTTAGTAATTTTAAGATTTTGAAATCAAGTTTTGAAATTACTCCCCCTTACTCTAACACTTCTCCCCTTTAAAACACTTTAACATTTCTCCCCATTTTTGTTAAATCAAAAAGACTGTTAAAAGATTTTAAACAATGTTTTGAAATCATTAAGCCAATTGATTATAAATATATATAGCGCAAGCTGCTAAGATCACAATCAAGAGAAATGTTAGCCATTAGTTCCATAATTCAATATTCATAAATAATGTGAAATGACAAAAATTTGTCATAATGCAACTAATATGTAAATGATGCAAAAAAAACATTAAGCTCAAAATGAAAGTTAAAACCAAACCAAATATATAAGCATGTAAGTTCAAATATCCAATTATCCAACAAATTCAAACATCCAAAATAAAACAATCCATGAACATCAAAATGTTTCACAATTCAAAGTTCTGAGTTCGGGATGATAAATCCATTGGCCCGTTTCCTTATCCTTTTTCCATCTTGCTTTCTTCAAGAAAGTAAGATTGATTTGGTTTTAAAGAGGGATAGGAATATCAGAAGAGACCCTAAGACCGAGTTTGATAAACAAATTACTAAAGAGACAACCATAAACCAAGGTTTCTATATTCTTGGAAGGAATAATGTTTATGGAAACTCACTAAAGATGATTGTGGTAGATTAATCTTCTTTTTATGTGGATACAGTATATCCACCATATATCTATGTTCCTAAGGGAGGAGTACCTACCTCCGGATGGTCAAAGCCACCAAGAGATCAAATAATGAAGGAATCTATCACGATGAGTTCCTAGGGTACTCTCACTATCCTTAGACTTATAGGGTGAATCCACAGTCTCTTTTTCATTAAACCTGAGTTATCTAGTCCAAAATGGGCAGCGATTGTGCCGGAGTCAATAAAAATGAATTGTCTTAAAATATAGGATCGAATTCCTATAATTTCAGATTGACGCTCGTTTTGGACATACCACATTGGAATAGAAAAATGCAGACTAATTGATGATAAACCAAAGGTTTGAGTTTAAAGAGTTTATCAAACTTATAGGATTTAAGAGTAGGAAGATATTGGAAGTCCATATCTTCTATAGCTTGGATCGAAGGGATACGTTCTTCCCGGATTTTGTATGACTCAAAACAAGTATGGTACCTATGTTATAGATCTTGTCTACGACCAGGTACGTGAAACAAGAGTTTAAAATAATCATATTTGGGTTATTTGGATTGGGTGGAGGAATAAGAGGTCGGTTTTGACTTGAGCGACTAGACAATGTCCTAGGTCGTTTAGGATTTGACATGGTTTAAGAATCGGAATAGAATATGTAACTTGCAAATTTAAACACATGTATGCAATATAATCAAACCCAAAACTCAAATGAGTCCTCAATATTTCAAGTTTCTCTAAACCGAATTCTAAAGGGCAATGTTTTGAAAAACTATTTGGAAAATAATGTTTGAAAATCATAATACGTATAGTTTTTATGAAAACAACATAATTGAATCAAAAACATCAATTAAAACAACAATTCTCGATTTTTTATATTTCAAAATTAAAAGATAATTTTGAAAAATTGAGTGTTTTTGATGAAATTGGTTGTAAAATCATCATATAACCAATGCCCGATGTAATGTTCATCTTAGAACTAATCAAAACTAGTCCTAAGTTCAAAAATCAATGAAATATAGGATTTTGAAATATTACCTTGAAAATTTGGATTTTATGAGAATGTGATGTTGTTTGCAAGGATTAGAAGTTGAAGAAAGATCTAATTCCGACTTGTATTTGATGATTTTGGTAAAAATGGAGATTTAGAGAGAAAGAGAGGATGAACGACGTTTAAGAAAGAGAGAGGTTTTGAGAGAATGGCTTTTCTGGTCGTGATATATCCAGAACCCGTGGGGGGTATCGATTCCCTCAAGGAGGGAATCAGTTCCCATTCAAAGGGGGAATCAGTTCCCCTTCAAGGTGGTATCGATTCCCTCTGCACTAAAACTACTAAAATTTGATTTTAAACACTCAAAATGCTAAATTAATTTTCTCTAGTGGTATTGGCAACTCATATTACGAAAAATTAACTATGTTCAATCAATCAAATTTATCATTAAAATTTATTTGAAATATAATCAATTTTCACAAAGAATCATAAACTCCCCCTAACTAATAGCAAAGAATGCAATCAAAATTTATTATAAGCATTTTTCATTTATTCTTAAAAGTGCTAAAATTATTTTAAACACTAAGTGAAGATAGGTAAGTTAAACCTAATTCTCTCCTAAGTGTCCAAAATCTTTCCTTGTCTAAAGGTTTTGTAAAGATATCCACTAATTTGTGCAAAGTATCAACAAATTCTAGAACTACATCTTCCTTAGCGACATGGTCTCTAATGAAGTGATGTCTTATTTCAATGTGCTTAGTTCTAGAGTGTTGGATGAGATTTTTAGTGAGACAAATAGCACTAGTATTGTCACACTTGATAGGAATTGTACCTACTTCAATATATAATCAAAAAGTTATTGTTTCATCCATAAAACTGTGCACAACAACTACCAGCTGAAATGTATTCGTCTTCAGTAGTAGATAATGCAACACAATTTTGTTTCTTTGAAAACCAAGAAATCAACATATTTCCAAGGAATTGGCAAGTACCAGAGGTGTTTTTCCTATCTAATTTGCATCCTCCATAATCCGCATCATAAAAGGCATGCAAGCTAAAGCTAGAGTCTCTAGGATACAAAAGTCCTAAACTAGGAGTGTCCTTAAGGTATCTAAAGATTCTCTTAACAGCTAGTAAATGTGATTCCATAGGACATGATGAAATCTAGCACATAAGCAAACACTAAACATAATGTCTGGTCTACTTGCAGTTAGATAGAGCAAAGAACCAATCATTGACCTATATAATTTAACATCCACACATTTACCTCCTTCATCCATGTCAAGCTTTGTAGAAGAGCTCATTGGAGTGTCATGAGGTTTCCCATTTTCCAGTCCAAACTTTTTGAGCATATATTTGATGTACTTAGCTTGATTGATGAAGATGCCATCTTTTCTTTGCTTGATTTGGAGTCCAAGAAAAATGAGAGCTCTCCCATCATGCTCATCTCAAATTAACTTTGCATTAGCTTGGAAAATTCTTGGCAAAGAACATCATTAGTGAACCAAATATTATATCATCAACATAAATTTGAACTACTAATAAATATTTACCTTTATGTTTTAAAAACAATGTAGTGTCAACGTTCCCTTTTGAAAATCCTTTTTCAATTAAAAAGTTTGACAATCTTTCATACCAAGCTCTAGGAGCTTATTTTAAACATAAAGCGCTTTTGTCAATTTAAGAACATGATTTGGAAATTTTGAATCTTCAAAACCTGGAGGTTGTTTCACATACACTTCTTTTATAAAACCATTTAAAATTGCACTTTTAACATCCATTTGATATAATTTAAATTCATGGAAACATGCAAATGCTAATAACATTCTAATTGCTTCCATCCTATCTACGGGAGCATATGTTTCATCATAGTCTATGCCTTCTTCTTGAGTATAGCCTTGAGCAACAAGTCTAGCCTTGTTTCTCATTATATTACCACTTTCATCAAGCTTATTCCTAAATACCCATCTAGTACCTACAGTAGATTTATTACTAGGCCTTTCAACTAATGTCCATACTTTACTTCTCTCAAATTGATTTAACTCTTCTTGCATAGCCAATCCAATGTTCATCATTTAATGCTTCTTTAATATTCTTAGGCTCTATGCATGAGATAAATGCAACATAATTACAAATATTTCTAAGAGAAGATCGAGTTGTTACCCCTTTGGATGGATCACCTATGATTTCACCATCCTTGACATAGTTGTACTCTCTTGGGTAAGATGCTTCCCTTTCTTCAATGGTTGGATTCTCGAGAGGATCATGAGTTTCCTTATCTTTCGTTTCTTCCTTTAATGATGGTTCTTCAACGTCATGTCTAACGTCATTTGTATTTATAATACCTATATCATCATTCAAACAAGAATCCTTCATCGGAAGGAGATTATCATCGAAAACAACATGTATAAACTCTTCTACAACTAAAGTTCTTTTATTAAATACTCGATAAGCTTTAGAATTTAAGGAATAACCCAGAAAAATTCCTTCATCTCTTTTAGCATCAAATTTGTCAAGATTGTCTTTACCGTTGTTTAAAACAAAACATTTATATCCAAAAGGATGAAAATAACTAATGTTAGGCTTTTTATTTTTAAAAAGTTCATATGGAGTTTTCTTCAAAATAGGCCTAATCATTACTCGATTTACAACATAACAAGCAGTATTTGTGGCTTCAGCCCAAAAATATTTTGGCAAATTGTTTTCACATAGCATGGTTCTAGCCATTTCTTCTAAAGTTTGATTTTTCCTCTCAACAACTCCATTTTGTTGAGGGGTTCTAGGTGATGAAAAATTATGGATAATACCATTAGAATTACAAAACTCAGTAAATCCAAGATTTTCAAATTCAGTTCCATGATCACTCCTAACACTAGTTATAGAGTA
Source organism: Hibiscus syriacus (assembly GCF_006381635.1). Taxonomy (NCBI): domain Eukaryota; kingdom Viridiplantae; phylum Streptophyta; class Magnoliopsida; order Malvales; family Malvaceae; genus Hibiscus; species Hibiscus syriacus. The sequence continues at coordinate 18,628 of NW_024063377.1, read as the reverse complement.
TCCTTTTTCGTTTTGGATTACTTTTGAAAACGTGATGAATTTTTCTAATGCTTCATCTTAGTACTTAAGAATAAAACCCAAGTATATCTAGAATAGTCATCTACCAAGACAAATGCATATTGTTTTCCACCCAAGCTAGTAGTTCTAGTTGGCCCAAAAAGATCTATATGGATCAATTGTAATACTCTACTAGTTGATGATCCATTAATGGATTTAAAACAAACTCGCTTTTTTTTCCTTTAACACAAGCATCACAGATTTTATCATTATCAAATTTCAGTTTAGGCAGCCCTCTTACTAAGTCTCCTTGAATTAACCGTTGCAAAACACTCATACTAGCATGTCCTAGTCTCCTATGCCATAACCAACTATCATGCTCATCCTTAACAACTAGGCATAAATTAGTCATATTGATAGAATCTAAATGCACCATGTAAATGTTTCATATTCTATGACCAACAAGCATAATCAAAGTAGATGCAATGTCAATCAATTTTGCAAACACTTAATTTAAAAATAAGACATGTATCTTTTGTCAAATTCATCTAATCAGATTATGCTTTAATCCATTCACATACAAAACATTATGCAATGTTGATAATCGAGATTAAGAGTACATGCATAAAGTTTTTGAAAATGTTATGCATTAAAACTTTATAATATTTAAAAAAAATCTATGCATAATCTTTAATAAAAATTAAGGTCAAAATTTTGCAAAACCAGAGTTCTTGAAAAATCGATATCAATTGTTAAAGAGATATCAATTACATTTTAAAAACAATTTTGACCAAAAATTAATATGATGAACTAGAGTTTATAAAACATTACAAAAAATTATTATGTTCATCATACAATATTTTTCAACATACATGAGACAAAACATAATCATTTAGAATTATTTAAATTTAAAACCTCATGCTGCATAAAAAATGAGCAACCAAATAAAATAAAAAAACATTAAGTTTAGAGGGTTACCCATTCCTTTTTCATGTGTGGCTAGAGCATCTTGAATATCATCATCTTCATCACCATTGCTCCCACACACCTACAAGAGACATTTAAGTAGATTTTGGTATCCAAATTGCTTTGGATCCTTGAACATTAGTTTCAATGCCTCTTGTTCCTTTTGGAACCCATACTTGTCTAATTTAAATCGTTTTCCTTTCTTTAAAGGACAAGTATGTTCCTTATGACCATGATAATGTCAATGTGAACATATTGTCATTATTGAACTAGATGAATTATTTAAAATGATATCTTTTTCTTTTGTTAAACATTCAAGCTTAACTTTCAAATCGAAATTTTCTTTTTCAATACTTTCAAATTTCATTTTTGAAAGCTCTAAATCCTTCTTCAAGATTTCATTTTGATTTTCAAAATTCATTTTCGTTTCTAGAAGAAGTTTGTTAATTTGAAAATTTCTTTTTCAAAGTTTTCAGATTTTATTTTTGAAAGCTCTAACTCATTTCTCAACATTTCATTTTGATTTTCCAAGTCCGTTTTAGCTTTCAAAAGAATATCATTTTTAGCAATAAATTTAGAAATCAATTTATTGTATTTGGAGTTCATGGTCTCAAACTCCGAAAATAATTCATCATAAGCATATTGTAACTCATTAAAAGATTTTGAATTTAATCTATTTGAGTTAGAAGATACCTTTGGCTCTGTAAGAGCTAATAGAGACATCACCTTTATTGGTTCTTCTTCTTTGTCTCCATAGATCTCCTCAAGCTTATCCCACATCTCCTTGGCATTTGAACAAGAAGAAACTCCTTTATATACATTAGGATCAATTGTACAACACAACATGTGCATAGCTTTTGTATTTTGTTGAGCTTTCTTTCGTTCTTGATCACTCCACTTTTTTGCCTTCTTTGTAGAAGAAGAATATCATTTCTCGATCATCATCCAAGCTTCCATATAAAATGATTGGATAAATATCATCATAAGCTTCTTCCAAAGACGATAATTTGTTCCATTGAAGTGTGGTGGCACGTCAATTGGTCTGGATTCTTCCATGGAGAATGAACCGGAAGTGGACGCCATCTTTATCGATTTAACTCTTCCCGGATCTACTCAAGAGGCAGTTAAACCTTCAAATGAGTCAAGCTCTGATGCCAATTGTTGAGTTAATCGATCGATGGAATTGGCCAAGAGGGGGTGATTTGGCAATAAAATTTTGGTGGAAGCTTTGTAGAAAATTGAAAATATTTGCACAACGATTTAGAGTGGTTCGACATTCTCAACCAAAGTCTACGTCCACTACCTTAGCTATCCACACTAAGGATTTTCCAACAAATTCACTAATTTGTTCTTTATTTGAGGTCAAAGAGTAACCTTACAACTCCCTCAAGAATTATACCCTAAATTCTTGAGCACACTCTTTTTCAAAGAGAAATACACAAATTTGCAAACTTACAAGGTAGATTGTTTGCACAATTCTAGAACAAAGAAAGAACACTCAAGGATAAATACAATATAGCACAAATGGTGTTCTTGAAAGAACAATGAATATTGAATGAAAAATAGGCTTGAAGTGCTCAAACAATGAGTTTGATGCTTTCTCTTTGATTCTCTCTCAATTCTTGATAATTGTTGTTTCTTGTTGTTGATCAATGGCTTCTAAGCTTGTTTAAATACACCTTGAATCATTTCTGAACGTTGGGGATCATTAATGAAGTTATTGGAGCTGTTTAAGTGTGAAAACAATTAATATTCTGCTAGGAGCGTGGGGGGAATCGGTACCCCCTCATAGGGAATCGATTCCCTAAGTGTAAAATTCAAATATTTCAACCGTTGAACAGAGGGGAATCGATACCCCTTAGGGTAATTGGTCCCTCCGAGCATTCTGTTTTTCTCGGAGCCAAACCATTCAGGGGGAATTGATTCCCTCTGAGCAATCTGGAATTTTTGGCTTTGAAATGGTTCGAAATATTTTGTAAAATTGTTTTGAAATTATTTTAAGTTTTAAAACTTAATTTTACACTTGAGTAAGGATTAAATGACATTTCAAAGATTTGGAGTAATATTTTGATATTCGAATAATTATATCGAATATACTTAGAAAATCTTTTTGGAAAATCTTAAAATTCATTTATCTTAATTTGTTATATCGAAATATCAAAATATTTTAAACAGTTTTACATTATGTAAGTGGATTCTAACTCATATACACATATATATGAGTTAGAATTCACTTACACAGTGTAAAACTCATATAGTTTTACATGTTTTTAGGATGGTTGGATGAAAAAATGACAAACTCAAACAATATTGGATGCACAGTTTTATGTTAGAGACTACGAACTTAGAAATATACATTAAAATTTTAAAAGTACAAAATCATAAAATTTTAAGGAATGTAAATTTAAATTATCAATATAAAATATAAGATATTTAAATTATACGACAATTTGAAATTTTCGTGGATGGGTTCGCATCCTAGGGTAGTGCCATAGAAGCCCATTCTCTGTTAACTAATCTCTTCGGGTGCGTTTGGTTCACGGAATATAAGATTACCAGTGGGAATAAAAGATTACCAGGGAATAGGATTACTGGGAATGTTGTATTTTGTATTTGGTTGATTTAGCTGGAATGTAAGATTACTGTTTGGTTAAAGGAATAAAAGATTATTGAAATGTATATTTGACCAAATTGTCCTTATTATATATTTGTTTTTTTAACAAGTTGGAAAATATTTATATTTTTCTTTAAAAAAATAAATTCATAAAATTTATATAATTTTTTTTACAAAATTGAAAATATAAAAGGTTTAATGAAAGAGTAAAATTTTATTTTAACCCATGAACTTCATATAAAATTTTAATTAGACTTTTTTGTAAATCTAAAATAGTTTAAGGATAAATTTGTAATTTAACCTTCGTAGAATTTTTATTATTCAATGACAGAATAATGATATTTTTTGAAAAAATAATAATTTTAAGGACATTTTAGTCCAAAATGTCAGTAATCCAATAATGCCTAAGGAAAGAGATATGACATTCCCGATAATATACCCAAAAAATCCACTATTGGTAATATAAGATTACCGGAATGACATTCCCGACCAACCAAACGGGGAATGTAGATTCCATTCCCATGGGAATCTCACATTCCCCCAACCAAACACACCCGTTCTAGTAAAGGACTCTTGGAAACTTCACTTGCACGTAGATATTCACTCTTGTAACTATTATTATCAAGATAACACTGGTAGACATATGAAACAAAGCCCCATATCGCCAATACCATGGGAATCACCTTCACTGCATCCATTTTGTCATGGAAAAACAACACAGTCATAATTAGAATAACTGCAACACACTTATGGCATTGGAGAAGAGCGAAGACACTTCCAAAATCAATCCCGTTGTGCCCACAATCAAAAACTGTGAAGCTATAACCGTCTCGATCAGGGTACGCAAGTTCGAGAACTTACTGAGTCCGAACTCCGCCATCTCCATCGACAAACCTCTCCATTTTTCGACGGTAAAAAGTCCCACAACGGCGGCGAAAGTGACAACCAGTGACTAATACATAACAATTTTCAACGTGCTCCTTTTAGGAGCTTCTTGAAGGAGAGCTGTGTTAGAGAAAGCGTCAATCCATACAAAGCGGATGCACCGATGGTGCACACGAATCCGACTGCGTATTTCCCTTTCGAGACCCCACTGTGGCGGGCCGGATTGGTTTGAGATATCAGGAGGGTGGAGGATATGGTTAGTAGAACTAGTGAATTGAGTACAAAAGGAGTGAACTTTTGTGAATGTGTCTGTATGTGGAATGCTTCCGGATTGGTTCGATTAATATTATATGTTCCATGAAATGCTTCCGGCCAATTTGTTTTGCAATTTCGACTCCCTGTAAAATACAACTAATCGATTTAATTTTTAAAAACATAATTAAAAATAGGTGTTTAATATGTAATATTAATCGATAATAATTATCATCGTTTCAACCCCTTTTCAACAATAATAATAGTTACTCAGTCCACTAAATTTAATCATTTTGATTATAAAATTATCTCATTCAAAATATTTTATTATAAAAATCAACAAACAATAATATTTGTACTTTTTATTCTTATTTTCACTGTTTTATACAATGACGAATGCATACTTTATTTAGGATGGACACATTTCTATCCTTCAAGTTTTGTTCGATTAGTTATTTATTTTATTGATGCTCACCCTAAAAATTTATTTATGCCCACTTCATACAAAAGATTTTGTATTGTTAATATATGTGTTCATCCTTAAAAATATTTCTTAATTCGCTATTTTTACACTTACCAAAAAATTTTGTCCAATCTATCAATAACATTTTATTGATAATTTTATCATTTTCCTCATTTTATATAATTTTACATGTATCATTTATCTCCTAAAATTATATATTTGATCAATATGAGATACAAAATATAAGACCTGGGAATAACATTGTATTAAAATGATTTTTTTTAAATTATATTAAAATGATTGTATTTAAATTCAAATAATAAATGTATCCATGCCGTTGTTGTTTTTGTTACCGTTGTTGTTGTTGTTTTTGTTACCGTTGCTGTTGTTGTTTTTGCTGCCATTGCTATTTTTTTTCGTTGTTGTTGTTGTTGTTGATGTTGTTGATGTTGTCGCTGTTGTTGTTGTCGATGTTCTTGTTGTTGTGGCAGTGACGAAAACGACGATAATAACAACAATGACAGTGATAACAGTAACGACAACGATGAGGACGATAAAAAGAGAAAATAACAGTGACGACAATGACAACAATGACGATGGAGACAACGAAAATGATGGTAATGACGACGACGATAACAACGACAACGATAGTGACATCAATAATGACAACGACAACAATAGGGCGGCGATAGTAGCAACGATGACATCAATGGCGACGGTGGTTACGACAGTAAAGATAATGACGGTAACAACGATAATGGTAGCGACAACAACAATGACGATGATGACGAAGGTAACAACGGTGATGACGAATACAACGAAAGTGATGGTGGCGACGATGACGACAGAGATGACAGTGATGGAAACAACGGCGATGACGACGACAACGATGGTGATAAAAACGACGAAGATGGCGACGATGACGACAATGACAACAATGACGAAGATTACTACAACGACAAATACTGCAACAATGACGACAGTTGCGATTGCAACGATGACGATGACTGTAACAACAACGACCACTACGACGATGACAATAACGATGGATGGGATTATGAAGATGGTGATGGCGATGACGACGACGATGATGACGACAATGACAACAATGATGGAGACGATAGTGATGACAACAATAACATCGACGACAAGGATGGTGACAATGGCGATGATGGCTACGACGTCGATGAAGGCGATGACAACAAAGATAACGACGACGATGATGACTGTAATGACGACAATGATGGAGACGATAGTGACAGTAACAACAACAGCGATGAAAAAGATGACGATGGCTACGACATCTTTGAAGGCGACGATAACAACGCCAATGGAGGCGATGATGACTATGGTAACGATGGTAGTAGAGACGAAAAGACACATATGGATAGAGACGACAATGACGATGACGATGACGGTGACGGTGACAACGAATACGACAAAGTCTGTAACAACGACGATGATGATGACTGCAACAACGACGATGACAACCTTTGTAATGACAGCGATAGTGGTAACCATAGCGACTGTAATGATGGTGACTGCAACAACGATGACAGCTACGACGATGGTGACAACACCAACGACAGTAATGGCGATGACTGTGGTAACGAGGATGCCGACGATGAAGATACTGTAATATTGGCAACAACAATGACACGATGGCAATGACAACGATGACAAGGGAGATGAAGATAATGACTGCAACAACGACGATAATGACAATGACATCAACGGTGATAATGGCGACAACCATGACAGCGGTAATGACAACGACGATAATGACAGTTGTAGACACTAGTTTTTGTCCTATTTACTATTATTATTATTATTAAATAATTATATTATTGTTACAAGCCCAATACAATAAACCGGGGCCCAATTGAAGACAAATCTGGAGCCCCAGTTACAAAGCAAATATGAAGGCCCATTTACAAGAACCCGAAGGTCCAGACTCGAGAAGACAAACTGGAGGTCCAGACCCGAGAAGTCCAACCTGATCTAGGCCCAGATTACAGACGACCCAACAGGCCCGAACTCTTCTAGGTTTTTTCACACATCTTCAGCCGCCTCCTCATCACCACCGTTTGATCAAGATGGAGATGACTGAGCCAGATTCGCCAATAGAAACCCTAGGGTTTCATTACAACCCTAGGGCTATTCCGGTCGCCACCTTAGGTTGATGATGAGCTCACCATCGCCGCCTCCAAGTGCTCCAGTCAGCAGTTGTCACGCCACCACCGCCTCACCAGACGAATCCAGAAGATCTTGGTGCATTTAATGCATCCAACAAGATAATCGCACATCATCATCCCTAGAGTGAGTCACCACCATAGTTTCGGTGACTCACTGAAGGGTTCATCATTATGAACGGCACTCTAAGGGCTATATAAACCCTTACCTGTAAGAGAAGAAAAGGGGACAACGAAGAAGAAAGGAACGATAATGACACAGACACGAACAAAGAGCAAGGCTAAGAGAGATATGAAGAACAAAAAACACGACCATGAAACAACATGAAGACAACCAACCAATAGAAAAATAAGAGAAGAGACTGAGAAGCTTACCCACACTCGTCAGAGCCTTCACGCGTCACCGGAAACCGTCGTCTGTTCGAATGTATTCTTAGATCTGGGGAGCTTGGGGGACTTTTAGAACAAAATGAAAGTGGATCTAGGTTCAGGGGAAAAAAGGGCTTTGATTCGGGGTAATTTTCTGAATTCTGGCCACCGGGGTGGTTGTCGGTGTCGGAGCACGGCGGTCGATGGTGGATTATCCCTCTGGTAGAGGGTTCTGGAGAGAGGGAAGGGAGAATTTTATTTCTCTTACTTAGAGAGATAGGAAAGGAAAAAATGAAGGAGAATGGCCGATTGGGGGTATTTATATCCTTCCACAAACGATATCATTTTGGGGAAGGGGTATCTGTGTATTTTGGGCATGGGTAAACCTAGTTTGTGGTCCATGTACTTTGTAAGCCTTAGAATTTGGTCATTGGAAATCAATTTCTGTGCATTTCAATTTGGTTTTCAAATTTATTTTAGTTATATTTAGTCACTAACTAGGATGTATATATTTTAGGTAAAATATTCAATTTAGTCCTTTTTTTTTAATAGCTTTCATTTTAACCCCAAGTAGTAATAAAGGTTAAATTATTTGTAGTACATAGATTTTGTGATATTTTCATTTATGGCTATAAGTTTTATTATTTTATAATTTTATCCTCTAATTTAATATTTAATATTTAATATTTAATATTTTTAATTTTTAATATTATTTTTGGTTTATTTATAATTATAGTACCTAATATTAATTATTTACATAGGTAACTTTAAACTTTTGTAGTTTTATAATTTGATTACTAAATTTAACCTATTTATTATTTTAATAATTTATTTTATACATTACAATTTTTGTTAATTATAATGTTTTTAATGTTATTTATTCGAGTAATTCATAAAAATATCTCCTTAACTTGCTAGGAGTGTACTTTTAAAGATATTCGTATTATATCTTATTTTCCTATTTTATCATAATTTAAATATTACTTGAATTTGCCAATTTTAATAACTAAAGATGACGTATAATAATAATAAGTATTAATTTTGAGCGTTGTGGGGTGCTAATCCTTCCCCACTTGTAACCGACTTTTGAACCCTTTCCAAAGTAAATCTCTAGTCAATCGCAAATCAATTTTTTATCTTTTAATTTTTTTTCTTTAAATTATATTAAAATATTTTTAGGTATTCGACTTACCTAACCCAAAAGTCGATGGCGACTCTAAATTTGTCTATTTTAAAATCCGACATGTTCCCAATATTAAGTCGGATCGATTCCCAGAAAAAGCCTTAAAAAGCCCAACGGGGACCATTTTGACAGCTTGGCGACTCCGATGATGACCTTTTTTTTAGAGAGTTAAGCTATAATTGATTATAAGTCATATTGTTAGTTAAATATGGCAAATATGAATGATATTTAAATTTTGATTATTGTTTAGTTATACTAATTTGATTAGTTTTTGTGTTTCAGATTTCTAACAGTGTTTTAGGTTGATTGTCCTGACATTGAAGTAAATGATTGTAAGTTTCCCCTCACACACTATAGATGTTTGATATCAAGAGCCTTCTAGTTGTGCTCTGTCCCTTTAGGTAGGGGTGAATACTACGCTTACGTGAGAAAAATTATTTTTCTCCGCATGGACTTTAGAAAGTAACCTCTAGGATACATATGCATCATGTTTATGAGTGAAACATCGAGTTTCCTCGCATGGACATGGGAAAATGAATCCTCTCGAATTGAACTCAATTTTTTAAGCCTATAATGGGTGAGGATTGAGGGTTTGTCAAGCTCAAGCGAGCACCAACAAAGGACAATTTGAGTACCATGTTAGTAGCACCAAATTTTTACCCGTTTTATACTGTTTGTAAGGGAAACTCATTCTAACCTTTTCCTTGAATCTATTTATTTTGCAAAAAGCATGAGAACTAGAAAAGTATGTGGTTAGGTTCATTTTTCATGCAAACTGGATATCATGCGGTTAGGATTGTTTTCTTGTAAATAACATAGCATGAAGGTATTAAAACAGCTACAGATAGGATTGTTATTTAGTAATAGTAATAGCATGTTAGGGTAGATACCATGTTATAGGTAGGATTTTTTTTCCTTTCAATTAATTAATACTAACCATTCTTTTTGTCTTGTTTTTATCTGTCTATTTTGCATTTACATTACATTATTTTATTATTTCTACTAACTTTTTTTGTTTATTTCTTTTTTGCTTGCATTGCATGATCATGACATAATCAAAAAGTGTTGATTTGAGAGTGGTCATCAAAGTAAAAGGTTTTCATAATGGACAAAGGGTTTCATGATCAAGTAAACTATAACACAGCTAGGAATGTCATCATGAGGAAACTCCGAGGATAATGGAGACCTATGCACCCAAAGATCGTATGTTCGATGAATAGAAAAAGGAGATACGAGAGATAAGAGAGTAAATGTCCAAGTTGATGGATAGAATATCTGTTTTGGCCAAAGGAAAAGAGACTTCTACACAAAAAGAAAAAGAACTCGATAAAGATAATCTTGCGATATCAGATATACAAGGGACTACTGATCCTAATCAATCTGAAAAATTATACGCATGCACTATTCGTATCAACAGCTTATCTGGAAATGTCAAAGAAATAGTGAAAACTGTAGAAATTTTAAGAGCTAAAAAGAAGTCATGCAATCAGAACTCGTCGGTATTTAAGAATCTTTTTCCAACGTCAGAAAATCAAGATTAATCCAAGACGAAATGAAGTTCATTTTGATGATATCCCTATATCATATAAGGATTTGTACGAGAAACTACTAGAAGCTTGAAAGGTGGCTCTGTATTATGTGAAACCATGGAAACCTCCTTATCCAAATTTGTATGATATTAATGTTCGTTATGAATATCATGCCGAAATTCAAGGACATTCCATTGAAAACTGCACCACTTTCAAGCATCGAGTCCAACATCTTTTGGAATATGGAATTTTAGAGTTCGAGGTAAAGAATCGACCTAGTTTGGTCATTGATTATCCTATCCGATTGATACCAAAAATATTCAAAGGTAAGAGTATCAGTGGGGGCATGAGGAAGGAAGAATATTTATTGAAGTATGAGGCTCAAATACTTCATTTGAAAATTGAAAATGATAGACTGGGTGCATATGGAAACCATACGTGAGGATTTCCAAAAGATCAGTCAAGCCTTTTAAAAAGTTGGTTTAGGAAATACCCAAAGAAATGAATAATATGGGTCACTAAACTGAAAAAAATTGCAAGACACACAAAGATCGAGCCAAAAAATTTTCTCATGATTTACGGATTGCAAAAGAATGGTGCAATACAACCGTCATCAATTTGGAAAGATGTCAAGCCAAAAACTAGATGTTGAATATATCTATAGCCAATGTGGAAGCCTCGTATCATCGCCATAAGCATGAGAATGATATTGAACTAGAAGGCACTAGGGCTAGAAACATTGATGAAATTTTTAGATGATTATGAAGATCTTATACAAGAACTTATTGACCATAAAGGCTCTCTTACAAGGAAAAATGAACAATATTGTCTACAAATCCAAGAATTAACATGTAAGATGCAGGAAAAATATAATGTCATAAAGGAATTCGCTACGCAGGTAAGCAATGTGGCTCATAAATTGATTGATTTAGCTAGTTTTAAGAGAGAATTAAAGAAGATTGATAACTCAACACCTGATGAGTGGAAGCTAATTTGGCTTTTGAAGGAAATAGAGAAATTAGGAGTGAAAGTTATTCCTTATCTGTAAGTTATTTTAGATGTACTGAAATCTTTTGTGTTCAATGAAAGTTTCTTTAAGATGATCACTCTTGAATGATACCTTTTGCATACATACATTTGCATTGCATAGTTCGCATTCCCATTTTTTGCATTTTCGCATATGCATCACATTATTTATTTAAGTATTGTTACATGCATTAGTTATAAAATTGTGTAAATAATTCATGAAAGGTTTTGTAATAGTAAAACCGAGATCATTCATTCATATTACCGTATCATCATCATGAACAAATAAATGTAAACAACCGAGCAACTTCAAAAGGGATCACAAGATCAGTTGTCAGAACATTTGATCGGGTTATATCAAGATATAATGAATTAAGCATCGGGATCTCTTCAAGATGGATCAAATCATATTATCCAATTGATTACAACCAAGACTTCTAATAAATAAGAGATAACTGCTAAAGAGAAACAATGCTATCAGATTAATACGTCGAGAATGATAACATACCTGTGGCATCCCACTCGAACTTGAAGAATAACTTCATTGATTATGCATAATATAAGGAGGGATTCACGCGAATGGAACCAATCAGAACTATGAAAAGTGTTAATGCCTCTCACAAAAGAACTAGAAGCAAGGGAGTTTCAGCTTGGTTGCAGATTTGGTTATTCCCCATGATTCAGGATGCCTGATTTTGAGAAATATGATGGCACAAGTTGTCCCCTAAGGGTATCAAATATTGATGATTTATTAATTCACTCATTGCATGATAGTCTTGTTGGGACAACAGTAATGATACATTCATTTGAACCAAGAGCAAATTAAGAGATGGGTTGATCTAGCTGATGCATTTTTGGAACAATATCGATATGTTAAAGGCTTATCTCCCAAACGTAAGGATCTTCAAGGAGTAAGGATGAAAGCAATGAAAGATTTAAAGAGTATGCCTTAAGATGGAGAGGAGTGGTAGCACAAGTTCAACCTCTCATGATAGAAGAAGATATCATACATGTTTCACGATTCCCTTCCAGCTCCTTTCCTTGAGTTAATGCTGGCAAATTCGAAGAATAAATTTGAGTAACTTGTGAGAAGTGGATAATTAATTGAAATAAAATCGGTGAAGGAAACTTAAAAGTCACATCCAAAAGCCCAACTGAGCAAAAAGTGAAAACTAATGATGTGAATGAATGTCACATCCAGAGCTCCCGCAACCGCAAAAGAAATGAGCAATTAGTCGTTCGAACCGACCAAAGAAAGTCCCACGATCAAAAATACTTTGGAGGTATTCCAAACTTCTATCTCAAATCTGTACCCTCATTTGATTAAAGGTCAATACATCACACCGAGGCCAACGAAAGTGCCACCAAACCTTTCTGCTCATTGCTATGATCAAGATAGTATTTATGATTTCCACTTGGGGTATCTGGGCATTCTACGGGCAATTGTAGGCCATTATTAAAAGAAATAGAGATGCTTGTTAACAATGCGACATTGACACGAGAATTAGTGGAACAGTGGATGACGAACTCAAGTAGGGAATCAAAGCATGATTGAGTCAATTGTCACATTAGATGAGTAATGATGTATCCTAATTATAAAGAGATCATTTCATTTATCATGAAACTTTATATCAATTTGCAGCATCTTGTTTGAAATTGTTTTTTATTCTTTCTCAACCTTCTTGTAAGGTTATTTAAATAAATTTATGTTGTTTTTAAGAGTTATGAGCATTGAATCAATTTTGCAATCTTGTAGTTCTTTGAATATCAATTGGATTAAAAATCTTTATAATTAGAGTTATAAATTTTTGATAAAGTATGAAGATTGAAAACTGGTAACACAAGGACCTTTGACCTTACCTCCGAAAAATACACTCAAGCACCATACCATTCTCTTACAAATATAGCTTTCTCCTATCGCAAGAAAATAAACAAAAGGCTTGGTATTTGGATATAGAGGAGCATACAACATGGGGCATCATATGTGTATGACACTGCGTAACTGACTAGACTACTCTTCTATTGATGACGTTCAATGATGATCATAATCTTCACAAATGGAATAGTCGAGTAGGTGAATCTTGTTCAGGTCAGTTGCTTGGAAATTGAACTCTAATAATGAGATTTTCTGACTTTCAATAAACACCTAGACTATAACAGGTTCTTCTTAACAAGCTTAAGAAGTTGAATCCGTATACCCATATTATATAACTATTTTATATAATAAAGCTTGAACTGTCCCTCTAGAGAAATTGGTTAATAGCCCCAACTTTATGGATAAGATTCAACTAACCTGAAAAAGGTGATTATTTTATATATACAATAAAGCTGAATTCAGCTAGCAAAATGGCAAATTTATTAAATAAAGTTTCGGTAAAATATGGACTAAGGGAGTTAAGGAACACCTATTATAGTCAACCTCACACGAGCACTCAGAAATTTCATTTTTAGACCAATATTTTTGCACTACCTCTATTAGAGGAGTCTACAAACCTTGAACAAATGGAAGATTTCAGAGAACCAAAATAGAAGCGTTCTAGAAAGTCTAGTAATTATTATAATTACGTCATTTTGTCCGCATCCGGTTAAAATACCAAGTCAAGAAAGTGAGGTATGTGACAATGGTCATAAAGATCGAGAGAGAAATGACATCTTTAATGGACAAAAATAGAAAATATGAAAGCCAACATGAAACCAACCCATCAATTTTGATACTTGTCAAAGAGCTATAACTCTAAAACATTAAAAAACTGTTGATTCTTTTGATATTCTTTGAACTCATGTTTTATGATTTGATTCAATTGTGAGCCTGAATTAAAGGGCAATGCTTTACAAATTCTTTTATTTTCTGATTTTTTAAAAGAAATGAGAAAACATTTTCAAAAAGACAGTCTCAAATGAGAAAGGTCCTTGAAGCACCTCTATTGGAGAAAATGAATAAGCAATGACAGAATGATGAAGCACTTCACATTCTTGAAAGCAAGTAGTCCACGAAATCAGGAGGGGGAGGATAGAACTTGTAACATTCCCTTGTGATGTTATCAACAACTTATCAAGAAGAAGATAATCAGCTTGTTCAAAAGGGGCACATATCTCAGTACATAGAAAAAAGGTAAGAGTGCGACCAGTCAAGAAGATGATGATTGCCTCATTCGAAAGAGGCACATATCTCAGATCATATAGAAATGCAACATTTATGTTAGAAAGATTGATCACTTCTTAAGTATCCATGGTAACATGAAGATAAGCCCTCAAGATATTTGACAACATTGTTGTTTAGTAACACCACAATGAGAACATTCAGATCAAGAGATTTGGGCACAAAAAGAGCCACGAGTACCCATAATGGGGCATTATCAAAGCCAGACCTCACGAGGATCATAAGATTCAAATCAAACAGACATTGAGAGTGAGCCTTACAACTTGAAATATTGGGACATTTGAAGGCCTATACCAGTATGAAATGTTGGGGCACTGTTGAAAGCTCATATCAACAAGAAATAAATGTTGGAGCATGTTGAAGATCTATATCATGTTGGGGTGTTTTGAAGGCCCATTTCAGAAAGAAATTAATATTGGGGCATTTTGAAGGCCCGATTCAGCCAGAAGTATAATGTTGGGGCACTTTTTAGGCTCATATCAGGAAAGAAATAATTTTGAACACATTTTGAACATTCATATTAGCAAATGCTGGGGCATTTTGGGAGGCCCATATCATCCAGGAAAATAAGATCATTGATTTAAGCAAATATTTCCAATGATGAAGAATGAAAATGGTGAAACAGTGATAGTGGAGCTTACAATATATGATCATTTTTTCCATCATACGGTTGCGTTATTCTAGTGATTTAAAGCTGGTAAGCCAAAGCGTCCCATTTGTATTCCCAATGAGCTTTTTTCTTTGGTGTTCTTATAACACCATACAAAGCTATAAACACTATGCAAAGAGCTTCTCTGGTTGAAAAATCTAGGCAGAAACCACATGAAAGGATGAATGTGTTGTCAAATGTTCTACGAACCCAGTGATTATGGTGCTGAACCAATGTTAAAATCATATGGTGTTTCCATTTGTTGACCCAAGATGAAGGTTGTATTCCAAAACCCCAAGGAAAAGTGAGAAATGGTGAAGATTTCTTTCCACGGAAGGGGCACTGGAATTTTTGACAAAAAGAAATTAATTGAGCCAACCAAGGTTGAACGATGGGATGTTGCTTAAAAGTTTTGGAATAATATGGTCTAAATAGCCTTGTTCAAGATCCGATTAGATTTGGAGACATGAAAGGAATTAGGATAAATCTTCCTGATGAGGTATTTCAAGAGTCAAATTAGAACATACGCTGCTCTCCTAATTAATCTCTAATGAGTTTGGCATATTTACATCTGTATTCTTCAAAGATGATTTTCTCCTCTCAAAGATAAAGCTTTATTGGATTTCTACATACGTTTAGGGGAAAAAAGGGGTACCAAGGTCATAATTCTGACTGCGACAAGAGTTCCATAATGAAACATTTCTTCTAAGACTTAATACAAATGGAGGCAAAGAAGACACAAAGATAAAAGTTGATCAGATGACTCTTCAGAAATGCAAGCTTGAAAGTATAAGTTGCTACATTGATATTTGAAGTAAACCTTAGAAAGTAATGATCAAGTGGAAGAAGATCGAGTTCACTACTTTGAAGTTAAATGATTTGAATCAAAATTTATGCATTCATAATAACATCATTTGCATAATAGAAAATGCATTACATTGATACATTTGATTGCATTCAAACACAGGTTTTCCAGATCATCATATGAAAAAGAAGATTCATGTAACACCCCGATGCGGATCCGAGTCCGAGGTGTCACATTGACTTTTCAAACAATCACTTTACAAAAGAATGAAGAATTTCAAATTTATTAAAATATTAATTTGCAAAACATATCAGCGTAAACTATTCAAATCTCTTAATTACATGCCAACTATATACATTAAACAAAATATATACTAATCATTTCTTTTCTGATTTGATCCGTGGAAAGAGAATCTGACATGTCTTGCTCTTCTTCGTTTCTCTTCTCGATTTCTGGAACCTACGTGTGAAACAATCACACGCTAAGTCTATGACTTAGTGAGGCATAAAAACACATCTAATGTAATTTATATCCACTAACCATGCATTAATATTTTATACTATCATATCATACAACTCATATACATTTTCATATAACAATTACATGCCTACACACATACATGTCATCATTTAGTTTTTATCAACTCCTATACTATTATCCTTCATATATCTTATCTCTTATTCATATGATCTCTTACGTTCATATTCTATATCTTATAACAGATTCTTATCATCATATAAGTCATATTCTTTCATATATATAACCTATATTCATGTATATCATGTAACATATGTAATAAACCATAAACAACATATATCATGTCATACAATTCATATCACATATCATATATTACATACATTGTATACAAAGTTATCTCTTTATTAGCCCATGTACACATGTGAGAACAATAGATATGTGAGTACATAGAGGTTGTGCACTATATTGTCACCATAGCTCGTATGGGGTCCCACTAGGGGCATATGAATTTGAACCGAAGGACCACTATGAAATGTCCGAAGGACCACTATGTCCCGAAGGACCACGCAGAACCCTCGACTCTTGGCATGCCAACTATTCCTCTAGCTCTCATGACACATAACATGGGCATTATCATTTATCTTATTACACATTCACATATCATATCAACATAGTTCTTTCAAATAGCTCTTTATCATATTTTCATATGATCACATAGTCACATATACCTTTTCTCATATCATATAAACATATCATTTCATTCAAATCACATATCTCATGTTCATATTATCTTATGTTCATATCATAGATCTTATAAAGCTTCTTATATTATCACATAAACATATAATCTTTTAGTACATACAAAAATATATCAACACATATAATCATGCATACATACAAATCATGTCATTCACATACTTATGATCATGACTTCATGCACTAGACTTATATGAAATGGACTTATCGCAATTCCAATTTCTATATATCCTATATCAAAATAAGATGCACTCACCTGGCCTCACTAGTCAATACCAATTCCTTATCTCTTCTTGATGGCTATACTTGACACCTTGTCCGGACATTGCTCTCAATTGATATTACACAATCATACATATAATATACATATCAACATTCACTTGGAATACTCTAATTTTCATTTTCTTAAACTAAAAGAAAGATCTATTTCAATTTTCCCTTTGAAGGTGTATCGGTACACTATAGGGTATCAATACATCCCTTCACTGGTGTATCAGTATACTACTTATGTATCGGTACACAAATTACATTAAAAAATTTGTTTCAAATAGGTATCGTACACTGCCTATGTATCGGTACCCTTTGAATATCTTCCTGAAATTTGATCTTGAGGTATAGGTACCTGTTGAATGGGTACCGATACCCCCTTGCCCAAAATACTTTAAACCCAAAAATCACTCCAAATCTACTTAAACACTTCATATTTCTTCTCCTATCATATTCTTAATTCACATACACATGCTTAAACCATTAATACCCATTATCACACATTTAACCACAAAATCTCATCCTCCATATGGAATTCAAGAATCATACCAAATTTATTCTTGTTCTAAATTCAATTCTATCACTTCATATCTCTTAATTCAACTATGACAAGTCAAATTAACTTCCAATTTACTTATCAACCCTATTCCAAATTTTCATTCAAAAACTCCAAATCTTTAATCTCCCATAACTCTTTCATTCTTGTTTAAAAGCTACTTGAAGCCTTCTTTAAGCTTTTCTATCACTCCAAGAATCAAAACCAACTTTAAACTAAGATAATTAACCATTTTGAACCAACTTACCTTATCAATGGAGCCACAGGAAGAGGAGAGGAAGAAGGTAACCCAATCTCCAGAATTTCTTTCATTTCTCCCCATCTCCACGTGTTAATTTCCTATATATAGGGAAAAATAAAATATTTCCTTAGAAAATACCATTTTGCCCCTTACTTCACTTAATATATACTAAACAATCATCCACAAAATTACCAATTTAGTCCCTGAACTTTTCAATACTTCAAAATCAAAACATAAGTTC